>NC_056040.1:17286044-17886044 GCF_004379255.2 Salvia splendens | reverse complement strand
ATCTCATTTGAGTTCGGCACGGATTTTAAAAAATGTAAAGGAAAATTGGTGAAAAAAAATAGTGGAATGTGGTCCTACTTTTTTATTTAGTTTTATAATAAAATGTGAGTGAAAAAAATTAGTGGAATATGTGGCCTAATACTATTTATAGAATATTCCAATCGGGACTCCTAAAGTGGGACACCAAAAAATGGTAAACTATGACTCCTAAAATGGGATGGATGGAGTATTTTCACTAACTAGTTGCATTTATTCTTTTTATTTGCAACTACTCAGTAATTACATTTGAATGTTCCAAATAAATACTCCATTCGCTCCATTCGAAGTGGAATACTCTCTTCATCTAAAAAAAGGCAATATTTAATATGACATATATTTTAATATATAATTGATAAAGGACAAGAGAGATAGAAAAAATAAGTGATTGGAGTATTATTAGTGGAGAATGAAACTCACTTCATTATAGAAAAAAAAATCAAAATAAAATTGATCTATTTTTAATGGATATCCTAAAATGATACTCTCTCCGTTTCCAAAGAATATGAACTTTGGATTCGGCACGAATTTTAATGTAAAATTGGTAAAGTAAATAAAGTATTGTTAGTGGAGAATGATTTCCACCTCATTAGATAGAAAAGACTTTCCAAAATTAGAATGTGCATATTCTTGTGGGACGGACTAAAAAATAAAAAGTGCATATTCTTGTGGGATGGAGAGAATAATTGTGACGGAGAGTATATATTTTTAAGGGAAGGACAAAGTATTCATTTAATTTAATAATTACTATATTTTAGAATGTAGATAGACTCATAGAACACAAATCAAAGCCTTTTATGGAATAAATGTTACAAATCTTTGAATAAATGAATGGAATAACGGAATGAACAATTATTTTACAACGGCTATGGATCTTCCAGACAATCAGAAACATTCTTCACAATAGTCTGCAGGGAGAATACAGAGATATCGAATCGTTCTTACGACGTCTGGAGACCATAACCTAGCTTATATTTATAATCCCTCCGTCCCACTTTAAGCGACATATTTTTTTTTGGATGTCTCACTCTAAATGACACATTTCTAAATACAAAAACGTCACTCTCTCTACTTTTTCCTTGTCTCTTACTTTATTCTCTCCAATTTACTTACAAAGCAACATTTCATAAAATCTTGTGCCGAATTATAAATGATCCGTTTAGAGTGGGACGAATGGAGTGCAAAATATAACACATTTTATTTTTTATTTGGTCCCTCAACAAATTGAAAAACCTCTTATGATATCTACACTTATTTACATAGCAAATTAAATACACTTTAGCCCAAACTTAGTCTTTAATGGACCACTTTAATTAGGTAGCCGAAAGATAGTCATACGCATTAAATTAGTCACGTGGAAGCTCAAATTTTCAACAATCTCCAACTTGGGCAACACATATGACACCAAACAAATGTGTACAAACCAAATGAGCATTCAAATATACTAGTATCACGCAATGTATTACCGAACAATCTTATTATTAACCATATCGACAAAGGACTAATGAGACAATCACCACATTTTTCGTGATTACATCTATCAGTAATCACATATGTAAATATAATCAACAACAAATAAATCATGGAGTTTAGCATGAAAATTTAATGCAAAGTGATCATACATGCATATTCCAATTGGTCTTTCCAAATCCTTAGTCGATTAAAGCAAAACCAAATAGTAACAAGTCATGGACAAACATAAGTGCTTAATATATGCAGAGTATAACATGAGTTTTATAACTACATGTTCAAAACATAATATAAAGCAATAACTACAACTACTTAAAGTAAATAAATCACATATCAATTACATCACCATCATCCAAAGACTATAGTTACAAAATCCATCATTTATTAGCTTATTTACAAAATATTCAAAATCGGTTCCATATTGATTATCATAAACAATTTCATATTCATATGCATATTGTCTCTTTATTCAAATTATTATTCTGTGACAAATCAAGCTTGGTATCTGTCCGGGATTCCTCTATGACCCGAAGGTCCCTTTGTATTTGGACTCATAGGTCCCTCTGTATTTGACCCGAAGGTCCATCTGTAATTGGACTCATAGGACCCTCTGCATTTGACTCATAGGTCCCTCTAAAATTTCAGATCCAAATCAAGATCATCACAAATCCTATTTAATCACATGATTTATATAATTTCAATGTCATATATAAAATACATGTCATATATAAAATACATCCATTGTATCAGTAGCATACTCCTATCACGTCCACCATGAATATCAAATAAATAAGTATATCAGAGTAACATCACATAATCCAAAATACTCTCTCCAACTCAAACACATGACAAAGTAATCCATGTAAAATAAAAAATATGATTGCTACACCTGATTACAAAATTAAAATCAAGCTAAGTTCTTGGTTCTGCTTTACGATATACAGTACGATTCATGATTCTTTCTCTTCTTTTTCTTTTTCTTTTTCTTTTCTTTTCTTTTCTTTTCTTTTCTTTTCTTTTCTTTTCTTTTCTTTTCTTCTCGTTTTCTATTCTTTTAATTTCTCCATATTGAAACTAAACTTTCTATTTTCTTGTCCTCCTTCCTTTCCCACTGTTTACTAACTCGACATATATATGAATTGAAAAGCGGTTAATATTAAATTAAAGATATTGATATGAATTATAAATAACTTAGATAAATGGCAACATGCATGTCTGGTAGTTTATTTCGTTGACATTTGTCTCGTCAGATTAGTGGCATTATTATATGGTGACCACGTGCATGCACCAAATTTATTCTTTAAGTTATACTTACAATTATTTATATAATAGTACTCAGAAATATCATTATATATATTTTTCCATGCACAAATTACTTCCTGTCATTCATGCGCGCGCACACACACACGCGCGACGGTATATATACACAAACATATATATAAATTTTAATCTAATTAGTTAAATCGTTATTTTGATACTAATGTACTAATTTTTTGTAATATAAACTACAATAGAATATACAATAAAATATTAAACTTTGATACAATTGGGTTAGGGATGTCACACTACTCCCACTAAACGGGAGTATCCTTAAATAACACACACTCATTTAAGGTCCATGAAAGACCTTGGGTGACAGTCCCTTTAATGAGCAAATTTGCTATCACCAAATTTGATCCCTTAGTAATTTATACCTTATAGTAATTTATATGTATTTGTTCATACCAAACCTTTTATTTCACACCCAAAAAGCTATGGCTTAATAGAGCTTCCTTGTTTTTTTAGGAAGAAGCGTAAAATTATAATTTCATATTCTTAATTTTATTTGCAGAATGTAGTTATCATAAAATGAAATACTCCATTTGTCTCACAATAAGATTCATATTTTTGTCATTTCAGTTTGTCTCATAATAAGAGTTTCATTTCACTTTTACTATAAATGATAAGTAGATCTCACATTCCACCAACTTATTTCACTCACATTTTATTATAAAATTAATATATATATATATATATATAGGGTAGTGTTAATCTCCTTTTCCTCTCTTAGATTTAAGTTTCTTCTTAATTGGAACCGTTAGATTTGAGGAATGGACGATCCGGATGAGAAGCTTACTAATGATCCCGTCGTTGCATTATTAAGGCCTTTTTGTGCATTATATGGGTAAATTGGTAAATGCACAGTACCAAAACCGCCCAAAAACGGAATGTGCGAATTATAAGAGGGATTTTGCTATCAGCTTCATCTACTCCCTCAATTCATCACTGCAAATTGTCTTCTCACATTCCCACCACTTTCTAAACCCTAGCCGCCACCTGAAGCAACCGGAAATCTACAGAGAGAGCGCGATTTTTGTACGTTTCGCCGTCCAAACATTATTCCCGTAGTGCGCGACCATCTCTGTTTTCAAACTCAGCTTGGTCTCGATTTGCTGAAATCATAAATTCGTTTTACTTTTTTGTTAGGGTTGTGCCTATTATTGGGTGTGAAATTATTTTCTAGTTTGCCATGCTTTAGTTGCAGATTTTGTCGACGAAATCTTAGCGGTTTTTTATATTTGTTTCGTCTCGCAGATACATTATGATGAAGAGAGGCCGACCTTCAAGATCTCAACCAACGCTGCTGAAGGTGAGGGATCTATTTCATTTGCGTGTAGAATTTCTGGTATTGATGTACATCATTTAGTATTCCATGGTCCATTCGTCGGCGGTTTTTTTGGTAAAAGGGTGGTAGGTGAATGTAATTTCTTGTGCATTAATTGATTGATTGGGTACATTATTAGTCACTGTTTACACATTATTCGTCAAGTATTATCCATTATTTGACTGCTTCTGTATACGGGTGATTGGATGAATGAATATTCCTATGTGCATTATTTGATTGAATCTATACATTATTTAACTATTATTATTCATTATTTATCAATTTATAGGTATTATTTGACTGCTTATGCACATGGGTGAATGGGTGAATGCAATATTCCTGTGTGCTTTATTTTATTGAATCTGTACATTATTTAGCTAATAGTTTACATTATTTATCAAGTATTGGGTATTACGTGACCGCTTGTTTATATGGGTGAATAGGTGAATGTCATATTCCTTTGTGCATTATTTGATTGCATGTGTACATTATTTATCTATTTTTATACATTATTTATAAAGTATTATGCATTATTTGACTGCTTGTGTATATGAACCTAGTTGATGCAATGTAATATTCTGTTGTGCATTATCTGATTGCTTCTGTACATTATTTAGCAAGTATTATACATTATTTATCAAGTACTATACATTCAATTACTGCTTGTGTACATGAGTGAATGGTGCATTAGCTAATGTAAATGCAATATTGATAGTTTCCGTTATAATCATGTTCTGATGTTGTATGTTGGATAGCAGTGAAGCAGCTTAGATTGGACATCGACGAAGTGGTCGATGATGTAATTCCAGATGGAATTGTCCAGAAATTATGGAAGAGATTAGCAGAGACCGGGACAAGTACGGCTCAGGAAGAGCCTGAGCATAGGAAACCAGGGTGGTGGAAGGTCGACCATCTATACAGCCTCAGATATGGCCCCTGATAGGGAAGTGCTGAGCAAACTAAAATGTTGTATACAATCATAACAAAAACATATCAGGAAAAATTACATTACAGTACATATATTGTACATCACTGATTAAATAGATTACATTTTACAATATTATTTGTACATTACATTTATCGATTGATACTACCCCCTAGCCGATATGATAAATAAACCCCGGAGTAAGGACTGATACTCGTGGACTTAGTTACGGTTGCGTTGCTTAAACCATACTACACCCTATCCCCATGGATTGCTAAACCATTGGGGAATAATTGAAACGTGCCCCAAACAAGCAACCAGTGCCAATCGTAAACTATTCGTAAAATTTTATAACATAAACAAACAAAATGGTTCAGAAAACATATACATTGCAGTTCACAAGTCGTCCATTATATAGTCAATAACATGCATTACCTAGTACAATTTGGTGCATTATGTGTATCGGCTTAAACTACCACCCTAGCGACGTTGATAACTAAACCATAGAAGAATGACTGATACTCGTGGACTGTAGTTACGGTTGCGTTGCTTAAACCATACTACACCCTAGCCCCAAGTTTTGCTAAACCCTTGGGGAATGATTGAAACGTGCACCAAACAAGCAACGAATGCCAATCTTAAACTATTCATGAAATTTATAACATAAACAAACAAAACGGTTCAGAAAACATATACATTGCAGTTCACAAATCGTCCATTATATAGTCAATAACATGCATTACCTAGTACAATTTGGTGCATTATGTGTTTCGGCTTAAACTACTACCCTAGCGACGCTGATAACTAAACCATACATGACGGACTGATACTCGTGGACTTTAGTTACGGTTGTGTTGCTTAAACCATACTACACCCTAGCCCCAAGGATTGCTAAACCCTTGGGAATGAGTGAAACGTGCACCAAACAAGCAACGAATGCCAATCTTAAACTATTCATGAAATTGTATAACAGAAACAAACAAAACGGATCAGAAAACATATACATTGCAGTTCACAAATCGTCCATTTTGTAGTCAATAACATGCATTACCTAGTACAATTTGATGCATTATGTGTATCGGTTTAAACTACCACCTTAGCGACGCTGATAACTAAACCATAGAGGAAGGGCTAATACTCGTGGACTTTAGTTACGGTTGTTTAGCTTAAACCATACTACACCCTAGCCCCAATAATTGTTAAACCTTTGGGGAATGATTGAAATGTGCCTCAAACAAGCAAACAGTGCCAATCTTAAACTACTCATGAAATTGAATAACATAAACAAACAAAACGGCTCAGAAAACTTATACATTACGGTTCAAACATCGTGCATTATATAGTCAATAACATGCATTATCTAGTACAATTTGGTGCATTATGTGTATCTGCTTACTCTATGGTGCACTAAATAATTTAACTCAACAATATGGTTTCATTGCAACGTGGAATAGGGAGAGAGAAAGAGTTCGGCGATGGATTAGGGGGAGAAACACGTTTGGTGGGTGTGATTTTAGAAGATAACCGCCAAGATCTTCAAAGGAGAAAATCATGGAAGTTACCATAACAAACAATTTAGTAATTCCCTCTTTTATTCTTTTCGGTTTTTTATTGTATTTAATTTAATTGTAAAAGCCAATAATTTAGGCCCTAGGATCTTGGAAATAAATGGTGGAGATTAAGAAGGAGATTGGATTAAATAGGTGAAAAGGATTTGAATACAATCCTATATATATATATATATATATATAAAAGTGAAACTCATATTTCATTAACTTATTCAACTCATTTTCTTTACATTTCTTAAACCTCATACTATAACTAAATAGGACTCATATTTTAGGACGGACGGAGTATGAAATTAAAATTAATAGGCATATTACCTTTTAAATAAGTAGAAAAGAATAATAATATAAAATGATTTCATAATTAAATTATAAGATGATTAATTTCTATATTATTTTTAAAAAATAGTTATATTTTCAAAATATCATTTGATGAGTAGTCACCCTCCATTATTTCAAAAATATGAGCATATAATATAGCGCGAAAATTAAGATAAAATTGATAAAATAAGATATAGGAGGAGAATAGTAGTTAAAGTAGTGTTAGTGAATGGTGAGACCTCATTATTATTTAGTATTTTAATAGTGATATAAGTTGTAAATAACTTGATGTATAAGGTTAATAAATTGGAATAACTTTCCATAAATGGAAATGCCCATATTTTTATGGTACAAACAACATATAATTATGGGACGGATGAAGTTTTATTTTTCGGAAAGTTTTTTATTGGTGAGAAATAACAAACTCATATAAAGTTCGTAATATTATTTAACAAGTTGAAAGTTCGTGGAAAATCCAACTTTTTGGATGTTATGTGATATTAGGATCAATATCCCTTTTTTTTAAATTAAAAATTCAATTGACACTAATTTACACTTTAAATCCATTACTTGACAAGTATTAATCCATAAACGACAAACACTATTTCTCCCATAAAATTAACAAATCATAAACTTAACACTATTTCTCCCATTAAATTAATAAACCATAAACTTCAAACATTTCAATTTGAACAGTTCATTTCCGGCGGAGGACCGACCACGCCCGTTAGGGTGTCCACTATAGGGGCGGACAGCCCCTCCCACCGCCGCCCCCCTTCTCGAACCGGCGCGCCGCTGCGTCAGCCGCAGCTACTGCAATAGACAGCCGCGGCTATAGCCCCACTCCTTCTCTCTCTGCCACCCTCAGCTGCGTCCTCGCTCCGCAGGCGGCTATCCCGCGTCCGCCGCCTCCCTCCCCCTCGCCGCGTCCGCCTCCGGGGAGGACAACTCCGCCACTATAAGGCGCCCCGCTTCCACCCCGCTTTCGCCCCAAACGCGCCGTCCGCCGCGTCCACATTATAGTGGACACTCTTAATCTACACGATTATTAAATCTTAATTACTTTAAAATTAGGCAACTATCACATCTTAATTTTTAAATCATCATAAATGTAACCGTTTTCTACGATTTGATTTTTGGATGGATGGAATTTTAGACCCCTCTATTTTATTAGGGGCCCAATTGGGGTGACAAATCGTGCATGTTGTGTTGTTATCGTGTCGACACGATGACGACACGACACGATAACACCAAACACGAACACGGCCCGTTAAGAAAACTCCAAACTCCAAACACGAACACGACCCGCTACCCTCAGACACAAACACGACACGAACCACTTCGGGTCAACACGATACAATAATAACACATATATGAGACGACACAATAACTGCACTATGCACTATATTAATATTATTTCTTAACGTATAACACGAACACGAACACGACCTTATACTAACACTAAGTGCTGCATTAGACTAAACCTAATTTAAATTTTAAAAAAAAAATATATTATTGAATAATATATTAATATTATTTCTTAACGTGTAACACGAACACGACACGAAATTTTCGTGTTGTTATCGTGTCGACACGGTAAAGACACGAACCCAATAAACTTGACGTTTAATTGCCTGCCCTAGCCCCAATATTCAGCTAGTATATCATAAATGCAATGGCATTCAAAGAGTTTAGAGCATCCACAACCGTGCTCTTGCCAGCGGCACGGTTGTGGGCCCGGGCGGTACTATTCATGCCTGCTCTCTGGCAAGAGCACAACACCCACAACTGTGCTCTTCCGCAAGGACGAACACAATTAATATAAAATTCAATTACACAAAAACATTTTCATAATACTAAAATTCATTAAAAAAACCACAATAAAAATAACAAATTACAAATAAAATAAAAAGACATAATTAAAATCCTAAAAATTAAAAATTACATAATTAAAATACTAAAAATTAAAAATTACATAATTAAACTCCTAAAAATTAAAAATTACATAATTATTGGCTAATATAACCCGAGGAAGACTACGCATCCGGCGGCACCAACCCCAATTGTTTTTGGAGACCCAATATCATGGACTCGTGCGTTTGAAGTTGCGTGGGGGTCATAGTTGACCTATCGGCCATATTGAGTTGGGCCAAAAGGGCCCACAACGAGTTGTTCGGGGGTGGAGGTGGAACATAGGGTGCGGGTTCGGGAGCAAGTGGGGAAAAACGGTTATAATTTTTTGGGGAAGTGAAAATTTTTTTTTTTTATTTTTTATCGATTTTTTTAATAAAAATCCGATTTTTTTTAAAAAAAAATAAAAAAATGTTTGAAACCAACGGCTATGCCGTTGGCGAATGGGAGACCGCCACGTGTGCGTCCGCTGGCACGGACGTGCTCGATACATCGAGCAGCGCCGTGCCAGCGGCGCGGTTGCAGCGGTGGCGGTCCTTCGCCTTGCCGCTGGCACGGACGGCGGTGGCGCCAACCGCCACCGCTGCGGATGCTCTTACACCATTCAATCACGACTCACGCACTGACTTAAAGATCTATACGTTTTCAGATGCAGATTGCCGGTGAGTTTTCCGCTTGCTCGAATCTTTGTGAATATCGGAAATGATAGTTTTCTGGTCTGTTACTCTGTATTCGTCTCCTGGTTCATGGCATCTCAACATTTATATCGATTCTGCTGTAATTTATGCAAATTATGCTCAAACAATGCGTTTGTGTGATTGATTAGCTGAGGATTTACTATCTGAGACAGTTTGATGCGTTTATTTTGGATAATTTTTTATTTATCATCTGTTCATTAGTGTTATCTGTGATTTTTTTTCTCTGATTAGCTTAAATTCTTCATATATTATGCTTCGCCGTGGAAGAAGTGAGACTTTTGGCTGTCCTTTTCGAAAAATACATAAATAAAATAAATATCCGAGTGTTGGATCGTCATTAATTTGTTTGCCTAATCCTGTATTGTTTAGTTTGGTGTTGTTTCCCTGGCTTGTTTTTTCTTGCTCAATATTCATTTTAATGATTTTTTCCCCCAAAAAAAGTTATTGGGTTTTGTCGTGTTTCTTTCGGTATAATCGTAGGAGTAGTTTTTTCGGTGTGCTGCGTTAGGTAGCTGGACATTTAAAGAAAACGTGAACTCACATGCTTCAATCATCTCATATCTCCAAGGACCACCAATTTCTTGATGGTTCATTTATCTAATTTCTTCCTTTGCAATCTGGAAAATGGAGTGTAGTTCTTTTGTGCTGTTTTGCATGCAAAAATAAATTATGATCTCTCTGGTCTTCCTATCTTATGCTTATTTGGAGGTGTGAGCTTCGATATGTGGTTTTGTCGAATTAGCTTCTTGTTATTGTTTCATGGGTAAACTAAAATTTGACATATTAGTAATTAATTTGCTCCAGTGACTTAAGGTTTGGGTTTTCTGTTCTTTCAATTTTTACTTTTCCTGTTTCCATGCTCCTTTGAGAAACTTCTTAAGTTTAATTGACGGCCGTGATAGTTGATTTTGAAGAAACAATGAATTAGGTAGGAGCAATTGCCATTTTAATTGAACTTGTAAGTTTAATACTGACGATGATGCCCAGCTCAAGAGAATAAAATCCATGAGTGCTTTTTAGCATTAACCGAATATAAGTACATGTTTTCTTTGTTAAACACACTGCATATATAAATTTATTCTTATCTAATCAAATATGGCTCTCATCTTTTTTTTTTCCTTTGGTGATGAATTTCGCCACCCCGTCTATTGATCTGATCCTGAGAATCCCAGGCGACCTCTGTCAATTCGTTACTGGTGAAGTTAGTGACCAGGTAGTGCACACCTCAAAGGACCTGGATAACATCTCTATCAAACTCAGTTGAGAAGAATAATTGGTCAGCTAAAAGGGAAAACTATGAACCAACCACCGGATACTGGAAAGAATTCTCTGGCTCTACCAGCATCAGAGACTGAGAGTTTGGATGCTCCACTTCACATGATTGGCTTTAAATTTGATGAATTCTCAGCTAAGAAAGTTTCAGGCCGCGTCCTGATTACCCCGCAGTGCTGTCTGGTGTTACTCCCCTTACTCATTTATCTTGATTCCATCTCCGGCTTTACAAAAAAACTAACGTTTATAAATGTGCAGCCATTCAAAGTTTTGCACGGAGGGATCTCAGCTTTGATAGCCGAGGCTTTGGCAAGCATAGGAGCTCATATTGCTTGAGGTTTTACAAGGGTAGCTGGTATACACCTAATTACCAATCATCTAAAAAGAGCACAGGAAGGTGATTTAGTAGTTGCTGAGGCTACACCAGTAAATGTTGGCAAATCCATTCAGGTTATCCTTTACAATGCTCTATTTTTCTCCAAGTCCAAAAAAAACTATTTTGATTTAGATTATATGTTTAATGGCAACGGGATGCACAATATAGCTCGTTCACAGATGCTCACGCTTGAATTGTGATTTCAATTAGCAACAATTCGTTGTATTCTCTTTTTTAACGATGCGCTATCCTATAAATCTTCATCTGATAGCACCTTTACTGAAATTGCGGATGAAAAGACCTTGCAAGATCACAATCGAACTTCTCGTTTTAGGGTTATAGTTTACAAATGCATAAATACAATCCGAAAGCTGCGACTAGTGGTGCTCAAATACGTCTGATGGTAGGCAGCAAAGAGATTGGTTGACAATGGCATATACTCTAGTTATTATAGCACATGCATATAATTAGTGTCTAGTGATTGGATCTGAAATGACGATATATAGGTTTTCCTCAAATCATCTGCTTCTAACAAAGATCTCCCTGCATTTTAAGCAGGTCTGGGAAGTTCGCCTCTCAAAACGCGATCCTTCCAACTCTGAGATTCAAACGCTTATTGCATCCTCAAGAGTCACCCTTCTTTGCAACATGTCCGTGCCAGAATCTGCCAGGGATGCTGCTAAAAACCTAAAAAAATATGCTAAATTGTGACATGTTTTAGTATTTCTTGGCTCCATAGCCAAATTTCAGGCATGAGCTATTTGTGCTTTATTTTTGGCTGAGTCTTGTATCTTCATATGTGTGCTACATAAGAGAGAACTGATGGTTATGTTACTTATGTAACTCTATCTCAATAATAGATATTCCAGTTATCTTGATTTACGGACTCTGGATGAAACTGTGTAAGAAACTTGTTCTTGACACGTCACAAGTTGAGTTATTCAGAACACACCACGAGTAGCAACGCTAGCAGAAACATTTGATTCGTTGTGATGAATGCAACTTCCTATTATAAATGTAGCCTACACCAAGCTCAAATTTTGCAGCACACTTTCTTGGCACGGTTAGCTCAGCTCTTACTGTAATAAAAAAAATGACGTCTGTCGCGCTCCTTCCCTAGTTGATATTCTTAGCATGGATCATCTTGATCACAATAGTTTTGGCCTATGATTAAGGGGGGATTTTTCACATTACGCATCTGTGCATTCTGGAATTTGATGTTGTTTCATGTTTGCAGTTTCATCATCCTACGTGTGCATCAGTGCATGGATGTTTCAAGATTGATTTGATTGCGTGCGTGTGTGTGAGAAAGAGAGGTAACTGCCATGTCTTGATTCGTACACTATTTAATCCAGCAACATGGTCTATGAGAGAGTGGGGAATCAAAGCTGTGCCTGGATGCAGCTCCATTGAGATCGACCAGACACATGCGAGATCTTGTGATGGGAGATTGCTAAGGATATAACTGAGTTTATATGGGAAGTTTCAGAGAGGGTTCAAACCAGCGGGCATGAAGCCTGGATCATGTCTATCTTGCATAATGTTGGTAACAGGGAGAAGTGTACTCTCTCTAGGAGCACAACGAGAGGTTGGCCATTGCATACGGTCTGATGAAGACGAAGGTGCTGTAACTATTAGAGTAGTGAAGAAGAACCTTAGGGATTGCAAAGTTACTTCAGACTACAGAATTTGGTTCCACAAGTTTTTCAATGGAGTCTGCTCTTGCCAAGACTTCTGGTGAACTTCATTCATCGTGTGATGCCATGATACAATCGTTGTTTGATGTCACGATTCTTGGCTCCTGATTCAGAGTGGAAGTTTTGGATCACATCCAATGAGGTGAGTTCCTTCACATACAACTACTGTCTTGAATTAAGCCCTTTTTCTCATACTTACATTATTTGCTTCATCTTTAATTATTCACTAGAGTATCTTTTAGCGTATATCTATATAAACTCAATGAAATAAACATGAGAGATATAGTTATATGACGACGAGAAAAACATAGATAATTTTATTAGAGAAAAAAGGCGAAAGTCAGGGCAAAAGCTACACTCTCCGAATGACATGAAGCTGTCTCGGACTTGGATTTGTATGTAGATAGTAAGTATTCACTACTTAAACTTGGATTTCAATGCACCATCTATACATTTCCTCTTTGGGAACTGTGATAATCAGGGTTGCCAATCCGCTTGCTGCTTCATAGTTAAACTCAGTTTCAACGTTGTCCACGGTGCAGCTCAGTGGCCGTTGAGAGCAGTAGACACCGAAGCGCCCACATCCTCTAGCCCTGAGCGCTATTTTAGCGACAGGCGATCTGTTTTCAATTGAAGTCTCGGTGTCATCGTTGGTTATGGAGGTATTGTAGACTTCAAACTGCTCGACAGCAGCACCGGAGTTGAACATGTCTAGCAAGCCAATGGGAGCAAAGGCAATGCTGTCCGTCACATTCTGTTTTCGTAGGTTGAGGTAGGTTGTCAGTTAGAGTAAGTAATAAGTGTCATGGCAGGTATAAAATGGAGTGTGATGGAAAACTTACCTTCACAGGACAGAAGTGGAAGAGTTCATATTCTAGAACCTTGAGAGTGACAGGCAATGAAGCTCCTTCTGGCAACCGAACTACCTCTCCTGATCTATAAGCATAGGCTACAGTCTCTCCCTTCCAGTCCGGTCGAGCAATTTGAGCAATTGAGTTGACATCAGTGGCTCGAACAGAGCCAGTGAGAGTGCCAGGGGAGGCATTATGAATACGCGTCTTCTTAGTTACTTTGCACCACCCTGCACCCTGGCAATTGAATACGCCAACCACTCCAGAGCACTTGTTCGTGTTCCAGATTTTAAGCAAGCTGCAAGGTTCATGGTGGTAAGTTGACGTTAGTTTGTTGGTTGATGATGCAGAAGATATAAGGCATTAGAAGGAGAGGATTCAACAAACCTTGTCCCATCTCTGGCTGGGTCGACAAAGAGGCAATCTAGTGTGGGTCGTCCGGGCGACTGTGCTCTGAGAATTGATCCGTCGGGGAGAACCAACTTCTTCAGAAGCTCGAAGTTGTGGTTACCAGGCTTGTCACTAACATATATAGCACACCCTCCCACGGATCGAGCTGCAGCATGATACTCAGCAGCTGGATGCAGGCTCTGTAAAAACAAGTATGCTAGTCAGCTTCTCACAACAGGAACATTTGATAAATTCAAAGAGCTAAAGTCGAGCAGTACTCACATGGAACATATCCCAGTCAGGCTGCATGAATTCACCCAAGAATACAGTGTTGTAAGCTACTGAAGAAATGTGAATGGTGTGTGAAGCAGGATCGCGGGGGTAGAAATCGTCTGAGGCTCTAACTATAGCAGTCTGCTTGGCGCTATAGAGTCCATCAGTGTTGTGGCACATGCAAGCGATACACCCATTGTCTGGAAAGTTCCGAGAGATGGAGGCTTCAAGGGCCTGATGATAGCTACGAGTGAGGGATACTCTACCACCATGGCCAGCACCTAGAGTCTCAATGATGTTCTGCACGTCGACTTTGACTCCATCCACACCACATGAAGCCAGATAGGTGTGAAGCTCGTTGTAGAAGTTGAAGACCTTCTTAGGGTGTACCAGGCCCAAGCCATGAACAGCAAGACTGTCCATAACAATGTCTGGCTGGTTGCCTAGAACCCCAGGAGACTGCACCGGGTATGCCAAAGATGTCTCATAGTGTTCCATACCAGGACCGGATGGTTGCACTCCACCCCAGTAACCTGCTAAAGCATGCCAAACATAGACATACCTGAAAGTATACAGCAATAAAAAGTAAGTTAATTATATATTATTGGTAGATTTGATCTGTTAAACCATGAAAAACCACAACTTTGTAGGGTCTTACTTGACATTGTGCTGCTGCTTTGATGTTTTCACCACCTGCTTAAGACCTGATTCTTGTTCATCACTTTCGCTGTTTTTCTTGAATTTTTCGTTCTCTTTTATTCCTGTTAGCCTGTTTGCAAACCTGTAGATCAAATGTCGAATAGGTAAATGCTAGAGACAGAAAGTAGGTAAAAAAAAAAAAAGTAGGAGGTAAAAGCAGATTATTTTCAAGTATAACAAAGTCCATTATAGGAGTAATATAGTTAGTTGTCTTACTGAGCTCCTTCTTGTACAACAGCATTTGCAGCGTCCTTCACCTCACTCCCGATTTGTTGCCAGCCATCATCTATGATGAGAAAACGAGGAGGCGTATTTCCCTCCGACAAGCTGACAGATTAAATACATGAGGTAAGCGGCTTAGTTTGCGTTCTACTAGTTACAATCAGAGCCAACTAGAACTTACCTCTTGAGACCTTCTTCGACACCTTCTGCAGTGACATCAGTGTAGAAAGCGTCCCAGGTGCACCAGCCAAACCAGTCGATGAACGAGGGCAACTATAGAGTCGGAATTTAATATAAGCATACTCTGTAATATTTCAAAATCCCTCTACACTCCAGCAGTTACAAAAAACAATCAAGCAACATATTCTCACCTTCTTCTTCTCTCTGTGCTGAAATGTTTGCAAGTGTTTCTCCACAGCTCTGTTTCAGAAAATTTTTGCCATATTATATTCGTGTGAATTGGTAAGAGGTTGAAACGAAGGGGAAAAAAAGAGTACTTACTTCACAGCCTGGTTGATGATATGAAGCGAAAGGGTGACAACCAGGGAAAGCCCTTGATAGTGTATCAAAGGAGGAAGAAGCGTGAGGATCGGGATTGAGTCTACATTCGTGGGCTGTGTAATTAGTATAAATATTGTAAATAGTGTGTATTTTGTAAATAGGAGTGTGTATCTTGTAAATAGAATAAGGGGCGGTTATGATGCGCCTGTTGGGGTATGATGCGTCTGTTGGGGGGAGAGTCGGTTATGATTTTTTCCCTATTAATAGTTTAGGAGATTATGATTGAAAGGGATATAGACTGTATCAAGGGAAAGCCTGGGGCTTGGGCGGCACTGCCGATTGAATAAAGAATTTCTACAACTGTTTTCCTTTCAATTCTGTTCTTAACAATTGGTCCGACCTGCCGGATCCCGTCCTCACTTGAAAATGACGAGATCGCAAACGGAAAGGATGGAAGCGTTGGAAAAAGAGCAGCAAGGGATTCGAGAAGATCAGAGAGCGATGAAAGAAAGTCTGGAGATAATTACTGCTACCCTCACCGAATTATCGGTCGCCGTCAAAACTAAGTCGGAATCTCACTCCGGCGGAGGAGGGTCCAACGACGACGATGGTAACAAATCAGAGGAAGGTAGCGACACGGGCGAGAAACCCGACCAGGGGAAGAACAAAGGGGGTTTGCAATTGCCGTCGTTCGACGGAATGGACCCCATCGGTTGGCTAGCCCGTGCCAACCAACAGTTCGAGATAACCGGAACTGCGACGGAATCCCGAGTTGCAGCGGCGGTGGTGGCAATGGAGGGACCGGCTTTGTATTGGATGACTTGGCTGCGTTCTCGTAAGCCCTCCCTCACATGGAAGGGATTTTCGGAAGCATTGGTTTCTCGGTTCGATACTCGTTTCCAAGGGGACGCATTTGAGAGATTGGCTGATATTAAACAAATTAAGGGAGTCGAGGATTACGTCAATTTGTTTGTTCAACTCTCAAGTCAAGTACCGGGCTTAACCGACGCTCATTATCTCGGCTATTTCATGAAGGGTCTTAAGGATCCAATACGAGGATTCCTACGCCTATTCAGGCCGACTGAACTGGAATCGGCAATGGAATTAGCACGTGATGTAGAAGATAATTTGGCAATCCAGGGGGGAGGACGTACAAGTTTGAATTGGAATAATTCGACGCCAAGGAGAAGCGGCTGGAGTCGAAGCGGTTCAATGGCTTGGACTGACTCGATAGGAAGGCCAAGTCAGAATTTCACTAGTAGTAACTCACGTCCGGGTGAGAAATCTTCTATGTCAAGGGCCAGTGAAGCGATGCAGCATCCACAACGACCTCGTTTTACGAGGATCTCTTCGCAAGAATTGGCGGAATTAAAGGCTAAAGGGCTGTGCTTCCGGTGTCGAAAACCCTATTCTCCGGGGCATGAGTGTAGCCTCAAACAGTTGCGAGTAATGATCACCGAAGGAGAGAAGATAGACCTGCAGCAGTATGAATTTTATCAGCCAACGGGACTTGAGGAGATGAACGAGGAGCATGAAGAGTCTGGCGAAGGAGACGTTGAGTTGCCATTATATTCAATGGCGGGCATTGATACCGCTCGGACTATGCGCCTGCATGCAAAGTTGGGAGAACACACTATCATAGTTCTTATAGATAGCGGAGCAAGCCACAATTTTATATCAAGGGCACTCGTGGACCGGCTGCAACTACAGCCCGATCGAGAAGAGCGATTCGGCGTTCTCTTGGGAAACGGTTTACGCCAAGAAGCGGAGGGGGCATGCCGGAAAATTGAGGTAACATTGGCGGGATGTCAGTTCCTATTAGATTGTTTTGTGTTTCCGCTAGGTGGTGTAGATATGATCTTGGGTATGACATGGCTTTCGACCTTGGGAGAGGTGAAGCACTACTACGACAAAATGATAATGAAGTTCGAAAAGGAAGGTCGCTGCATCAAGCTGCGGGGCGATCCTCAATTGTGCCGGGGACCTATCGGACTAAAATCATTAATCAACTCTCGCGATGCACAAGTATGGGCGATAGTACTAGAAGAAAAGGGGGACGCTGAAATACACGAGCAAGAAGGGGTACAAGAAGTGCTGCAACAATTTCACGAAGTATTTGGGGATCCGAAATCCTTACCACCTGAGCGAGTGACAGACCATCGCATTACCTTGGAAGATGGTACTCGACCAGTTTCTGTGCGACCGTATCGTTATGGGCATCACCAGAAGGACGAGATTGAACGATTGGTGAAGGACATGTTATTGGCAGGGATTATAAGACCGAGTTCGAGCGCCTTCTCAAGCCCAGTATTGTTGGTTAAAAAGAAAGACGGGAGTTGGCGATTTTGTGTCGATTATCGAGAATTAAATAAGGTGACGGTACCGGATAAATACCCCATTCCGGTGATTCAAGAGATGCTTGACGAGCTGGCTGGGGCGGTTGTTTTCTCCAAAATTGATCTTCGATCCGGATATCACCAAATCCGTGTTGCATCCGAGGACGTACCCAAAACCGCATTCCGAACTCACAGTGGTCACTATGAATTCTTGGTCATGCCTTTCGGCCTCACGAATGCACCGGCGACTTTCCAATCCACTATGAATGACATGTTCAGGCCCTATTTGCGTAAGTTTGTGTTAGTTTTCTTCGACGACATACTCATCTACAGCCGTTCGTGGGAGCAGCATCGAGTGCACTTGGAAACTGTGCTTTGGATTTTACAAGAAAATCAGTTTTTGGCAAATCACAAGAAGTGTACATTTGGTTGTCGGCAAGTCGAATACTTGGGTCACATAATTTCGAAGGATGGAGTAGCAATGGATCCGGATAAAATTAAGGCTGTGCTAGAGTGGCCGAGACCTTCGAGTATACGCGAGGTACGAGGATTCTTGGGTTTGACTGGGTACTACCGCCGTTTTGTCAGGGAGTATGGCTTGATTGCGAGGCCATTAACGATGTTATTAAAGAAAGACGCTCCCAAAGGCTTTGAGTGGACTGTTAAAGCGGAAGAGGGCTTCTGTCGCTTAAAGAGGGCTCTTACGGAGGCACCGGTGTTGGCATTGCCCCAATTTGATCGCCCCTTTGTTATCGAATGCGATGCTTCCGGAACGGGCATAGGGGCGGTACTAATGCAGGAGCATCGACCGATTGCCTATTTCAGCAAATCTTTGGCTGATCGTACCTTGACAAAATCGGCGTATGAACGGGAAATGATGGGCCTCGCTTTAGCCGTTCAGCATTGGCGACCTTATCTACTGGGAAGGAAGTTTGTGGTGCGAACCGATCACCGGAGCTTGAAGCATTTGCTATATCAGAAGATTGTTACTCCCGCGCAGCAAGTTTGGATTGCTAAGTTGATGGGATATGACTTTGATATTGAGTATAAAACTGGAATTTCTAATGCTGCGGCGGACGCTCTATCACGACGGGACGGTGATGCCGAGTTGTCAGCATTAAGTAAGGCGGAGTGGCTGGGCTTCGAGGGGATTGAGAGCGAGCAACGGAGTGACGAGTATCTCAAGGCCATCATCGAATCAATTCAGCGGCAGCCGGACAGTAGACCGGGTTTTCGGTTGGTGGGAACGAAATTATTCTTTCACGATCGCATCACGCTACCGGCAGCATCGCGATGGATTCCCGAACTTCTTCATGAGTTCCATGATACCCCGTCTGGGGGACACGCAGGAGTATTGCGAACATATCGACGGATCGCAACCAACGTTTATTGGAAAGGTATGTTCCGTACTGTTAAAGAATATGTTGCTAAATGTTTGATTTGTCAAAAGATGAAATACGAGGCAATGTCACCAGCCGGGTTGCTACAGCCGTTGCCTATTCCGCAACAAATTTGGGAAGATATTTCTATGGATTTCATCACATGCTTGCCTAAGTCGAAAGGATTTTCTGTGATATTGGTGGTGGTTGATAGGTTATCTAAGTATGCTCATTTCTTACCATTAAAGCCTCCGATCACTGCTCGCTCGGTGGCGGAAATCTTCATGAAAGAAGTGGTCCGCTTGCATGGAATTCCCAACTCCATTGTTAGCGATCGTGATTCCATGTTCATAAGTGTTTTTTGGAAAGAATTATTCGCGCAGTCCGGTACTCGCCTCAAGTTCTCTACAGCCTACCATCCTGAAACGGATGGTCAAACGGAGGTGACGAATCGAGTGTTGGAGACATACCTCCGTTGTTTCACTAGCGAGCAGCCCAAGCAGTGGGTGAGATGGTTGGCATGGGCAGAATTTTGGTACAATACTTCATACCAAACCGCGGCGCGAATGACTCCCTTCGAGGTGGTATATGGTCGGCCGGCTCCAACTCTTCGCCGTTTTCTGCCCGGGGAGTGTAAAATGCCGGCAGTGGTTGAAACTTTGGCCAGCCGAGATGAAGTTTTGCAGCGACTTCGGGAAAATCTAATGCAAGCACAGCAGGAGATGAGCATTCAGGCCAACAAGCACCGTCGAGACGTAGAGTTTATGATTGGTGATAAGGTGTTTCTGAAGGTCCGACCGTTTCGGCGAGCCTCGTTGCGGGATGGTAAGGATCATAAGCTGTCGGCTAAGTTTTATGGGCCTTTCGAAATTCTTGCTCGGGTTGGGAGCAGAGCATACAAGCTGCGCCTTCCGGAAGGCAGCAAGGTACATCCGGTGTTTCATATCTCTCAACTAAAGAAGGTGGTGGGAAATCATGAAGTTACAACTGAATTTCCGGAATCTATAGAACTGCCGGTCTTGCCAATGCTCGAGCCAGAACAAATCTTGGCATTGCGGGTGATTCCAATGGGGGAACGTGAAGTTGAGCAACTATTGGTGAAATGGAAAGGTGAGGGTGAAGATGGGGCTACGTGGATCGACTTGCAACATTTTATGGGGCAATTTCCAGATTTTGACCTTGAGGACAAGGTCGATTCTAAGGGGGATGGAATTGATATGAAGCGAAAGGGTGACAACCAGGGAAAGCCCTTGATAGTGTATCAAAGGAGGAAGAAGCGTGAGGATCGGGATTGAGTCTACATTCGTGGGCTGTGTAATTAGTATAAATATTGTAAATAGTGTGTATTTTGTAAATAGGAGTGTGTATCTTGTAAATAGAATAAGGGGCGGTTATGATGCGCCTGTTGGGGTATGATGCGTCTGTTGGGGGGAGAGTCGGTTATGATTTTTTCCCTATTAATAGTTTAGGAGATTATGATTGAAAGGGATATAGACTGTATCAAGGGAAAGCCTGGGGCTTGGGCGGCACTGCCGATTGAATAAAGAATTTCTACAACTGTTTTCCTTTCAATTCTGTTCTTAACAGTTGATCACTTCAAAAGGGTTGGTCCCAGCATGCATGTAAACAAGGTAATTTCCTTGATTGGTTTCAACAGCGTTATCTCCTGCAACAGGAGTATATCAAACAAAAACTCCAATCAACTCCAATCGTGTAGTATGAATTTGGTATCGTTAAAATTAAATAACTCTTCACCATATATATTGACAAAATTCGAACTCACCACTCTCGAGACAAATCTCGAGCTCATTCTTCTCATTCCCCTGAAGAACAGCACGAAACTGCCCTTCGAGAAGAGGCAGGAAGACAGTGTATATAGTCGGCCTGTCTTCGTGCTCGCCTTCACATGCGTCTTTACTCTCGACAAGCATGAACTGCGTCTCCAATGGAATATCCTGCCCGCAGGTTCCCATTCTTTGCGTCATCCACCACAGCTTGAATCGGAATAAGCACATAAACCGCACACCCCTTTTCCACAAAAAATAATAATAATAAAATAAAATAAAATAAAATAAGATAAACTCTGTTTGTCAAAGAACATAATCGAGAAACAGTTTTATAATCAAGACGGACAGAGGAGCTTACTCTAGAACGCCAACTGGGAAGACGTGAAGGCTCTTGCTGTGTGAAGCCGTTGCGCCAATGAATGCACCGGCAACAAGGCCGGCACCTGATCCCGGAGTCAGCACAATGTTGTCAGCCACGCCTGTGAGTATGGTTTTCCCATGAACCACAAGGTTCCCTTCATTGAGAGAGATCTTCGGCGTCACTGTCATCTTTCTTCCACTCTCTAGAAATGGTCGAGAACCAACTGCATAATCGGAGAGTTAGTAAAGCATAGTTCCGATGCACAAATGCATACAAAAACGCCTCTGCGGATTGAGATAAGCGCAATCAGCGATCGGAAGAATATTCACCGAAAATCTCCAGTTTCCGATCAAATAGGGAAAGAGAATGAAAACAGACAACGCCTCTAACACAATTCGAGGAAATCACCTCCACGGAGCTTCGACGAACTCAGCGATGGGGTAGAAGGTACAACACACGCTCAACGTACAACCATATACTCTCCCGCAAACGCACAAACGGAGGAAAATATCGACACGCAGGCAAAACAAACGTCGAACGCACTATCATTTTCTTATACATTCCCCCAAAAATCCACACAAATCACCAGAAAAAAAAATATATGAAAAAATCACAGCTCAAAACCAATTCCCCAAAACCTGTAAACTAGACTTCAAATATTTCAAATTCAGCTAAAAGTCGAAGCAATACATACACCTCCAAAAAACAAAACTCTGCTTGCACGCTTCAAAACATCGATCTACTACGATTCAACTGGAATGATGTAATTATTTAAAGGCATGAAAACACGCATAAACCTTTGAAAATAGCAGATTTTTATACCTCAAACAGTAGCTTTCAGAAGCTCGATTTATCCGCAAATGCAAACGCGTACGTGTAAATAGGTAGAGAGAGAGAGACGAGGAGAGAAAAGGAAGTGAAGAGAAGTGAGTGAGGAAAGGCAAGTTCACGTGAGGGGAAAGGTTGAGCTGAATTGCCCAAAAATTGTGCGCGAGTTTGAAGACGAAACCACCTGGTGCTTTATATATGGGGCGAGGGGTTAAAGGTCGAACACTTCGTCAGAGAAGGCCAACCAGAAACTGACACGTGAGCTCTAAGTAACTTGTAGAAGCAAAATGCATCTTCATATTTTAAACTAATCGCCAAATCCACGTAAACCTCTCTACTCAATTAGTATGAATTATTAATTTATAAATACCACCGTCACAAAATCAATTGTCATCGAAATTTTGATTGTATAAATTAGAAAATTCGGGTTACAAATTATTTTGTAAAATCCGCATTCACAAAATCCAGGGGTATGGACCATTGGCTAATCAAAATTTCGGAAGTGTATATATAAAAAAATACCTCTCCGTCCCGGATTAGGAGCCCTATTTAGTTATGACACGAGTTTTAAGAAAAATAAAAAAAGTGAGTTGAATAAGTTAATGGAATATGAGTCTCACTTACTTAAATATATGTATATTAGTTTTATAATAAAATGTGATTATAATAAGATAGTGGAATGTTGGGGCCTACTTACCATTTATGGTAAAAGTGAAATATGACTCTTACTATGCGACGGAGAGAGCAGTTGCATAAATTGTTTTGTAAAGCCACCGTCACCAAATCATGGGGAGGCCAATTTAGTCAAAATTTTGTAGTACAATTAAGTGGGTAATGGTTAACTAGCTTGTGCCATACGAATAATTTGGGATAGTATTAAATAATGATGACATATGATATGATGGGGGTATCACATTAATGATACGGTGTATATACTTGAATCTTCCTTATTTCTATAAATCAAATTGTAGTATATACAAACAGGGGCGGATCCATAAAAAATTGCCAGTAAAGGCTCCACTAGGGCTTGAGGTGCAGTCGAGCAGAGGAGCGTTGTCGTGTTGGTGTCGCCGTGTCTCCGTGCAGCAGGCAGCAACGCTGGTGTCGCCGTGTAGAACAGAGAAGCGGCGTTCCGGCCTTCGGATGGCGCGGGCGGCGGCTGTCCGCAGCGTCGTGCCTCGCCTCGATAGAGCGATGCGGCACCGCCGGCGAAGAGACGTTTCAGAGATATTTTGGAATTGGGGATTTTTCAGTTTTGCTGCTTTTCTCGTTTTTTATTTACTTTTTGTTACTGAGTTATTTTTAATTAGTTATTTTGAGTAGTATTTTTTATTTTGGGCTGAAAACAAATTTTATTTTGGACCTTTTTATGGGCTGAATTTTATTTATACTCACTTGTCTAACACTTCTTGGGCTGAATTTTATTTATTTCCTGTGATGGGCTTAATTTTATGTAACTATATATGTATTATTTAACTTTAAAGTCATCTTCTTCCTCACAATAATCATCCACCATGGTTAATGCTCTGCAAATTTTTACTCCTTTCATTAATCTCAGCCCTTTCTATTAATTATTTCAAGATAATTTGTTCTACATTAGCATCACCTTAATAAGGGCTTAACATGATTTTTAAAATTTTTTAAAAATTTATAAATACAAAATAAAAAAATAAAAAAAATGGGTAAGGGCTTAAGCCCTACCCTCTTATAGTGTAGATCTGGCCCTGTATACAAATCAAGATGAACACGGTCATCACGCAAATGCATTTGTCCTGAACTTTGCGTGGTAAATAAAACAAAACACAAAAGTAGTAGGAACTAGATCCTAATTATTTAATGTAAACGAATTTTCAAATTTAGGCAATAATGTGAATTAAATAAATAATTTTAATGCATGGAGTGCCGACGTGTACATGCTACCACGTCAGATGCTGCCGGTAGAGCCGTCAAATCGTTCCGTGTAGAAATTGTCCACGTCAGATCATGTCTGAGAAATTGCCATGTCACATGGCCCCACATCATATCTCTCTTTTTTCCCAGATTTTTTTGTTTTATTTGATTTTTATATTGTAGCAAATGGGTCCAATCCCGTCGACAATGCACCGCTGATCTCTCGATTCACAGGAAAATCTAGAATTTTTTCCCTCTGATTTTACAGGTGTCCAATAATATTATTTTCTAAAATACGGAGTCCTTTTTTTTGTGGTGAACAGATTTTGTTTTTTTATTTTCAATGTAATTTGGTAGAATAGGTTGATAACTTCAAGCCTTCACTCCATATCAATTGATGCGATGAATATGGTATCCCGAAAGCAAAATTGTCAGATCGAAAAAGGCGGCAGCCGGCTGGGATTCCATCCACAGATGAATGTGCATTCCTCCGGTCGTTGCAGGCAATCCTCAAGTGCATGCCGCGACGCCTTGGGGCATGATACGCCAACATTCATGTCACAACCCTTTCCTGTTGAGAGTCCAATTGACGAGACAACGAGCATTCCTACAAACATATTGTCTCCCAATACAGAATCAATATCTTTGTTGTAATTCAGCCCTCCATCACCGTAAAGACCACAGTTTACAACACCTCTGATATCTTCCAATGCAAAACCAATACCATTACTATTGTACGTACTCACTCTATTCCAAGTTACTAGTAACCTTGCATTTATTCCATTTTTTTTATCATTCTAGACTACTTGCATTACTTATATTTTTATTAAAAATTTTATTATCTCATCTATTTTATTCTTTCTTCCATTTCCATACTTTATTCTCTTTCATAGTTTATTCTTTCGTACCAAAAATAATGATGCAAGTAGTTTGAGACGAATGAAGTAATAAATCTTGTAAAATTAACAAATGAGTACATGATCTAACAAAAATAAAAAATTAAAATAGGAGTAAAAAGAAATGTCTTCATATTATTACACTATTTTATTAGTAAAAAATAAAAACATTTGACATACGGCCTCGTACCATACAATTCCCAATACTGTAGAAGTTACACTGAAGTATCGATCAAGTTCATCCAATAATTCCCAATAATATCAAATTAATTAGGTTGGGTTACTCAATTAATTTGACAATATGAATGTTTTGGAAAGTCACTTTTAAGCTGAAATCTACCTTTAATAAAGCAATGATTGCGTATAATTTTATTAATATGATGGGATCAACGTAGTCACCAAAACATTGTTGTACACTTGTTCGATTTAGATAGATTTCCAATATATAATATTACTTGTATCAATTGTATTATTGCTGTCCTGGTATGACTTTATTATTGAGTTGAGGTGTTCGAGACTATGAATACGACCGATGTGTTTGTATTTTAATAATTTAGAATCAGTATTATTTTATTCTCCGTCCCACAATAAAAGTCACATTTTTTCCATTTCGATCTGTTCCACAATAAAAATCATATTTCACTTTTACCATAAATGATAAGTAGGTTTCACATTCCACTAAATCACTTCACTCACATTTTCTAAAACTTATATAAAAAAATGGACTTCATATTCTATTAACTTTTCTAACCCACTATTCTTTATATTTCTTAAAATTTGTGCTCACACCAAATATGACTTGTATCGTAGGGCGGAGGGATTTCATAGTGGAGTTTCAAACAATTACTTCATTCATCCTAAGAAATATGAATATCTTTTTTAATCTGACCCACAAAATTATAAACTTTCTAATTTTAAAAATTGTTTTCTCTTAATAAGGTAAGTCAAGCTTCATTCTTTATTAACAATACTTTAATAACTTTTTTTTTCTATCTCTCATACTCTACTAATGGTATATTAAAACACATAACTTTACTAATATTTATTGTTGGTGAAATTCCAATATTTTCCCTATAATATAGAAAAATCTCATTGAAAGTAAAATATGAATATATTTGAGGTACTATATAAAATAAGAAAATGGTAATATAAACTAAAAGAGAGCAATGTTAACAAAAGATGACCAACATATCATTTCTCCTGCGAACCCGTTCCAGGTTAATAGAGTCATTTACTATTTTGGAAAGTTCCAAGTTAATTGAGTCATTTCTATTTTTGGCAAAAAGTACCAATCTCTTTTACTTTATTCACCATCCACTTAGAGCATTTTAGCAGTGGTGCGGATGTCCAGGCGGACATCCCCGCGAACATCCTAAAAACACCTCCTGCCACGTCATACGGACATCCCACTGCGGATGCCACGTCATACGGATATCCCATTGCACAGTGGTGGACATCCCGACGGACTTCCCACAATAAAAAAAATTAATGCAATAATCGGGACGTCCGCACGGACGTCCGTGAGAGTCAACGCAATGGCGGACGTCCGCACGGACGTCGCGAGGGATATCCGTGGAACGCCGCGGAACTCCGGTGTCCGCAGCGGATGTCCGTATCCGTACCTCCCTTGCACAATGGCGGACGTCCCGCGCGGACTTCCGGCACGCCGGTCGGAATTCCGCCCGGGACGGGCGCCATTGTTGATGCTCTTAACACACAATTTTAAAACTCCGTACCGAAAAGAAACGGCTCAATTAACAATGAATAGAGGAATTACTACTTACTAAAAGAGCTATACTAGTACACATTTTGAAAATTGATTTATTTCTTCAAGCATGTGATTTCTCAGTCCTTTTTTTTAATTTGGTAGGCTTGAGATTCATACTCTCGCCTCTCGACTTTACAAAAAGGCAAGGAATACCATTGAGCTATTGTGCCGTGGTACGTGATTTCTTAGTCTGTTAACATTAAAATTTAACTCAACTTTCATATCCAGTTTCACATTAAAACGATTGAATTTCGTACCAAGTTATGTTTTCCAAAACTTATTTCTTTTTCTAAATTTGACCTTGCACAATTTTGTTGTTTAACAAAAATGCAATTCAGAGTAAAATGTTTCTCCATCAAATTAATATTAGAGTCAATCTCAAAAAGTGTAAATTTTATTAAAAGGCATGGTTATGATAGTGGCTTTCAATTAGTATTACATAATTTAGTTCGAGTAGTATATTAAGCAAATTATATGTGGCTCCTAATCAAATAAATATTTATATGTTTAAAGCAGTTTAATTTTTTTATGTTTAAATGTTATGTCTAATTTTATATACGTATAACATGATTTGTATAAAGGGCTAAGTGCTCTTAAACACAAAGTTTCACCAAATTTGATTTTGCAATAGGATTAAAATTCCTCATCGATCTACATATACAATATTTCAATCATTTTAAATTTTTACATAGAATTACATGTGTATATGATTTAATCAATAGATGTATCAACACATGTATACTGAGTATTTACATCAACTCTTCTAGACTTCAACTAATTATGATAATGGTTTTCCACTTCCGCTAGTTATGAGTAATATTAGTTGGGAAATTGACAGTAGTAGTATAACAATCAGAATAACTGAAGGAAATTAATTTTTATTTTATATGTTAAATTAGAATTAAATAAAGTTAATTAGGCGCAATAATATAATTTATCATCTCATGATATATAAATATACTTTCAGAAAATGAAAAAATTATTGAAGAATAAGGTGTTTTTTTTGCACGAAATTCCTCCACGTTGCCAGCAATCTGTCTAAACATAAAATGTTGTACCAAAAATTTATGAGTGTACACGTGTGTGTTTGTTTTTTTTCTCTTCAATTGAGGATATGATGCAGAATTGCGACGGTACAACTCCGTAAAGCATAATAATTAATAAGTTGTGTTGTACGTGTAAGTTGTCATCAATAATAGTAGTATGATTTTATTTTCCAATTTTATTATGAGATATCAATAATAGGAGTGAACAAAATCGAATTTAGATGAATTATTAAGTTAAACTTAATTATAGTTTGTTCGGTTTGATACGTTTCGATTTGGTTCCGTTTAGGTTAAAATTAAGCTTGATTCATTTTCTTAATTACAACAAAATTTATTATTCTTCTTTTTTGGTAGTGAATGAATGTTCCCCGTTTGATATGAATTCGCTGTGTAATAATACTCCTTTTTTTTATATAACTATATTTTGACTAATGTATTCTTTTGGATATAGATAAATGAATTAATATTCAATCATTAGAATCATAGAAATTAAAAAAAAAAGTATCTATATAAATAAATAATACAGTACAATTTCTCAATTACAGGTCATGTTTCATTTTGTATTATCGTCTGACATATAGCATCAATTTGTCGAAAATATAGAAGATGAAATGTGATATATCTTCATAGTCATATCAGTGATATACACTTCACAAAATGGGGACAAGGAAGAAAATTATACAAGGTTCATCAATAATGATCTCATGCATTTACCACTAACGATTTAATAGTGAAAAATCATCTATTTCTTCCTAATTTGTGGAGGATTCTTTTAACAGACAAACTTATGATGATTTATCAACAAAAGGTCTCAATGCATGCAAGATCACTACACATGTCTAAATTAATAATGATAACACAATATAACGATGATGAAATTTAAATAATACTACTATGACAAGAATCTTTTTCTTCATCTTAAAAAAGAATCTCAAATAAGTAATCTTTCAATTTATATCACAATAATTAATGTTGTTTAAGGGTGAAACCGATGTTTTATTATACCAGTCAATAATAATTAACAAGATTGTTAATCTCTCTCTCTCCATCACTAAAAAACTAAAAAAATAAAATTGAACTACTATATATATTGTGGTCTCGTGTCCTAATCTTGATTGCGTAGGCTTTGATAATGAACTAACGAATTTTGCATTAATTATTTTTTTGATTAATTGAACTCATGGAACATTAGTTTTTTTTTGGAGTTGCAAGATAATGCAAATAATAATAATATGTAAGTGTCAAATACCAAGATGAGGAAACGGCTAGTACCAACCAATCATTTGGTAATTACATTTACATTTAATAGGTAGTATTTACCTAGGCATACAATTAATTGGTGGGAGTTTCTAAGAGCTGTAATCTTCCTATAAAAGGGAATGACTTGTATCAAACAAAACACAACAAAAAAATACAATCTTAGCTATTCCTCTATCTTTGCCACCATGTTCTATCTTCAATACAATGCCTCTCTCGATTACCATCTTTAAGATGGTATCAGAGCAGGTTGCAACGGTGTGGGACTCAGAAAATTCTCATCACCGCCCCAGATATACCTTTTTCGGCCCTTTTTTAAACTTGCAAAATCAGAAAAATAGCCATGTCAGAATCTGACTCAGAAGCTACAAACACCAATCAGCCACTGATGAATTTCTCAGGAGAGTTCGCGGCCCAATTGGCCGAATTCCTTAGGCAAATCAATATACCACCAAAAGCTCAAGAACAGCCCCCTCCACCCTCAAATCATCTTGAATCATTGGGGGAGGTACATCTCCAAAGCAAACTGAATGGCGACAATTACTCCCTATGGACAACCCTAATAGAACACGCAATCGGAGGGAAGGGTCTGTCGTCTCACATCGATGGAGTTACAGATCCTCCTCCAACTAGTGATCCCGGTTACCCGAAATGGAAACAGAGAGATCATTGTTGCTTTAACTGGATTATAAACAACATCAAAGCCAATCTTGTCAACGAAGTATCACAGTATGCAACGGCCCGAGACCTATGGCAGGGACTGGCCATTATATACGGAAGTGGAACCGATCCATTCCAAGTTTCAGACATGCATAGGCAAGCATACAACATGAAGCAGGGGAATATGAGCCTCGAAAACTTATGGAATAAGTTCCAGAAGCTCTGGATTTCCATCGACGAAATGGATCCAAATCCGATGGATACTCCATCAACTATTCAGAAATACAACAACAACACTCAGAGGCATAGATTATATCAGTTTCTATGGGCTTTGGATGAAAGATATGATACATTAAAGAGAGAGATCTTAAACAAAGATCCACTGCCCACTGTACAAAGTGCTTACGGACTGGTGAGACGCGAGTCGGCTAATGAGCGGGTCTACAAACCCTCAGGCGATGCACATGAAGTCGGAATAGGTGCCGGATTAGCAGCAATCAACCGAAATCGACCACCACCGCCACCCAAATACTCTGCAGCTCCGACCGACAAGAACAGAATGACGTGTAGCCATTGTGGTGGGAAGAAGCACACGGCGGATACCTGCTTCCACCTCCACGGATTCCCCGATTGGTGGGAAGACATGAAGAAAAACAGACAGAACAGGAATCAGAGCGGAGGAGGCAGAGCAACAGCGGCGGTGACCATTGGGGAGTGAGATACCAACACCGAGAACTCGGCGGGCAACGTCGGTCACCCCAACACGGCGGGGAACGGCGGCGGGCAGATCAACGGTCCAGGTCGCCACGGTTTTGTCACGGCGGGAAACGGCGGCGAGGAGAAAGCCGTTGCTTCGGTCTCGGTCGCCAGGGTCTGGTCAGAAGGTAACCCGGCGCCGAGTTTCACCGGCACCGACGGAACATCGACAGAGAGGGAGGCGGAATTGAGGGCTGGAGATGAGAAATGGGTGGAGGCGGATGAGATTAGGGTTCATGGGGGAGAACACCAGATTTACACCCCCAAATCAAAACAATTCGAATTTTCCCCTCCCCCCCAGAACTCTTCTAAATTTCCCCATAACCCCCGCGTTTGTATACCTACTCGAAATCACCCCCAAACTTCCAAAAAATCCCAATTTAACCCCAACACTTTCAAAAATCCTAAAAATACCCCAGAAAAATCCAGAAATTTTCCCGTCAAACCAGACGATCAGTTATTTCAACCTAATATCCCGTGTCACAACTCTTTTAAAGCCTTAGCTTTTACCTCATCCACCATAGTCGAACAAAAGGAGAACCAATGGATTTTTTATTGTGGAGCTACTGACACGATCTCATTCGATCCAAATGACTTCTTCACAATGTCCAAACTGACTAAAACCTATGTCCAAACTGCCGCGGGGGATTTAGCTCGAGTCGAGGGGGCAGGTACTATCAATATTTCTCCAACTCTCCGGCTCTCTAACTGCCTATTTGTCCCAACTTTCTCACACAAATTATTATCCGTCAGTCATGTGACAAAAGAGTTAAACTGTAAATTACTGATGCAACCTTGTTTTTGCGTGTTACAGGATACCAAGACGGGGACGATAGTTGGGCGTGGCACTGAACGAAGCGGACTGTACTATGTGGATGAGATAGCTCAACAAAGTGCTGCGTTACTAACTCGTGAAACAACTACGACAAAGGCTTGGCTTTTACATCGTCGGTTAGGGCACCCTTCTTTAGGATATCTTAAATTAATGTTCCCTACGATGATCTCTAGTGTGCACTCTCTTGATTGTGAAACTTGTCATTTGGCCAAAAGCCATCGTCATTCTTTTAAATTGAATAATACTCAAGTGTCTACCCCGTTTTCTTTGATTCACTCTGACGTTTGGGTTCCTGCTCCAATCACTAGGGGTCAGGGTCTTCGTTATTTTCTCCTGTTTATCGATGACTCTTCTTGTATGACTTGGGTCTATTTCTTGAAAAATAAGTCTAAGGTTTTTGAAAAATTCACCCAATTCTACAGTATGGTCCAAATCCAGTATAAACAAAATATCCAAGTCTTACGGTCCGACAATGGAGGGGAATATATAAATGCCAACATGAAAACCTTTTTTCTGGACAAATGGCTTATCCACCAAACTTCTTGTGTATATACACCTGAATAGAATGAGGTAGCAGAACGGAAAAATAGGAATATTCTAGAAATCACTAGGGCTCTCCTTATCGAGTCAAAAATGCCCACATCTTTTTGGCCAGAAGCTATAGCCACCTCGGTGTACCTTATGAACCGTCTTCCAACATGTATCCTCAACTTCAGAACTCCCATTGATACATTTATCAACCATGAAGCCATACAGAAACCAACCTATTTCACCCTTGATCTGAAAGTCTTTGGTTGTACAGTCTTTGTCCACATCCCAAAACATGTCCGTACCAAATTCTCTCCATGTGCCATTAAATGTGTTTTTCTCGGGTATAGGGTCAATCAGAAAGGTTACCGGTGTTATGACCCTATAACTAAGCACATGTTTACTACCATGAACTGTGATTTTGTTGAGGGTGAATACTACTATAGCCAATCTAGCGGTCAGGGGGAGCGTCAACCACATAGTCCAATTAACGACCCACTAAATTGGCTATATATCCCAAAGGACACAACCAATCATCCAGAACCTATACCAAGGGAAACCGAGCAAGGGGAAGATGAGTCAAGGGAAGAGGAACCCATTCTTGGCACAGAAATTGTTCCATTCGAGGAAACAAGCCATGCCAACGAGCAATCAAAATCCACTAGTCATGCCGCAGAGTTTGGAGACATTACCCAACCATCAACTCCGTCTTCGAATCCTGAGGTAAACGATTCCCCTGAACTCAACACATTAGAAATCACTAACACTGACAAGATAAGCCAAGAAGGGGACAATGAAAATCGGTATGAATTACCACACAGGAGTACAAGGGGAATCCCTCCCAAAAGGTACTCTCCAGATTGGAAAGGAAGGAAGACAAAATATTCAAAAGCAAACATAGCTCAAAGGCACCTCACAGTGATGGCCCGAGCATTTGAGGCGGCCCTATATGAAGAAGAAGAAATTCCTCAATCTTTCAAAGAAGCTGTTAAGCACAAACATTGGAGAGAAGCCATGAAGAAGGAAGTTGATGCCCTGATCAAGAATGGAACGTGGGAGAAATGTAATCTACCAGAAGGGAAGAAACCAGTCGGATGTAGGTGGGTTTTCACCATCAAAAGGCGTGCAGATGGATCAATCGAGAGATATAAGGCACGATTGGTGGCCAAAGGATATACTCAAGTGTATGGAATTGATTATAATGAGACTTTCTCCCCGGTTGCTAAACTTGACACAATCCGGGCATTACTGTCAGTTGCAGCATGTAAGGATTGGTCGCTACATCAATTTGATGTGACTAATGCATTCCTCCATGGAGAATTAGGTGAAGACAAGGAGGTCTATATGGAAGTTCCACCTGGATTCGAGACCGAATTTGGTTCCGAGCAAGTGTGCAGATTGAAGAAAACTCTATACGGCTTGAAACAATCCCCAAGAATTTGGTTTGGAAGATTTTGCCAAGCAATGGTCAAGCATTGGTTCAAACAGAGTCTTTCTGATTATACACTTTTCACAAATAGGAGAGGAGATAAGATAACTTGTCTTATCATCTATGTCGATGACATGATCATCACAGGGGACGACACAGAAGAAATCAGTAACCTCAAGACCAATCTGTTTAAAGAATTTGACATGAAAGATCTCGGCCCTCTAAAATACTTCTTAGGAATAGAAGTGCTCAGATCGAATCGTGGAATATTCTTAAGACAAAGAAAATATATCCTCGACCTGTTGGCAGAAACTGGCCTCTTAGACTGCAAGCCTGCTGACACACCAATGATACCGAATCATGGGCTAAAAATTGTTGAGGGAGCTGAACCTGCAGATCGAGAGAAATATCAAAGGTTAGTTGGGAAATTACTCTATCTATCACACACCAGGCCAGACATCGCATATACAGTAGGGATTGTCAGCCAGTTCATGCACCAACCGCAAGAAGATCACATGAATGCGGCCTTACGAATAGTAAGGTACCTCAAAGGCACAACAAATTATGGGGTGTTCTTAAGAAAATGGAAGGACCTTGAAGTAGATGGCTATACAGATGCTGATTGGGCCAGTAATCCAGTCGATAGAAAATCAACCGGTGGATACTTTAACTTCATTGGAGGCAACCTAGTTACTTGGAGAAGCAAGAAGCAAAAGGTTGTAGCCTTATCAAGTGCTGAAGCAGAGTTCTGAGGTATCAAGAGTGGACTCATGGAGATCATATGGCTAAGGAGATTACTTACTGAGATCGGTTTTCCCCCAAATCGAAAAAGTAAGTTATTATGCGACAATAAAGCCGCAATTAGCATATCAGAGAACCCAGTACAACATGACAGAACCAAACACGTTGAAGTCGATGCCACTTCATCAAAGAAAAATTGGAAGGTGGAATCATAGAATTCCCGTTTGTTCGATCCGAGGAACAATTGGCTGACATCTTAACCAAAGCAGTGAATTCCAGAATTTTTAGAGAAGTTTTGACCAAGTTGAACATCGGGGATATCATCGCTCAACTTGAGGGGGAGTGTCAAATACCAAGATGAGGAAACGGCTAGTACCAAGTACCCATCACTTGGTAATTACATTTACATTTAATAGGTAGTATTTACCTAGGCATACAATTAATTGGTGGGAGTTTCTAAGAGCTGTAATCTTCCTATAAAAGGGAATGATTTGTATCAAACAAAACACAACAAAAAAATACAATCTTAGCTATTCCTCTATCTTTGCCACCATATTCTACATTCAATACAATGCCTCTCTCGATTACCATCTTTAAGAGTAAGTCCATCAACAAAATACACGTTAAGTAAGCTAAGTATAATAAAATTTTATTAAGCCTTGTAACTAAGTTCTTAAACATAGCTCCGACATAAACAATCTTAATTTGCAGATTTCTTGGATTAGTTGTCGATATGCATAAAATTCTTCGCTGTCAAATTCAGTGAAATTTAATTAATTTCACAATCATTAGACTATTTGGCCAACAATTTGTAGTTTTGTACACATGTAACACGCCTCGAATCTTGGCTCAAATCTAATTATTGACTAAATCGTATCGCACCTACACATCTCACACCACCTAATTTATTTAATATTTTTCAAAAAAAGCATAAAAAAAAATCTGATAGCAAGCATGATCAAATTAAGATTATTATTATTATTATTATTTTTTTCCCGAAAATTGTATTATAAATATCACTCCTCCACCACCCATTTTACACCATTTTCAAACACTCTCCATTAATTCACTCTCTACACTTTCACTCTAAAAAAATGCACGGTGTAGACGACGAATCACCCGGCACTGACGAATCGGGATATGGCGGCTATCCTTCCCAGCCGTGGGGTTGGAGTCAAACTCCCCCTCCGTGGGGATCGAGTCCAACTCCTCCTCCATCTCAGCTGTGGAGGTCGAGTCCCACGCCCCAACCTTTTCAGAGGAATTTGAGCCGCTCACCGTTTGGAGATTACAAACTCAACCTGGACGCGCTTAACCATCCGCGGCTGGAGACCCCTTTCCATTCCAGTCAATCTCCTTTCACCGATGCAGATCGAGACGCACTGGAGACGATGATGGGTCTGCTCAGTCCGAGCGTACCGGATACGCTGGCAGCACGCGTGGATAGGCCCGTTCCGACGAGAGTCGGCGGGTCCGGTGGGGCGGGTGGAAGCAGTGGCGGCGGGGGCGGCAGAAGAGGCGGCAGCCGCGGTGGCAGCGGCGGCGGTGAGGGCATTGGCGGCGGCAGCAGGCGGTGGACGGGCCACGCACTACACCAAAGCGGAGTCCATTGTTGTGGCGCGGGCGTGGGATGCCGTCACATCGGACCCCATAGTGGGCACCGATAAGACCGAGGGAAGCTTTTGGAAGCGCGTCCTGTTGGCATACAACGAGTTCAAACCTCGAGGCTCCAAACCGCGTGACGGGGAACAACTCCGCAAAAAGTGGTCTAGGATTCTGCATGCCACCAAGCGGTTCGCGGGCATATACGAGAACAACGTGTTCACTTCGTGGAGGAGGAATCCGACTCCGCCACCGAGTAGGCGGTGACGGCGTTTTTATTTGTATTATTTTTTAATGTTCGTTGTATAATTTTACTGTTTCCAATACAATGAATATTCGGTCCCAATTACCTCATTTTCTAATTATTTACATTCTAATAATTTTAATTATAATTGATTTAAAATAAATAAAAAAAATAAAATGAAAAGTGGCTAAAATTTTTGGGGCTATTGGAAGTAGGGCTGTCAATTTTTGACACGACACGATAACACGACACGAACCGGCACGAAAATAATGGGTTTGGGTCGGAGCTTATTGGGTTCGTGTCCTTATCGGGTCGACCCGTTAAGGACACGAAAATTTCGTGTCGTGTTCGTGTCGTGTTCGTGTCGGGTTCGTGTTATCCGTTAACAATACGTGTTCGTGTCGTGTTCGTGTCGTGTTCGTGTTATCCGTTAACAAAAAATATTTTAATATTATTAATTCTTATTATTTTCATTTTTAATAGGATTAACCGTTATCAGGTCGTGTTGTTATCGAGTCGTTATCGTGTCATCTCGTGTACGTGTTGTTATCGTGTCGTGTTGACCTGAATTGGTTCGTGTCGTTAATGGGTTCGTGTCGTGTTTGTGTCTGAGGATTTCGTGTCGTGTTCGTGTTCGTGTTTGAGGTTTTCTTAACGGGTCGTGTTCGTGTTTGTTGTTATCGTGTTCGTGTCGTTATCGTGTCGACACGATAACGACCCGACACGCACGATTTGCCACCCCTAATTGGAAGTGTCCACCTTATAGCTGCGGATACTTTTTTTGTGGGCGCGGATAAATAAATTGGGGCTGTGGACAAAAAAGGGGGCGAGGCTATTGGAAGTGTCCGCCTTATATTAGATGCACTTAGACTGGGTGATTGGTCCTCCAAGATCAATCGTTATTTTTTTGCGTTTTTCTTCAAAGCCCTCAATTTTGCCATTAAGTTAAAATTTGTGCTTAATTACCTTGATATAATTCGAAAACGGAATGATAAATCAAGTCTCCAATTTTATTAATGCATAATAAAAAAATTAACATGACTAACCTTTCAAAAAGTCAATATCGATTAAATTATAATTCGCCTAAGAAATATGTCAAACAAGGCATTGCATGATTTTTAGTAAAATTAAGGATTTTCGAAGGCTGTAATACCCCGCTCAAATTAACGTGATTAAACGTTTAAAGAGTAAATGAATGTATTAAAGCAAGTAGTATTTTAAACTCCTATGTTTCGTCGTATTAAAATCCTTGATGGGTTTTAATTGATAGTTAAGCGCCAATGTAAAACTAATCTTGATCAAAAACTTTGATGTGCAAGAAGATACATGAAGCGATAAAATAATTATCCATGTACATTTATAAATCAGATGGATATTAAATGTCCATTTGCAAAATATAGTCATTTCGCTTCAAATGAGAAATGTACTAATTTTATTTAATTTACGATGTTACAAAAACGAGCTAAAGCTTCTTCGCAAAGCTAGTATTATATCTTCAGGAAATCCCAACTTCCTACAAATGATAGGACAAGTCAGAAACGAGAGTGCAATAATAATACTGTAACAAAAATATCTTTTTACCATCTTTAACCATAGTCAACATATGAATAGTGCGACACTATTCACTGAAAACGACCCGAAGTCATCACCTATGTATATATGTCACGTTTTATAATTAAAGTGTATATATATATATAGAGTTGTGATCATATAATAACCCTCAAATCACGTAATAACCCTATAACCAAATCTGGACCACACATATTTTCTAATCTTGTGGTTCAGATTCAAACTTAGATTTACTTCATAAAAAAAGCGCGGGGGTAAATATGTCATTTCCCTCATTTAATTTCTGAATTTCGTCAAATATCACGTAAAATGATAAAATGATATATGTTAGGATTATTGCATAGAATGATAGTTTTGCCGGATAGAATGATACTCTGAGTTGATAAAATGATAATATGTCATTTCCCTCATTTAATTTTTGAATTTCACCAAATATCACGTAAAATGATAAAATGATATATGTTAGGTTTATTACATAGAATGATAGTTATGCCGGATAGAATGATACTCTGAGTTGATAAAATGATACTTTTTGACTGACTGATAAAATGATATATGTTAGGTTTATTGCATAGAATGATAGTTTTGCCAGATAGAATGATACTCTGAGTTGATAAAATGATACTTTTGACTGACTGATAAAATGATATATGTTAGGTTTATTGCATTGAATGATAGTTTTGCCGGATAGAATGATACTCTGCGTTGATAAAATAATACTTTTGACTGACTGATAAAATGATATATGTTAGGTTTATTGCATAGAATGATACTCTGAGTTGATAAAATGATACTTTTGACTGACTGATAAAATGATAAAATGATATATGTTAGGTTTATTGCATAGAATGATAGTTTTGCCGGATAGAATGATACTCTGAGTTGATAAAATGATACTTTTTGACTGACTGATAAAATGATACTCCTTATTGCATAGAATGATAGTTTTGCCGGATAGAATGATACTCTGAGTTGATAAAATGATACTTTTGACTGACTGATAAAATGATAAAATGATAAAATGATACTTAAATAAGATTTTACATATTTAAATGAGCGAAATTTGTATATCATGGGAAATAAGATTTTACCTATAACTGAACCTCATACATACGTGTAACTGAACCTCATACATCTGTATATCATGGGAAATAAGATTTTATGTATTTAAATGAGCGAAATCTGGATACGTAAATTTTATCATGAGCGAAATTCAGAAATTAAATAAGCGAAATGACATATTTACCCTCTGCGCTTTTTTTATGAAGGAAAGCTAAGTTTGAATCTAGACCACGTGATTTTAAAAATGTTGTGTCCAGATTTAGTTATAGGGTTATTACGGAAATTGGGGTTATCATTATAACGCATCCATATATATATATATATATATATATATATATATATATATATATATAAGTTGAGATTTTTTAGCTTAATTGAGAATCGAGATGCATTTTCAGTCACTCATCCACAACATTTTTGAAATGTCAACTGCAAGTAGATTATGTCAACTCGGAGGTATTATCGTCAATAGCCTGCACATCAAATGTCAATAGCTTGCACATCAAATGTCAACAACTTATAGTTGACATTATATATGTATAGTTGACATGTGTGTAGTTGACATGAATTGTACATGTAGTTAACATGGATTGTACACATAGTTGACATGAATTGTACATGTAGTTGGCATAAATTGTACATGTAGTTGACAAAAAAAATTTAAATTTTTAAAATTTAAATTTTTTAAAAAAAAAATCAATTTTTTTTAAAAAAAGTATTTATTGAATAAAATGTACCATGAAATTACCACTCTGCCCTTTTATAATTAATTAATCTAAAAATATTTTTCATGTGGCAAATTCTGGACCTCTCATTTAATAAAAATGAGTAGCTGATAATAATGCATATCAATTCGCAATTAGGCTAAAAATCTCAATTGATCACAACCATATATATATGTATGTAAAGGCGAGTTATTTTCTGCAAAATCTGCATACAAGAATCTGGCTCAAGGAAGACATATGACATATCCCCAAAATCAGGAAGAGCATTGAATTAAAAGATTTCATCACTCGTTTTATTATTTTCGTTTCACGCGGGTGTCGGCAGAAATTAGTATAAGGAATGAGAGTTGTAAAGATTTTAGTTTCATAACTTCTCCAACAAATAGCTTTACTACACACACCAAAATCCAGTTTCACACTTCTTCGACGCACTCTCAGCTCTCTTTTTTTTCTACCAAGATCCTACACACCTAAAATCCCCTTTCACCCAAAATTTTAAATGAGTAGACAGAAAAAGTTTTCCACCTTTCCTAGCAAGTTTTCAAGCAAGCATTCTTCAAGAAGGAGAATTTCAAGTAGGAGCACATTTAAATAAATCTTTATAATTCTTTTGAGGTAATGATTATCAAGCCACAAGTTAAATCTTTTCAAGTATGATTTTATCAAGCATGTCATCATAGCATGAATTCATATAGAACATAGAATCACAACTAAGCATGTTTCATAAACAATCTTTCTAACTCTTTCTTTTCAAATTCATGTATGAAACCATTTTATTCTATGTTGAGCCTAATTTACATACAACAAATGCAAAGTCTTAGAATCAATAAAGTAATTAGAAAGTAGGAAAAACTCCTAAAATATTTTCTCTTTGGAAGATAAGCACCTTTGGAAATTTATAACGGAAAATCTAACCGTTCAAATATAATTTCCTTCGGTCAACGTGAAGGTAGAAGAGTTGTTTACCTTCCGTTAAAATTTCAGAACGATCGGACAACGTTTGTACCCTCGATCGTGTAGAAAATCGACACTGCTACTGTAGAAAACGGCAGCCACTTCCAAAATTAATTTTAGAAGATCTAACCGTTAAAATTCAATTTTCTTCAGTAGGAATGATGCTTTATGAGTCATCTACCTTTGGTTAAAATTTCGGGACGATCAGACATTGTTTAGACTTTCGATTGTGAAGAAATCCGAGGCTATGTCTTATTAGGCGAAAAAGAAAGAGAGAGATTTAGAAAGAGATGTTGAGCATAGAGAGAGGTGGATTTCATGTATAGAGTTTCTGGGGGTGGGAGCCTCTTTTGAATCATTTAAGTACTTGGACTAATATTTTTTTAGTTCCTTTGTTGTTGGGCCATTTCAAGTATATAATTGATTTGGGTCGTATACTTTATGGGTTAACTTTGCTAGTGCTTGATGGGTTAGTTTTTTTTTAACTAATCAATTAATTCTTCATTTGGGATTAATTAATTGTAATATTAGGAATAAATTAATTGCTTGAGATAAAATTCTCTTAAATTAATTTAAGTAACTTAGTTTGTATGTTTTTCAAGTAAATTCTCAAATTTATTAAATTAATTAATCTCTCGATTAATTATTACCAATAATTAAATCTTTGAATTTAATTAAAGTGAATGAGTTTAAGAAAGAGAGAAGGAAAATAGGATGCAAATCCTGAGAGCATATCATCCGCTATTGTTATTTCCTTGAAGCTAAATAGTTTATTATCTTTTAGTGGACAAGGTCCATCGCAAGGAATTTAACTCCAAGTGAGTTAATATTGTTTTACGGAGTTCGGAAGCATAAGAGGTGCACTTTCCTATCCTACAATGGATATATATATATATATATATAGGAAAATGATCAATACAAAACTTGATCTCAATACAAAATCCAGACCAAATCCTGACCATGAGATTTGACAATCCAATGGTCAATAATTAAACAAAAACACGGAGGGTCATTGTAAAGCAGTTTTAGGTCATATTATAAACTTTGGGTTTGAGGTCGTGTTAAGATCATTTCATGTCATCCTTACTATAATGACGTAAAAATAAGCTTACAATGACCAAAAAATGACTTTTGTATGCTTGGTTCTGCATTTTTGTATTAAGAATGATTTTGCATAGATCAAAACCCTATATATATATATATATATATATATATATATATATATATATATATATATATATATGAAGTATTATTTTATGATGATTAATTATGAAAATAATGTTGTCATGCCAATGTTTTGTTTTATGTATGATGCCTATCTGTTTGGTTATACCAAATGTGCTATGCCAAATAAAATAAGAAATCAAATTCGGGTCTCAGCAAGGGGAGCGTCCCTACTCGAACTAGTGTACACGTGGACCATGTGTCATCGAGAGGGTTGGCCGGTCCGGTGCTCGTGGAAAGTGGCTACTTTCCCGGCACAAGAATGAATGTTCAGATATGGCGAATTACAGAAGAAACTAAGACTGATCAGTCAAATTTTCAAGTAAAAGAATTTAGTAAGCTTGCATCTTTTTGAGAAAAACACTGAGTATTACTTGTATGATGGCTTGACAATATTTGTTTTTATATATTGTAGATTTTGGCAATGTGTTCACTGAGTACCTTTGTACTTAGCCCTGGACGTATTTCTAAATGTGCAGGTTGAGTTGTGATGGAGTGGAGGGTGCTAATTAAACCAGACCTACTTTTATTTCCATTCAATACTCTCGGAGGTTCGTGTCTTCATACATGGAACCGCGTTCAGTTCCTTCCGGTGTGCATTGAAGCAAGTGAAATCCTTTATGTCTCTAAAGACTCCGATAACTAGCTAGTATATTGTATGGTCCCCGACTCGAGTCATTGTGATTGTGCCATTCTATTCATGTATTCACCGTCTATACTCTACAAACAGAAAGTTCAACCATTAAATCCTTCTTTTCGTACTCAGCCCACATTCTTAATATCCACCTCAGTCACTGTATATCAAACCTTGCTATAATTAGCAAAGTTGGGTCGTGACAAAGGCTTAGGCTTAGGGATATTTTATGAAAGCATGGAAAGTTGAAAATACAAAATATGATTAAGCTGCAGTTCCAAAACTATGGCTCTCTCAAATACGATTAATCAATTAATATCCAAAAATATTTTTAAAAAAGTATGTAAATGTCTCCCTAAATAAAACTTTCCCAGCACATAAAATCGCTTAAATAGCCTTGTAAAAAATTTAGCTTAAGTTGACATAGAAATACATGTAGTACAATTTTTTTTATAAGCGTTCCCTCTCTCAATTTTTTTTATTTCTTGATTTTAAATTAGTTTAGTAATGATTCTCCATCTGTATTATATGCTGATTCAATTCAGGGGGAAACATTTACGAAGGTTGGCTTCATTCGACACTCAGTTAACTACCCGCATCAATTATTCTCGAATAACAAAGTGCTCTAAATAGCTAAAATTATAATGCTCATGTAGAAATCTAAAAGTTGAAGAATATGTCTATATACAAATGATAAGGTATTACAAACATACACATTAAAAGATCCTTAATACATATCCGAATCTATATCCCAGAATAGCAACCAACCAACAAACAAACCACAAACCGTAGTAACATGATCAACGACCTATTTTTTGTCATCCTAAACCAAAAGAATCTTGCAACCAGCAAAATTTAACATAAATATAATCAAAGAAAAAAGAATTTCATCCTTTGTTTTTGCCTGAAGTCCTTGGGTCTGAATCACGAAACATCGTAGTTTTTCAGCTTAAGCCGATGCAAGTCAGTGTTCTTCCCACCTATCTAGTCTCATTGGTTCTTCTGTAAGGAGCCAGCTTCCATCAATTTCAAGCTAAGACTGTTGTATCGTTCCCGTGAATATTGTCTCGATGCTTTTCTCCAATCTGTGCCGGATTTCATCATTGCAGTGAACTCCTCGTAACTTATACGACCATCCTGCAGAAATATTGAAAACACATTCATTCACTTTGCTTTGGATGATAGATTAGCTGGAGTAAAACAATAAAGATCACATTTTTATGATTGGACGTGTAATATTTCAAATACCCAATCCATCTAATGTCGATCTAACTCGTCACTCAGAGTCTACAGTAAACGCCCACCAAGTCTCGTGTTCCCAAGCTCAACTTTAAACCACCTCATAGGAAACATATAGAAACCGGACTAGAAGAATTAGTATTGCTAACCTTGTCCGTGTCAACATCTTGAATGATGGCATTTATGATCTCTTCACTGGTAGCTTCTGGCTCATCAGCAAAGGCGTCCCTCAGCTCTTCAATTTCTATGTATCCAGTTCCATTTTTATCAAAATAGTCGAAGGCCTTGTGCAGATGGTCATCATTGCCCAACTTCCTTAGGTGTACAGAAATGGCAACAAACTCTGCACAGTCGAGATATCCATCCTTATCCACATCGCCCTGCAAGAAGAGAGACAGCAAGAGTCATTACTTCTGAACAGTCACATAGTGGAAAGGGGAAAAAATAGTTTGACCAGGAATGAAAGAGATTTTTTGTGAAAAAAACACGGCTTGAAGGATAATGATTCTATGATATCTCTAACCTTTCGGAAAAGATACAAAATCCTAAATACTAATGTTCGAAGTCAAAAAGACACTTACCGCTTCCATGAGAGCTACGAGATCAGATTCGGGGATTTGATGACCAAGCTTATGTAATCCAGCTCTCAACTCATTGATGTCAATCTTCCCCTTGTTGTCTGTATCCATCAATTTGAACCCCTCCTTTATTCCCGCCACTTCCTCTACCGACAAATGCTCAGCAATCACCTGAAATTTGAATGAGAAATTTAGTACAAGAAAACTGCAAGAGCGCCGTCAATGGATCTAACTCTTTTGCGATTTAGAAAGCAGGAAATTACCCTTAGAGCTCTTTTCTTCAACTTATTCATCATCGAAAATTGCATGAGCTTAGCTCTGACAGTTTCACCCAGAGAAACATTAGGAGCAGTCTTTGCATTTTGTAACCAGGGATGATCTGCAAGTCGAAGAGTTATACATATCAAGAGCTTTATATTTGATTAAAGGGCATTGGAAGACAGAATCGAGCAGTTTATGCAGAAAACTAATTAAATAGAGTACTATTTACCGAGAACTTCTTGTGCTGTAAGACGCTGTTTGGGATCAGGATTGAGCATCTTCTTCACCAGATCCTTCGCTCTATCGGATACTTTGGGCCAAGGTTCTCTCTTGAAGTCAACATTAGAACGAATGATCGCTTGGGCAACTCCTTGTTCGGTTTCTGCAAGCCACAGGCAATTTTATGTAAGGAATACATGAAAAATAAGAGACTGAATAAAGGACATGATCTCAATTTCAAACTTCCAGATACACTGACCGTTTTAAGAAAATGTAGATTCAGCCAATTTCTTAAATTATAGTAGTATTGTACCATGCTAGGGTGCGGGTGTTATTGCATTAACAGATATTATGGAAACTTACCAGCCCAAAATGGCGGAACACCACAGAGTAAAATGTAGAGAATCACACCAGCACTCCAGACGTCAATTTCTGGACCGTAGTTCCTTTTCAGCACCTCCGGAGCCATATAATAGGGACTTCCGACTATCTCATCAAATATCTGGCCTGTTGAATTACTAATGAATCAGTTACAGATGAAAATGATCAACCTTACATCTAGCTGTACAATGAGTACTCTAAGTGCAAAGGCATTACCAGGCTTGAAGAAGACGGACAGCCCAAAATCGATAGCTTTGAGGGGTGCTGTTTCCTTCTTATTGCTGAACAAGAAATTTTCAGGTTTGAGATCACGATGTATGACTCCATGCTTGTGACAGTTCTGCAGAGAAGTCCAATTTAATTAATTCACTCTTGCAGAGGCAAGATGCCATGCAGTGGAATCAAATAAATGATAGGGAGAACCATGTGGGTTTCTATAGTACGTCAAAAGCATGAGCAAATTAATAGCAACAAAACCCGACACACAAGCAATAAGGCTAATACATCTTCCTATTTTTGCATTTCAGTGACATAAAGAAAATATACCACCAAACAGAATCTGATTCCCTGAAAACCTAGATGTGCAAAGATCTAAATGAGTTACATGCTATATTACTATTAAACTGAATCAGCATTTATCAATCCAGCCTATCTAATTACTAACAATCCTTTAAGATAAATGTTAACACTTCATACTGAATAAACTACACAGCCCCTAATGCTGGAACAAAATTAAATCATGTAAAAGAAGTAAATACCACTCCATATAAATTATCCAAGCACAAAACTCCCCGATCACAAAAACCCTCACCTGAATAACTTCAACAATCGTGCGAGTCACAGCTGCAGCAGCCCTTTCGGTATAATGACCTCTAGCAACAATCCTATCAAACAACTCACCACCCTCACACAACTCCATGACTAAATGGACTGCACTATCATCCTCATAAGTGTCCTTCAACGTCACTATATTGGAATGCTTAGGCAGATGCTTCATGATCTCAACCTCCCTCTTAACATCCTCAATATCCACTCTAGTCCTCAACTTCTTCTTTGATATCGACTTACAAGCAAGAATCTCTCCATTGCTTTTATCAGTACACATATACGTGATCCCAAATTCACCCCGTCCAAGCTCCCGTCCAAGCTCATAAAACTCCTCTATATTATGCCCTGTTGGATTCTCCAACACATAAGATTTATGCCCACCATTTGGAACAGGCTTCCCATCGAAGTAAGGATTTGGCTTCTTCTCATCAGAGGTTTGCGGTGTTGCACAACAATTACCCATTACGGAAAATGAACCAAAATCGACTTGTTTGACTAAAAAGCCCCAATTTCTCCAGCAAAATGTAAATCACAAACACGAGATCGAGTATCGATCGGTGAAATCAACCACAGGTACAAAACCCCAATCTAATAAAGCTAATGACTTTCACACCTAAATTTTCAAATCTCAGATTCCTTCACCTATCCTATCCCGATCTCTGAGCCAGTAGAGTTAGTTTCTGGATTGCAGTAAACAAAAGTCAATAACCGCGAAAATTCAATCCTTCTCAAATCTAAAATACACAAATATAACGAAGCTTCAAAGCGCACCTGAACAAAATCCGAAGTTGAATGAGAGAGCTGGCGATTTCTATTGACCCAAAAAATGAGATGATATCCTTTTCAATCCAATGAGCTGATGCAATAAATACGTGAAGAGAAATTTGAATCTGAAACGAATAAATTTGGACTGCTCCGAGTCGTAGGACGGTGGGGGCTACGATTCGGGAGAACTTTTTTAGAGGGTTCGGAAATCGAAATTGAAGAAATGCCTGAAACTGAAATTGGGAGTGTGGAAATTCAACATATATGAACTGCTGAGTCAAAGAAATTTCATCTACACTTTCCTTCACTATTTATTTATGTATTTATTTATTTTTTTGTCAACTTACTTTTTTAGAAGTCATATTTGAATTTAATCTTTTCACTTATTCTTGCATATCAATTGGAGTATTCATTCTTGTGACTTGTCAATTTTGAATTGCTTGATTAGGAATCCGATTTACTACATTTGAAGCGTGAAGTTAGAGTAATTATCCGAAATATAGAGTATATTACTTAATACTAATATGATTATTTGAAAAGAAAAGAAAAAATTACAGCAAAAATAGACATGAACACGACACACCACAAAATTGCACCATAATCCATAGAAGTGAAGTCATGCTCGAATTTCATGAAGATTTCTAATTAGGGTATCTTGGGCATTTAAAATAACTAGTATCACACCCCATGCGATGCACGTACTAAGATATTTTGAAACATTGCCTTGGAAGTTATAAACTAATTAAATGATATTAAAAATAATATCATTATATGAAAAATATAAACGAAAAATAGAGTACTATATAATAAAGACAAATCAATATTAAAACATAATAAACATGAAACAACTACAAAATATAACGTTTGAATATTAAATTACTTGATATAAAACCAATGACAATAACCAATTAAATAAAAAGTGTAATTGCTCAGAAGTTGTTTTTGATAACTTATTTATACAGTTGGTAGCATGATTAAACTAAAACTTATAATGAGTTTATATGCTCGTTGTATATTTTTATTTTATTTATTTTTGAAAAGTCAAATTACCTAAAAAAGTGTTGCTGATTATTATCCTAATGATGAATCCATTAGGTTAATAAATTTTATTCTAAAAGAAAAGGAAAGAAAGAAAAAAAAGAAAAGAAGTTTGCTAAATGTAAAGGGGAGGACACCCTGAGGCTTCTTCTTTAAGCATCTTCCATTTCAATTCCATTCCCTCTATTGAAATCATAATTAGTCCATATAATCGGATCAGAACCGCCACGCCTCTTCTTCTTCATTACGATATTTCTCTTCCCTTATTTATCTATTTAATCAACAAAGGACTTGGATCCAACATTTCAAAAATTAAATAAAAGATTTAATTGTTGTGCCACCGTCAACAGTGGAGAAGGTCCCCTTCTTGGGTAGTGATGTCGAATGTCAGAGCATCTCCAATGGCGGCGAGCAGACAGGCTAGCCGATTTCCGGCGCTGGCCGGTCCACTCGCCGAACCATTGGAACCCGACGCCGATTTTCGGGCGCTGGCCGATCCGCTTGCCGGTCGGCTGGCCGCCATTGCAGGCTCCCGATCGGCAAGCGATCGGCCAGCTCAATTTTTTTTTATTTTTCGAAACACTATATATACACGATTTGCATGTTATTTTCATTCACACCGCTTGTTTTAACGAGTTTTCTCTCTCACTTAATTTATGTACAAGAGCAATAAAGCAAAATGGAGAACAACAACGAGTCTACTCCAGTGACGAGCGGGTTTCAAACTCCCACGGTACCCGTGGGAGCTGGATGGGGTCCGATGGCTGGGTACTACAACATGTACCCTTGGCAGCAGATGATGTCCGGGATGGCAGCCGGGGGTAGTATGCCGGGATGGCAGGGGATGCAGGGCGGGCAGGGGGTACCGGGGATGCAACCTGGGATGCAGATGATGCGGGGGTGGCAGCCCGGGATGCAGGGGACGCCGGGGGGGGGACAATGTCTATCGCCCCAGTCTTGATTTTTTGACTGCTTCTTCGCACACATCGACCCCATCGGAGATGCAGTTCACTGGGTGTGATACTTTCTCCTTAAAGGAGTTGGAGATAGATCTCGAGGATGCGGACACTCCTGTTCAAACGGGGGAGAGGGTAGGGCGGGGTTGGGGCGCACCAAAGAAGAAGAAGGGCAAGGGGAAGGGCAAAAGGGTGGTCGGCGAGTCGTCGTAGTCGGCTGATGACGATAGCCCAACACGGAGGAAGTGGACGGATGCGGAGAACGTCGCGCTGTCCAAGGCTTGGGTGAGTGTTTGCGATGATCCCCTCCATTCGAACAATCAGAGGATCGTCAACTTGTGGGCTAAAATATCAGCAGCCTACAAGGCATTTTGCCCGGAGGGGAGGCCACACAGCGGGAGGAGTGCCGGAAGGGGTGGGACCGAATCAGGGTCGCGGTCTCCCAATTTTTGGGCTTGTACACCAACGCCCTCAGTATGTAGACCAGTGGGCAAACTGACGAGGACTGCAGGAGGATAGCACAGAAGCCTTCCCCGTGCTCGGGCTTTATATGGAGTTCACCTACTGGAACTGCTATGAGGTGCTGATGGACTCCGAGAAGTTTCGGGCAGGTGTCGATGCTGGCTGGCCGAAGAAGCAGCGACTGAACTATACCGGTGATTATAGCGGCAGCAGCGGCGGTTCTCACGACCTCCCCGAGGATGTTCAGGAGTTCCCGTCCCCTCCATCGTTTACTAGCCGCACTCGCCCGGTTGTCAAAGACGGGCGCAACGGGTAGCGAGGGGGGTCGCCCAGAGGTCTCAGGAGGTCCAGTCGGCATCCCCCCTGTTGGCACGTCGCCAACCGAGCTCGCCTTCTTCGCGCGTCAATAAATGCGGGCTCAGATGCACAAGATCTTAGCTGAATGGAGGGCGGCAATTGACCCCATGGAGAAGAGGTTTCTTCACTCAATGCTCGAGAGTATGCAGGTCGATTTGGATGCCGCCTCGACACAGTTGGGGGGCTCAGACGCGGGCTCAGATGCCGCAGATTTGGGGGTCCCGGATAGCGGCGACGACGACGGCCACGAGGAGTGAGGCGGAGGCGGGGGCTCGTGTGCGGAAGAGGGTTTTTTTAATTAATGTATTTTTTTAAAATTTAAATATTATATTGAATTTTCCCGTATTTGTGTCGTAAATTTAATTTCGTATTTTGTGTGATTGTTAATTATTTATTTTTTATAATTTTGTTTATTATGGCTAGCCTATTGCTTGTCCTGATGATGTGGTAGGAGAAGTTTGTGGCTAGCCTATGGCTGGCCTAAAACCATTGGAGATGCTCTCACCGTCAACTCTTACATGCATGGTCTTGCGAGGACGGAGGAAGAACATAACCACATCTTCCCCTGCAAGATTGAAGTTCCGATGACTCATACCAGCAAGTGCTAGGCCCCTCTTCCACCACTTTGAGTTGTGCTGCTAAGCTCAAACTTCACTTCATTTTTCTTGCTAACATCACCACACTGCAAGAAGCTTCTTTAAGAAAGCCTTCGTATTTTTGGAAAAGAAAAGAAAAGAAAATAAAGGATACGGTTGTTGGAAAGAGATTTATTTATATTGCGCAGACAAAGGTTATAAGGTGAATGCAGCAATAGGCGTTATTGTGTGTCATTAAAATTTTACTACTATTAATTAGCAACGGTTATATATCGTAATTATGCAATTTAATGATTTTTCATCACTCACAAATACATGATTCAATTCTTAATTATGATGACAACCCAAAAAAACTTTTCATTTTATGCATTAAAATAGTTTTAATTAGCATTAGTTCTCCCAAAATTCCTCTTTTATATGGAGTATGTAATTAGACACAAATTTTCTTGATTCCGTTACTTTAGTTAAATAGTGTAATATATTTATAATTAATTTTAAAGTAATAGCTAAAAACTTTTAATTACAACGCCAGTCTAAAGAATGTGAAATTATGTAACGGCAAAATTTTATAAAGTTTATAACCCAACCATGCAAAATTATTTCCCCCGGCCAACACCATTTAAATGTGTTAAAAGCGTGTTAATGGGCTCCAATATTTAATCCAATAACAGTTACTTATAACTGAAAATATTTATTATCAATTATATACACAATTATCTACAAATATTGAAAAGATTCATAACTAAGTAGTACATATTTATAATCTTGCCCAAAATTTATAAATATTCAAAAAGATGGCCAAAATTCGTCTTTTATAAATGTATAGATAATAATAATAATAATAATAATAATAATAATAATAATAATAATAATAATAATAATAATAATAATAATAATAATAATAATAATAATAATAATAATAATATCCTTACAGCATTTAAATTGTCCACACCATACTAAGCAAGCCACTTGCTCAACTGTTTTTTGTTTGGTTGCATGAACTTTCCAGCCATTGATTTGACTTTTATGTTTGAATAATTCAATTCACACTAAAAAAGTTGTTGATATTTTTCTTTTTTGTTATTTATTAATTACGTGTACTATATATAAAGATATTATGGGGTGGGTGTAATATAACACGTGACAAATAAAAATGAAATGGATGGCTGCTTATTTTGGAATTTAATTTTTTAAGAACGGCGGCCACCGAGTCAAACTCGGCGAATTGACTCATAAATTGGAGGCTCAATTATACACATTATACTACTTACATTGGTTACTCTAAGAGAGAGAATTTAGTACAACATAAAGAGCTCAACTCGAAAGGTCAAACCACATATATAAATCATTTCGTCTTCTAAGTTCTTGTTATTCATTCGAATGATTCTTGTACCTTGAACGAGTGGCATCGTCTATGGAAACTTAGCTTACAAAAGAGAGAATGGATGCAAATTGCAATAAGATTATAGAGTCAGAAGTAGGGATGTTAATGTAGCCCGTAACCCGTGGGCTGACCCGAATAGCTGCCAAATTTATAGGGTTAGAGTTGGAAATTTCTAGCCCGATAAAATCAAAACTCGATTAGCCCGCACCCGATTAACCCGCAACCCATTAGGGTCAGACCCGAAAACCCGATGGGCTGACCCGAAAACCCGGTAAAGTTTCTATTATTCTATTTTTTACTCCTAATTCGACATTTTATTGATTAATTTTAACTAAAAAATAACTTTCAATTTTTATATTAAATATACAAATTATATATTGAATTTTTATTAATATAATAATTGATAAATAAATTAAAAACTTCAAATTCACTAGAAAAATATTTAAATTTCTAAAACATACATTAAAATTCTACGAAATATCTCAAATATTAGTATTTGATCATGTTTATGATCGCGTTTAAGCATATATCTCAAATATATCATAATTAAATGTTTTACATTGTATGAATATTGGTAATTTTAATAATTATTTATTGGATTGATCGCATGTTAATATTATCGATAGCAACCCGATTAACCCGCTGGGCTAGCCCGAAACCCGAGCTTTTAGGGTTAGGGCTGAGCTTTTATAACCCGAAAGAAATCACAACCCGATTAGCCAGCACCCAATTGACCCGCAACCCGAGTAGGGTTGGCCCGAAACCCGACGGGCCGGCCCGATTGACATCCCTAGTCAGAAGTTTATGGGTCATTTTCTTTTTTAGTAGTAGAGTCATTTTCTTTTTTAGTAAAAATCAACACATTTCTTCTCACTTACTTTATTCTCTCTTTATCTCTCTATTTTTTTCATTTCCTACTTTATTCTTCTTTTACTTAACTCACTTAACACAATTTTTCTTAATCTTTGTGCTGAAAAGAAATATCTGCACTACTATGGAACGGAGGGAGTAATACACATTAATTATTACTAGTTTAGAAGAAGTTTGCATGGTATTGTTAATCAGCTGGGTTTCTCAAAGCCCAATACAAGGCCCGGTTATATTGGGCCGACTGATTCTGATCGTTTTTCTGTATGGTAAACCATGGGTGACAACAAACTCTCCCTAACCCAAGTTATTTGAGATATACTTCCATTTTGTTCTAAGTTAGTACATCACTTTTTAATAAAAAACTTTATTTTTATTTTATTTTATTAGTATCTCTTCATTAAAGTTTTAAACATCAATTCGTAAATGAATGTCCAAACAAATGTGTCAAGTACGGAGTGACTAATTTAAATTTGCATTTTATGTTTTCATAACAGAGTTTGAATTTGATGTTAATCATGCTATTTGTTTCCACCGCACACGAAAAAATTTAATTAGTTTGATTTTGTAATTGTTAGTTTGGTTAAATTTAATATTTTTAGTTGACGATTGATTTGAGTTAACCCTTTCAGTTTTCATAATTAGGTCATATATAAACTTGTTTTAATTTTTATTTGTCGACAAATTAATTAGGATTACTTAATTTTTAACTTTATAGTAATACTACTACTTATTAAAAATGATAAAATTATTGGTGGACACCATAATAATGTAGTATCCATTGATATTGATATAGATGAATGGGAACCAGATGTAATTAAAACTCGTCTGATGTGCACTGCATATATTTTTCACCACATATATAATATATTCATGCGTACGCTTTCAATATGTGATTGTAACATCGTCAATCAAATGTATTAAAATTATGTAGATTATACTACATCATATGTAACACCATTTTTATTGTTCTTATTAGATATTATTTAATAGACTGAGAGTCTTCAAACCACATTATACATATAAGGATTATTTATAAAAAAAGAATTAAATCTTTCTGAAAAAAGGAAATGATGAATTATTGGATGATGGTTCAATAATGGAAGGTGTTGTATTTATGGATGTTGTGCCACGAATGCCGATTATGACTAATCCACCACCAATAGCATAATCATCGATAAAATCATTAGAGGGACAACTCATCCATTTGACAAAAGTTGAACGTGACATTTAGTTTATTTTATATCAACTCATTCAATCGTATATATATTTTTTCAATATACGATATGATAATAGTTCGTCCACAGATCAATAGCCAAGTTGGTACAAATTACTCAATCTGTTCGTGAAATGTTGTCCAGTTTTGCCATTTTGGTCCTTCCATGAAAAGTTGTTTAGTTTTTTTAAATGGATCCACTTTCCACTAACTCTTTACACTCACGTTCTATTATAAAACTAATACTCATTTTACTAATTTTTTTCAATTCACTTTTCTTCATATTTTTTTAAAACTCGCAGTGAGTCAAACTTGGACAATATTTCATGGACGGGTAGACCATATATCCAAGCAAACAAAAATATATACAAGTATGAAATAGGCATTTCATACAAGTACTACTAACTAAATACTCATTAATTACACGTAACTAGAATCACAACGACTCAATTGTATTAAAAAATAATCAAATCGTACCTAATATGGAAATAAATGTTCAAAGGGTATAATAGTACGTGGATCAAGATAAAATAAATCAATTCTTGTTGAGACATAAAAAAAGTGACTCGTTAATCCCCATAAGAAAAGTCGTTTTTAACTTCATTTCACCATCATATCATTTCTCAGTTCAAGTATCAAACTAAATATTACGATTATTCATAAGTTTAGTACAACAAATATTGTATAATATAGATATTGGTCAATTTCAATCTATCAAGTGTGGAAGTCGCAACACTAGCAATCAATTCAAGCACCCTCATATTTGCAATCAGTATCTCTTCAATCAACATTAATATTATGTCCTCATACACAAAATAACCAAATCAAAATAAATATTAAAATCTAATTAAATTTATTTACAGACCACATATATAGTAGCTTGATCATCATTCTTCCATGACTAAACTCTGTCTCTCTCTCGATGTTGAACGAGCAAAGAGCGAGAAACAACACTCACAATCAAGACAACTCCGATGAATCATCGACCATGAGAGACATCCACGCCTTGACGCCGCCGCCGTCGTCATCTCTATCCATGGCGTCGTCAGCCTCCGGCGAGAATTTCACCACCATCAGCCGCGAGTTCAACGCCCTAGTCCTGGCCGGCTCTCGCTTCCGAGCTGACCAGAACCAGACCGGACCCGACCTGGCCGGCTTGGGCCGCCACTCGGCCGAGCCGCTCGAGACCAACCCCTTAGCCATCGTCCTCGATCCCAATCCGCTGCAGTCGCCACCGCCGCCGCGAGAGGTGGCGACGGTGCAGCGAGTGAAGAAGGAGGAAGCGGAGACGAAGATTAATGCGTGGCAGAATGCGAAGATAGCGAAAATAAACAACCGGTTTAAGAGAGAGGAAACCGTAATCAACGGTTGGGAAGATAAGCAAGTGCATAAGTCTTCTTCGTGGATGAAACATGTTGAGGTAATACTATTACTTACTCCCTCCGTCGTCATTGTCATTATGTAGTAGTAGAAGTGTTTCTTTTCGGCCTAGAATGTAAGAAAAATCGTTTTAAAAGAGTTAAGTAAGGGAGAATTAAGTAGAAAGGGAAACGATAGAGAGATGAAGAGAGAAGAAATTTATTATTATTTGTCAAAAAAGAAATGATAGAACAATCATAAAAGAATACAATCAACTTCAAATTTTAGTACTGCTACTTAATTAAGGAGTGAGAAATGTAACTACCAAGAAATTATAGTATCTTAATTTAGGATTGAGTTATGAGATTATTTTAGTCATAGGGGGTTAGGTATGACTAATTATCCCATGATTATCCATCTAGGATTGAGTTGAGGAACTAAATCTCATGAACCAAACACACTACTAATTTAATCCGGTATACAATCGTACAAACCGAACACTCCCTTAGTATATAAGATTTGAGATGAATTTAGGTAGCGCGTCCTACTTAAAAACTAGTCAATGTCTTCCTCTTAAAGCATAATAGTAATCCTAGCTATGTTCATGATGTAGATGAATTTTTGGAAGAAAATCCACAAAAAATTCATATGTGAATCAAGATTAATTTAGGTGTTTTTTTTTTTGTTACAGCTTATTTCTTCATTTTCTAGGTAGCACAATCGTCATATAACTCACCAATTTAATTTAAGTTTGTGATTTGTAATATAGGGTTAGAGCTTATTTTTTCTCTTTGATGTTCAGATTGTAGCTCAACCATATTGAGATTTCATTGTGGAACATGCCATTTTCATTATCATTTTGATGATTTTTATTAGTCCAAATTTAATTCAAAACGGCACGTATTCTATTATTTATATAGTCCAGCTATATATTATAATTAATTACTAATTTCAACTTATATATAGCAGATAAATCACTAGACTTTTTTATATGCATGGTTGCGTAGTTTTCCACCTCTTAAACAAAATAAATGCAAAATTGGAGGTTGATTAAAAATGAATTAATTAATTCATTAAACTTGCAGAGAAACATAGAGGAAAAGAGAGAAAAAGCGTTGGAAAAGATGCGAAATGACATAGCAAAAGCCCACAGAAAAGCCGAAGAGAAAAGGGCATCTGCTGAGGGCAAAAGAGGCACTAAAATTGCTAGGGTTCTTGAAATAGCCACTTTCATGAGAGCCATGGGACGAGCTCCGTCCAAACGCTCTTTCTTCTGAGCATCGTCTCGCATGTATGCCATGGCGCGATAGCAAACCAACTCCCGAGGGTTTTGAGTGCACTCGTCTTCAACTGGTCTATACACTGATTAAATACAGCTCATTCTACTCCTTATTTCTTTTACTTAGCATATCGCATGTACAACATAATAATACAATACTAAACCATGGTATGAGAATAGTACTAATAGAATGTATATAATAATGTATAAGTTCTACTAGTTCAATAGTACGTAGTCGTTCAGTTTTGTTATCATCGTAACAAACTAGTATATAGATAGTAAAATGTGTAACCTTTTTTTTAACTCTTTAACCATTAGCTAGCGTGTGAAATAATGGACATGAACCTCTATTGATATATACGATGTTTTGAAAACCTCCATGAATAAAATTAGTAAGATCTTCGCTTGATACTCCCTCCGCCTCCGAAAATAGAACTTTGAGGCCGGCATGAGTTTCAATACGAAATTCGTAAAGTTGGAAAAAGATAGAAATAAAAGTGATTGAAGTATATATTATTAATGGGTAGAGGTCTCCAAACCGAACCGAACCGGACGAACCGGCCCGGAACCGTCACCGGCGGTTCCGAACCGGAACCGGAACCGTCGGCGACGGTTCAAACCGGGACCGGAACCGCCCGAACCGTCGGGCCGGTTCAGGTTTGCAGAATTTGAAGAACCGTAACCGGCGGTTCCGAACCGCCGGTCTCGCCGGAACCGCCGGTTCGGCGGTTCTAACACCTCCCGACACCTTTTCAGGCCTACTTCCTAGCCTTTTCAGAAATCGCTCCCACGGCCGCCGGTTTGGTCAGAAACCGTTGACGAAACCGCCGGTTCCGGCGGTAAACCGGCAGTTCCAACGGCTTTTTTAAAATTTTGAATTTTGAATTTGTCGAAAAACCGTCGGTTCCAACCGAAAACCGGCGGTTCCGGCGGTTCGACCGTTTTTTTCAAAAATTAATTTTTTTTAATCACAATTTTCCCCTATAAATACCCTCATCCTCTTCATTTCTACTCACCCCATTCTTGTGTTAATAAGAATTTCTCTCTCAATCTCAATTTCTCTATTCTCCATCCTCATTCTCTCAAGTTGTTTACGTTATTTGCGCTCATACTTTACTCTCACGTTGTTCACGTTATCATCTTCACACAATCACACTACTCTCTATTCTTCACTTTCTGTTTCCATAAATATTTATATCATGTCTTCATCTCGTCGTGGTGGTGATCGGGGCAAGGGAATTGCCCAAGATCAAAGTCAAAGTGGTACTCGTCGTCGGCGTGCCCCTTCTAGAGCACAAGTTGCGGAGGAGGTGGGAAGGCTAGCCGCTCTTCGAGCTCAAGTAAGTTATAATATGTTTTAATTTTTTGTTAATTCATTTTTATTAAATTCATAATTTCATTTTTCAACATCTATGTGTCTATGTGTTTTATTTTTGTGTTAGTATTTTTACTTAGTTGTATAATTTTCATAGGAGGAATAAGATCGAAATGCGGCCTTGTTACTTGCCCTCGCCGACGACGACCAACAAGGGGGCATTCACATTCGGCTTCGCATTTCGAGTATGATGTAAATCTATCGTCGGACGAAGGCGATGATGGATCGCATCAATTCCCCTCTTCTAGCACCGGCCAAGTTGGCGACAATGATGAGGAGGAGGCCGATCCTCCTCCTTCCGCAGGACGACAAAAGAAAAAGATGCCTCCCAAGTTGAAATCCGAGATTTTCACCAAATATTTCAAGAAGGTCCCGGTGGTAATTTCAAATCCTAATGATATGACCACTACCGTGGAGACAAGTGAGTTCAAAGCATATTGCAACTATTGCGATAAAGTCTATCCATTTGTTATCGGTGGGGGATATGGTACTCTCCATCGCCATTTGAAGTCAAAACACCCCGTGGAATATGGGCATACTAAGTCCTGCGGAAGGAGGAGGATCGGCCTCCTCCTCATCATTGTCCGCTTTGGGTCAAGCCCGCACGGATTTGTTTTTGGGTCACTCCCAAAAGGCCTCAAACTAATTGGGGTTGGACATGTATTATATGCACCTTCCAACTTCCCTCACTCATCCGATGTGGGATAGGTTTGTAACCCAACAAACCTCCCCTCAAACCGAGACCACATCGGGAACGCAGTCGACACAAACATGGGTCGTTCCAACCCTGGCCCCTGGGTCATCCTGGGCCCGACTCTAACCCGAGTCCTTCAGGGCCTGACCCTAACCGGGGCTCATCCAGGCACAACCCATAGCCACCTGGGCTCTGATACCACTTGTTAGGATCGTCGACTGCAACATTAGTTTGATATTGTCCGCTTTGGGTCAAGCCCGCACGGATTTGTTTTTGGGTCACTCCCAAAAGGCCTCAAACTAATTGGGGTTGGACAGGAATTATATACACCTTCCAACTTCCCTCCCTCACCCGATGTGGGATGGGTTTGTAACCCAACAAACCTCCCCTCAAACCGAGACCACATCGGGAACGCAGTCGACTCGAACATGAGTCGTTCCAGCCCTGGCCCCTGGGTCATCTTGGGCCCGACTCTAACTTTGAGTCCTTCAGGGCCCGACCCTAACCGGGGCTCATCCAGGCACAACCCATAGCCACCTGGGCTCTGATACCACTTGCTAGGATCGCCGACTGCAACATTAGTTTGATATTGTCCGCTTTGGGTCAAGCCCGCACTGATTTGTTTTTGGGTCACTCCCAAAAGGCCTCAAACTAATTGGGGTTGGACAGGAATTATATACACATTCCAACTTCCCACCCTCATCCGATGTGGGATGGGTTTGTACCCCAACAAACCTCCCTTCAAACCGAGACCACATCGGGAACGCAGTCGACACGAACATGGGTCGTTCCAGCCCTGGCCCCTGGGTCATCCTGGGCCCGACTCTAACCCGAGTCCTTCAGGGCCCGACCCTAACCGGGGCTCATCCAGGCACAACCCATAGCCACCTGGGCTCTGATACCACTTGTTAGGATCGTCGACTGCAACATTAGTTTGATATTGTCCGCTTTGGGTCAAGCCCGCACGGATTTGTTTTTGGGTCACTCCCAAAAGGCCTCAAACTAATTGGGGTTGGACAGGTATTATATGCACCTTCCAACTTCCCTCACTCATCCGATGTGGGATAGGTTTGTAACCCAACATCTAGCACCGGCCAAGTTGGCGACAATGATGAGGAGGAGGCCGATCCTCCTCCTTCCGCAGGACGACAAAAGAAAAAGATGCCTCCCAAGTTGAAATCCGAGATTTTCACCAAACATTTCAAGAAGGTCCCGGTGGTAATTTCAAATCCTAATGATCCGACCACTACCGTAGAGACAAGTGAGTTCAAAGCATATTGCAACTATTGCGATAAAGTCTATCCATTTGTTATCGGTGGGGGATATGGTACTCTCCATCGCCATTTGAAGTCAAAACACCCCGTGGAATATGGGCATACTAAGTCTCAAAGCCAAATAAACTTCCCCGCCGGCTCATCGTCTCAAACAGGTACGCCGCTATTTAAATATGATCCGAAAAATGTTACCGATGCTATGGTAAGATGGGCGGCAATGAAACATTTGCCGTTCAATTTTTTTAATGACAAAAAATATGAAGTTAATATGCAAACCGCTTTTAATGTTGCTACAAAGAGAATTCCCCCCTCTACTGCTCAAAGATCTAACAACCGTCAGTTTTTTGACAAAAAACGAGAGGTTGGAAAATTCCTCTCCACCTTGGGGCACAAAGTTAATATTTGCTCCGATGTGTGGACGGATTCTTTCCAACGAAATTCTTACATGGGAATTTCATGTCATTTTATAGACAATAGTTGGTCTTTAAATAAACGTTTAATTGGTTTTAGATAATTTCCTTCCCCACACACCGCACAAGCAATTGCATATTTAATTATTCAAGTTTTGAATGAGTATGAGTTATGCAACAAGATATTTTCGGTTGGTTTTGATAACGCAACCGCTAACACCGCAAGTATAGCCGATTTAATTGCGGCTTGCTCCCCGGTGATAAGTGGTAAGTATTTTTCACCAACGATGTATTTGTCATATTTTAAACTTATGTGTACAAGATGCTTTGTCTTTATGACAAAGACATATTCAACCTATTACTACAGTTGTATCCTTGATCCACTGGAAGCCTCAAATTGGCAAGGCGTGGAAGAAGTATTGCCACTCGAAGAAAATAAGGTACACAACTTTTATTTTAGACGTGTCTACTAGATGGAACTCCACATATGATATGTTGCAATCTACATTGGAGCATATAGAATATTTAGTTGATTTTTATAGAACTTACCATGTTGATGATTTATATCTAACATCTTCTTGTTGGGATCAAAGCATGAGCTTGTTTAAGTTATTCAAAGGTTTTCGAAATGCCACTATTGAGTTATCGGGTGTGTATTATTGCACATCTGTTCGTGTTTTAGAACATTGCATGATCATATCACTTGGTTTTAAAACTACAATGAAAAATTCCACAAACAATCTTGAGTTAATGTGTGTTTTATATTATATGGTTGAAAAATGGCTCAAATATTTCAACGAGATCCCCACGGTTTTTTTGCTTGCCAAAGTTTTGGATCCAAAGTGGAAACTTGTTGGTACTTTCAAAATTTTAGAATTTTATTACAACAATTTGGCTTCTATTGATCTTGAACCACTCCGAGCTTTGCAAACTGACGAGGACGACGACAACTACATAAACCTAGCCCAAACATTCCAAATAAACATCCCCCACCTCCCAAGCCTCCAAAGAAGTTTTGAGTTTGACTTGCGGGCTCTCTTTCACGATTACGAAGCCAAGTACAACCGTACCCACCAAGTGAGACCTAGACCCCCCGTCAAACACATAACTTTGGCTTCTTCCAAGTTGATGACCCCGACGCCCAATCCCAATTGACCTATACGACTTCAGCAGCGGAGGAAGGACGACAAATTCGACAAGTGAGTTAGACTTATATTTTGACTCACACTTTTCATTCAATGAAGAAGGAGGTCCCGTTCCCCAACAAATCGACGTCCTAGATTGGTGGGGATCACACGAGAAAGATTTTCCCATCCTTGCATCAATGGCCAAGGAGATCTTTTCGGTTCCGGCTTCCACTGTCGCCGTCGAGTCCGCCTTTAGTGTTGGAGGCAACGTCTTGGACGATAGAAGAAGTAGACTCACCGTGCAAAACATGGAAGCCACCATGTTACTTGATGATTGGTGCTCCGCCGAAATTAGAGACCAAGAACCGGATTGGAACAATCAAGTAGTACAACCCGACCAAGACTACTTCCCCGACGAAGAAGAGTAGGCGCGCCGCCAATTCCTCCGATCAAGCCAAATAGGTAAGCAAGGTAAGAGAACTACGTGGACTTTGATTCCAAAATGCAATTGAGCATTGAGGATACGTAGGCATCTCAACTTAAATTTTAAATTTAAGTTGAGCTCGAGTCCTTTTCCGTTATTTTTTTTCTCCCCTTTGTTTCGAATATGCAATTTGTAAATTGTAATCAAGACTAGGGGTGTGCATTCGGGTTTCGGTTCGGTTTTTTGCCAAAACCGAACCAAAACCGAAAACCGAATTTAGTTCAAAATCCAAACCGAACCGAACCTGAAAAACTGAAAAACCAAAACCGAAAAACCGAAAACCGAAAACCGAACTTAAAAACCCGAAAAACCCGAACAAAACCGAAAAACCTGAAAAAAATAAATATAATATAAATATATATTTATATATGTGTATTTTATTTTATTTTATATATACTAATAGAATATTTATATATAATATAAAAGTAATAATACATATAATATATATTATATAGTAGAATATATTAAAGAATATATATATTATATATAATATAATATATTAAATTAATAGAATATATATATTATATATAATATAATATATTAAATTAATAGAATATATATATAATTCGGTTTTTCAGTTTTTCAGTTTTTTTCTTCGCCCGAACCGAACCGAACCGAAAAACCGAAATTTTTTTTATTTTTAAAACCGAACCGAACCGAAAAACCAAAAAAACCGAACCGAATTTCAAAATTTCGGTTTGGTTCGGTTCGGATATTCGGTTTCCGATTTTTTTGCTCACCCCTAATCAAGACTTTAAGTCTTTTGTAATTTATAATTTTTAAGTTGTAATTTGTAAATTTTAAGTTGTAATTTATAATTTTAAAGTTGTAATTTGTAAATTTTAAGTTGTAATTTGTAATTTTAAAGTTGTAATTTGCAATTTTAAAGTTGTAATTTGTAATTTTGAAATTGTAATGTGTATCAATAAAATTGCATTTGTACATCGTTTTATTCTAATTTTATTTATGCAAATATATTTACATTTTTTACATGAATTTCAAATTTACAATTAAAAAAAATCGAACCGTCGAACCGGACGAACCGGCCCGGAACCGGATTTGCACGGCGGTTCCGGCGGTTCACATGAACCGGCGGTTCACGGTTCACGAACCAGAACCGCCGAACCTTGGCCGGGCCGGTTCAGGTTCATCCAAATCTTGAACCGGAACAGGCGATTCCGAACCGTGAACCGCCGGTTCCCGAACCGTGGTGACGTCTATTAATGGGGAATAATGTCCAAGTTGTAAGAGATAAAAACTTTTCGAAAATAGAGGTGGGCTAATTTTATTGAACGGATCAAAATGGAAAAATAGACTATTGGGGACGAAAGAAATATAATAGTATATATCATGTGGAATGATTTAATGAATCTGTAGGTTGATGGCTCAATTGCATCAGCACAGATCAAGGAAGAAAAAGAGAAGCTCAATCGAGCATCACAAACTCAGTAACACTCAGCAGCCGTCCGATGGAGTGTTAGTTTGAAGATTAGGTCGTAGCCGTTGGATCTAACTAGCCGTTAGATTTGTTAGGTTAAATAGTGGTTAGTTCTGTTCTTCCCTAAGTTTTTTCCTTTCTTGATTGTAGCTCGTTTTTTCTCTCCAGCAATATACAATATTTTTCTTCGCACATTTCTCTCAACCTTCTTCAACTTCATACAAATTGCTCTCAATCCTTACAAATTGGCGCCGTCTGTGGGAAGTCGAAGTAAAGTTCTTGAGTTTGAGCTGATTTTACGTCTTTGGAAGCGAATCCGCGAAGATTGATGGCCTCTAGGTTTGAGGCGGAAAAGTTCACGGGCAAGAATGATTTTGCCCTCTGGAGAATGAAGATGCGAGCCATGTTGATCCAGCAAGGCTTGGCATCGGCGCTTGCGGTCGACGATAAGGATGAGAAAGGGAAGGAGGTCTTAGATGAAAAGGCCATGGCCAAGAAGGCTGAGATCGAGGCAAAAGCGCACAGTGCGATTGTGCTTTGTCTCGGTGATAAAGTGCTGCGTGAAGTGGCAAAGGAGAAGACCGCGGCGAATATGATGACTCAGTTGGAAGATCTTTATCTCACGAAGTCTCTCGCGAACCGGCTGTTTATGAAACAGCGCCTCTACTCATATAAGTTCTTGGAGGGAACTGGGGTTTTGGAGCAATTAGAAGAGTTCGATAAAGCGGTTGATGATTTGGAAAATATCGATGTATCGATAGGTGATGAAGACAAGGCGATCTTGTTGCTCAATGCCCTGCCGCATTCCTATGATCAGTTTCGTGATGCTTTCTTTTATGGACGGGACAGAACTATTACATTGCTTGAAGTTCAGACGGCTTTAAGAGCAAAGGAGCTTCAAAGGGGTGAGTTGAAGGCCGCGGCATCAAATGCAGAGAGCCTCACTGTAAGAAAGTTGAAGCCGAAGAAACCATTCAAGAAGCCTCAAGAATTCTTCAAGAACGCTTCTCCTGGGCAGAAGGAAACCCGCTCCTGCCATTGGTGTAAGAAGCCGGGCCACTTGAAGAAAGATTGCTTCGCATGGAAGAGGAAGCAAGAGAGTGAAGGAAAAGCGATCAACTCGGCTGAGGGGGTAGAAGATGAGGAGATCAATGAGGTTCTAAACGTTGTTGATGATCGAGTTCTGGGGTCTTGGATCATGGACTCCGGTTGCAGCTTCCACATGTGTCCAAACATTGAGTGGTTTGAGGAGATAGAAGAAGCCACTGGTTCAGTCATTTTGGGAAATAATCAGGTATGTTCGATCCAGGGGATTGGCTCAGTAAGGTTGAAATCTGATGATACAAAGGCTTCAATTGTTCTAAGCGGCGTAAGGTATATTCCTGATGTAAAACGGAACCTAATATCACTAGGATTCCTGGAAAGAAAAGGGTGTTCATTCAGGTCTGCCAATGGAAGGATGGAGGTGTGTAAAGATGGAAAAATACTCATGAGAGCAGAAAGGAGAGGAAGTCTTTACTATATGACTGCATTGATCTGCAACAAGAGATCTGGGGAAGCACATATGGTAACATCTTGCACACTGAGTCAGTGGCATACCAGATTGGGCCATCCATCAGCCGGGAGTGTGAAAGAATTGGTGAAGAAGGGAGTTCTGAGATGTTCGGACAGTAATGAGACCATATCTTGTGAGGAGTGTGTTCTGGGAAAGGCCAAGAAATTGCCCTATCCTAGAGGCACTCACTCATCCTCTCAACCTCTAGATTATGCACATAGTGATCTTTGGGGACCCGCTCAAGAGAGATCGATTGGAGGAGGCAGGTACTACATGAGTATAATCGATGACTACTCAAGAAAGTTATGGCTGTACATATTGAAGGAGAAATCTGAAGCCTTCAGCCGATTTAAGGAGTGGAGTGCAGAAGTAGAGGCAGAGAAAGGGACATGTTTGAAGTGTTTCAGAACCGACAATGGACTTGAGTACTTATCTAAGGAGTTTGATGAGTATTGCAAGTCTAAAGGCATCAAGAGGCATAGAACGGTGCCATTGAACCCCCAACAAAATGGGGTGGCCGAGAGGTTCAATAGAACAGTGTTGGAAAGAGTTAGATGCATGCTTCTTGCTTCTGGATTGGGAAAAAGATTCTGGGCAGAGACAGCTTCTACCACGGCCAAGCTCATGAATAAATGCCCTTCTTCTAGCCTGAATGGGGAGACCCCTGATTTCAGATGGTATGGGAGCTATGGTGGTTACTCTGAACTTAGAACTTTTGGGTGCAAAGCCTTTGCTCATGTGAAGCAAGGCAAGTTGGAAGCCCGGGCATTGAAGTGTGTCATGCTCGGGTATCAGCCAGGTGTTAAAGGATATAGGCTTTGGTGTATAGAGCCTGGGAATGGTAAGATTGTAATTAGCAGGGATGTGATTTTTTGGGAGCATGATCTACCATTCAAAAGAAAAGACACACAACAGTGACAGTGCAGTAACTAGTTCCACTTCAGCTATTGAGGTGGAGCCTTCAACTAAGGTGGAGCTTGAACCATTAAATGATACTCCTGAAGCATCTAATGATCCAGTGATAGATGGAGAAAATGCACAACAACTAGAGCCAGCACCAGCAAGTCTGGAAAATTGGAGACTTGCGAGGGACAGAACCAGGAGAACTATCAGGCTGCCAGCTAAGTATTCAGACGCTGAGTTCCTTTTCTATGCTCTGTTGGTTGCGGAGGAGGTTGAGTATTCAGAGCCTTGCTCCTACAATGAAGCCATGGAGAGTAAGGAATGGGAAAGGTGGATGCAAGCTATGATAGAAGAGATAGAATCTCTGTTAAAAAATGGCACTTGGGTATTGGTGGAGAAACCGGATGGAAGGAGAGTTGTGAGCTGCAAATGGATCTTCAAGAAAAAGATTTAAGCTTCAGAAAATGAAGGGATAAGGTTTAAAGCTAGATTGGTGGCTAGGGGCTTTACACAAGAGCAAGGGATTGATTTTGATGAGGTTTTCAGCCCGGTGGTAAAACACTCATCAATCAGAATATTGCTGGCTATTGTGGCAAATAGAGGCTGGGAATTAGAGCAGCTTGATGTAAAAACCGCCTTCTTGCATGGTGATCTTAGGGAGACAATCTACATGCAACAGCCTGAGGGCTTTATCAAACCAGAAAATAAAGGAAAGGTTTGTCTCCTTAAGAAGAGCATATATGGATTAAAGCAAGCTTCGAGGCAGTGGCATAGGAAATTTGATGATCACATGGTTGCTACTGGTTTTGTGAGTTCCAGATATGATGAATGCGTTTACATCAAGAAGGTTGGTGGAGTTGCTGTGACTTTCTTATTGCTCTATGTTGATGACATGCTACTAGCCGGAGCATGCATGAAGGAGGTTCAAAAGGTCAAAGATGATTTGAACTCTGCATTTGAAATGAAGGACCTTGGCCCAGCCAAAAGGATTTTGGGCATGACACTGACAAGAAATAGAGAAGAAAGGAAGATTTGGCTGACTCAATCTGATTATGTATTGAGGATGTTGAGAAAGTTTGGCCTCGACAATGCAAAGGAAGTTTCGGTTCCAATGAGCCAGCATTATAAACTATCAATGGATCAAGCGCCTAAAACTGATGAAGATGCAGCAGAAATGCAGAAGATCCCCTATGCTAGTATAATATGGAATACTATGTATGCAATGATTAGCACGAGGCCTGACATTGCACAGGCTGTATCTGCAACTTCCAGATACATGTCAAATCATGGGAGGGAACATTGGTCAGCCTTGAGATGGTTGATGAAGTATATGAAGGGGGCCAGCAACTTGGGAATTCTGTTTAATGGTGCAAGGGAGTTAGCAGATGAGCCTCTAGTTGGCTGGTCAGATTCTGATTATGCAGGGAACATGGACACTCGAAGGTCCCAATCAGGCTACATTTTTACACTCTTTGGATCTGCTATAAGTTGGAAGAGTAGCCTTCAAGCTGTGGTTGCTTTGTCCACCACAGAAGCCGAGTTCATGGCTCTTGCAGCAGCTGTCAAGGAGAGCTATTGGCTTAAAGGGATACTAAATGACTTTGGAATAACTCAGAGCTCGGTGGCTATTGGTTGTGATAACACAAGTGCAATATGTTTAGCTAAGCATCCGGTGTATCATGAAAGGAGCAAACACATAGATGTGCGTTTGCACTTCATCCGAGAGAAGATAGAGGAGGGTGAGGTGAAGATATTCAAAGTGGACACGGCTGAGAATCCAGCGGATATGCTAACAAAGCCGTTGCCCAAAAACAAGCTTGAGCTATGCATGAAGCTTGTGAATGTATGCAAGATGGACTGATGGCATTCTGAGCAATCAAGGTGGAGGTTTGTAGGTTGATGGCTCAATTGCATCAGCACAGATCAAGGAAGAAAAAGAGAAGCTCAATCGAGCATCACAAACTCAGTAACACTCAGCAGCCGTCCGATGGAGTGTTAGTTTGAAGATTAGGTCGTAGCCGTTGGATCTAACTAGCCGTTAGATTTGTTAGGTTAAATAGTGGTTAGTTCTGTTCTTCCCTAAGTTTTTTCCTTTCTTGATTGTAGCTTGTTTTTTCTCTCCAGCAATATACAATATTTTTCTTCGCACATTTCTCTCAACCTTCTTCAACTTCATACAAATTGCTCTCAATCCTTACAGAATCCATGAATATCGCTTCCTAAAATTGTCATTAAATAGTACTACCATAAATGATAAATCCATAATCATATGATAAGGCAGGAGGATTAATTGGACCCAATTGGTATTTCGTTAGGTCACATGAAAATCATACATTTGTTGGGCTTAAGCCCAAAATACGATTAATTTGTGCTGTTTATATTGATTAAAATGTGTCTTCATTCGATGCATGAATATATCTCACCTTCCTAGAAGTTTCGTGCCACGCCTTTAATTTTCTATGTAGTTGCAAACTTGCAAAATCTTACCACGTTACATTAAGGACCCGTTTTATTGCTTCGTAAACCCAGGTTAAGGTGTGAGGGTCCCACCACAATGATACCTTTGTGCTGATTTCCTAAGGATCCGAGTTTATTATTTATGACCCGGTTTTATTCACTGTTGGGTTTGGAAAAAGTGGCAAAATTAGTCTATCACTTTTTTATGGATTTTAAACCCTAGTCACCGCCTCCATCTGGATTAAGGAACAAAATGCCAATCGTGCCCCTCCAATCTGTAATTTCCAAACTTAGAGAGTAAGGAGGCGATTTCCGGCAAGATTCGAACCAGTTGGTAAGCATTTCGTAATTATCTTACAAAATTTGTTACCCCACTATCTTATTTTTTCGCCATTTCATTTTCTATGAATCTTCGGTGTAGCCGTCGAAATTGGGGGTTCTGCGCTGCGAGTTGCAGATTAGAGGATACGATTCATCAAGACGGCTATGGCGAACAGGATTATAAAAAGTGTTGCCACGCTTCAACAAGTGGAAGAAATGGTCCAAATCCTACAATCCGATGTAATCATTGCTATTTTGTTATACCTGAGAAGGAACCGACGGCGTGGGCGTGTGAGTAGGCTGCTAAGAAGGGCTCCATTTGGTCATTCAATTCGAATTCCTGCACAAGTGAGGCACCTAAACCGACTTACGGGAGTATCAGATATTTCATGTTTTGATAATCTTCGTATGGATCGAAACACATTTGGACGATTGTGCTTTCTTCTACGCCAAACATGGGAGTTGGTTGATGGTAAGTATGTGAAGATAGAAGAACAAGTTGCCAAGTTCTTGTCAATTCTTGCACACCACAAAAAGAACGAAATCGTGAAATTTGACTTCTTGAGGTCCGGCTTCACAGTTTCTAAATATGTTCATGCTGTGCTACGGGCTGTGCTTCGGCTTCATCGGTCGTTTCTTGTTGTTCCTGATCCCGTGGCCGAAGACTGCAACGATAACAGGTGGAAGTGGTTCAAGGTATTCCCAACGATTGTAGAAAATTTTATCTATTTATGGATACTATATGTCGTGCAATTCAACTAATGAGTGTTATATTGATTTATGTGTATATGGAGGCCTCTGTAATTGCTATGTGAAATTTTGATCGATAACTTCCTTGTAGGGATGCCTTGGTGCATTAGATGGAACACACATAAATTTACAGGTGCTCAATGTCGATAAGCCTCGTTATCGTTCCAGGAAAGGTCAAATTTGCACCAACACTCTTGCGGTCTGTGATAGGCGGATGCGATTTGTATACAAATATATACCGCAAAAGTGTAATTGGGAAATATATATACGATGGCGGTCTGTGATAGGCGGATGCGATTTCGTTCAATGGGACAGCCGTGTGCTACGCGATGCTTTGAGTCGTGATAAGGGATTGAGAGTACCGAAAGGTACATTTGCCAAACTCTTCCATTAATGAATGCAATATTTTCTCATTTCAAATACCTTACTTAGGCAACTATTACCTATGTGACAATGATTATGCAAACTGTGAGGGGTTCCTAACACCATATCAAGGAGTTCGTTACCATTTAAAAGAATGGGGTCCTGCAACGGAAGCTCCAAAAAACTCCCAAGAAATTTTCAACATGCATCACACTCGAGCAAGGAATGTGATTGAACGTGCGTTTGCAGTATTGAAAATGCGGTGGGGGATCTTGCGAAGTGCCTCATTTTATCCAGTCGGGGTCCAAACTAATATCATACTTGCCTGCTTCTTGCTCCATAATTTTATACGCTCGGAGATGGAATCAGACCCAATTGAACTGGCTGTCGCTCATGAAGGAGATGGAAATGAAGAAGATGTGCAGGAGGGTGATTTCGTGGCTGGTGTAGATCCTTCCCAAGGCTGGACCAATGCACGGGATGCAATGACAACATCAATGTGGGAAGCGGTGAGAGTTTTATATGCATTTTCTAAAATGCACACTGTTTATATTGTCATATAAAAAATATGTTGCATCATCTTCATTCTGAATAATATTTATTTGCTTATTTTGTGCTGCAGTATGTGGGAGGAGATGCATAAGAATCAGAAGAATTTGCGAAATGAAGCATTACTTTTGGGACTAGTACCGTGTGCATTTTGGAGCATATGAACTATTGTATTTTTGAAGTTTTTGGACAAAATGTAATCATTACTATGCCTAGCTTTTATGACTATTTTGTAATATGCTTTAATGACATATTTGGTTTTGTGGTTTTATGTTTCGATGACTTATTTGTGTTTGGTGATATGCTCTATAAATTAAACCAAGCAATATTTAATTAGTAAGTGCTTCACTGATGGAATTTTTTAATAATTCACATTAATATAAGCACCATAGCACATTACAATTCATAATCTCCCATATTTTCCTAAGATTAACATAACTTTCTTACATTGCCAACCTCGTAGATATAGTAACACAAAAGGGGTGGCGTACATTTTGGGAAACATATACCTAGAAGTGTAATTGGAATGGCGAGAATCAATTTAGGGCAAAATTCGCTTCGTATATAATGGAAATGAAGAAGACACAATTCCCACAAATTTGAGGACAAAATGGTAAATACAACTTAATACTCCTCAGTGCATAGAAGACACCAAACGACATAAATGAATTATCCAAATATTTAATCCAATCCATCTTTTTTCAATTGCTATAAAACTCCCACACATCTTTTTTCAATTGCAATAAAACTCCCACAGGTGGATAACTTCAATCTTGATTAAAGCCAAAATTATTCAAATAATTAATCCAGTACATCTTTTTTCAAACCAACACCCGTTTCAATAAAACGGGTCCTAATAGTAAAAACAAAATTGATAAAAAAAATAGAGTAGCATATTAATAGCCAATTAATGCTAAATTTCGGTTCACAACAATGATGTGACATGCCTTATAGGAGCCAGGCTAGCAAAAGTGTAATTATGCGGCCAAAAATAGGATTAATTTCAAATAATTTGACATATCATTATTGCAACGTTTTAACTTTTAAATATAGTGTATGAAAACAAAATGAGTGATTTATTGTGTGTGACAACAATTCACGTGACAGTTGAAACAAAAACAACGTTGTGTAGAATTTGGGACCTAATTGATTTGTTCTAATCACATTTGTCACGTAATTGAATTCCGGGCATCCGTGAGGACTAATGGCCAAGATTTAAATTTGGGATGAATTCAAAAAAATAAATGAATACTTCTACATACCTCCAAAAACTAAATAAGAGTATACTGTATAAATAATTTTTTTGCATTGTACTATTAATGGGATCTAAGTTAAGAGATGAAAAGAGACACTGCAATATTCTCTAATAAAAAATTTAAACATCACATGCCAATAAAACTTAATCTAGCAAAGTTGAGACATTGAATTGTTAATAAGAGTGGTTTTGGATACAATCTACATAAGATAAGCACTTGTTTAAAAAATGTCATTCAAAAGTCAATGGAGTATACCTCGGATTTATTCGTAGATTTCTTAAGAGAGAAACACCTTTTTTGCAAAAGTAAGATATAAACTGGACAAGTCGGCTAAAGAAATATTTTATTTAATTTTAAAATTTCAAATCATACTTATAGTAGCTACCAGTCACTTTATAGATCGGTGGATAATGCAGTTTAAGAGATTGTTATATGATGTATTTTAATTAATTTAATTGTTATCTAATATAATATGTCACGTCACATGAGCCAAAGTCATGTGATTATCAATACTTTGTCTAGTCATAGTGTGCTAAGCCTAACTTTATTGTCCAGTCCACATTCAACAACTTTTATTTGACTGCATTTATTGGCGCCAATCAAGAAACAAATTTTTTTGAAAATAGTAACAAAAAATTTAAATAATCTAAAATTTTGATCAATGATTGATTTCCAAATTTCTATATTAACGTTTTATGTCCCTAATTTTGTGATAATTGTTTAATTTGTAATTTTAAAAAAAACTAAGTATCGAAAATGTGATTGTGATGATATGTAAAATGAAGTGAATTTACAATTTTCAAGTTTGAAACATAATAGTAATGTATCTGTGGACTCTAGTAACTCCATAGATTCTGCTATATCAATTTAGTGGGGTCCAGTTGAATTAATATACTGAAATAACTACCAAAGCCGCTTGGAGCTAGTATTATACTCCCTCCGTCCCAATAAATATGAAACGTTTGCTTTTCGGCACGAGATTTTATGTAGTGTTGTTTTGTGAGTTAAAGAAGAGAGAATAAAGTAAGAGAGAGAGAAAAGTAGAGATAAAGTTATTTCTATTTTAGGAAACGTTTCATTTTTAATGGGACAACCCAAAAAGGAAAACGTTTCATTTTTAATGGGACAGAGGGAGTATTATTTTTTATAATTTCATGCATACTCTACTAATAGTTTCAGTGAAAATAAATAAATAAAAACACACATTTAAATTTATTTTGGATCATAAAACTCTAAGATAAATGATTTATCATCTTACCGAATTGTCCTTAAATTTATAATTACTATTCGAATATTTACCTATTAATCGAATATTTACCTATTCGATTCATTTTAATAAATGTAAGTTATTTCGATCATGTATATTGTTCAGTTTTGTAAATAAAATTATATCCATAAGATACAAAATTGAATGACTCATAAACTACTATTTTTAGCAAAATTATCTTAGGAATATATTGGACCGAAGAAATACATTTTCTGATTCAATAGACCAAAACCACAAATTCACAGAAAACTATATATTCTAGTTTTAGCATTATTTTTTATGCTCATATATAAATACTTAGTGATGACGATTTTTTAAGAAACGAACAAAGACAGCAGTTAATGTAATGTTTTTTTTAATAATTTAACTAATGGAGTATAATGAAATTTGTTCCAAGATTCAAAATAAATAAAAACCAATTCAAGAATAGTTCGATTTTTTAATTTCAGATGTTTATTCCAATCAAAATTTCCCAACTTGTGGAGAAAAAAAGAATAAAAAAAAAAGGAGGGAAGAATTCTAGAATGAATGAATCTAGACCTAGAAAGGGACATGACGCCGTCAAATTGCTCAATTCGAAATCCACCTCTTTCAGCTGCACTGCACAGTTCATTGTTATTATTAGTCGCCTTTATTTTCTAAAATGGGAGCCTCTCTCCCTCCCAAAATTTCTTGCAAACTTTCACACTTTCTCATTCCCATGTCTCCCCTGCCTCCAAAATCTCATCTTTGATTGACCATTTGCACGCGCATAAATCAAGTGTACGAGGTAAGGGAAAATAAAATAAAATTATATGTGATGAAATTTTGTTTTAATTGCTCAAATAATGTGGCGGGGAAGTCGGCTTTCTGTTATTTGAGGCTTTGATTTATGCCAATATTTAATCTTTTTTATTCAGTAGATCAATCAGTCTGTGTTTGTGTGTAGTGATTTTATGCATTCTGGCGAGCAATGAGAGCTGTGAGCATTGGAAGTATATTTGGATCTCATGTCTCCTTACGTTTTCTCTTGTAACAGATTAGTTGTTGATTGATTGGATCGCCTCTATCAATGGTGAGTGCTCATATTTTGATCCGTTCTTGTTCTCTTTGGGGGGAATGAAAAAATAAATAAATTGATTTTGTGAAAAATGGGCTTAATTGTGTGTGTGTGTGTTATGATCAGGGGGAAGCTCCAGCTTTCATTGCTGATGATGATGTTTCAAATGGGCTTCTCTTGAAATCCAAGGGCTGCGAAACAATCATCAACATGGGCTGCAATAAAACAGTATGATGATTCAATATCTTGAATGAAATGCTATGCTTCAAGTATCCTTTGTTATGGATAAATCTTGGACCTTTTTTTTCTTGATTTGAATTCAGTTTGCCATTGGTGCAATGGGAAATGGATCTGATTCCTCCATTGGAGTTCGGATTTTAGATAAATCAACGAGCGAATGGTAACAATCTCTTGAGAATCCTGATGTTTAGTTCAGTTTTCTTGAATTTGAATAATAAGGCAGCTCAGAATCTTGAATTGTGTTGTTAGGGTGATCCCAACTGTGTTTGGGACGAAGCCTGCCCTGTCAAAGGGACACTCGGCTATAGTCTTGGATGAAGATCGGATTTTGGTCATCAAGAGTAACTCGACCTCAGATGATTGCTTTTGGTTCCTTGAGGTTTGTCCCTTTTAGTATCATTTGTGAGAAGCTGATGATTTGTAGGGTATGTATGTACATTTGCTATATAATTAGTTAGTTTTGATGCCTTTGACCCAACGTTTTAGGTTAACACTGCGTTTGTGAGAGAGCAGAGAGCTCGACTAGGGACTGAAGTGGTTGCTTGGAGTAAAGGTGTGGTGGGAGAGGCTCAAATACCCGTAGTCATAAGTGGTCCTTCGGGAGTTGGTAAGGGCACCCTCATTGCCAAACTGATGGAGGAGTTCCCAATGCTGTTTGGGTTCTCAGTGAGCCACACCACCCGTGCTCCAAGGGACAACGAGCAGAATGGCTTCCACTATCATTTCACGGAGCGTCATGTGATGGAGAAAGATATACAGGATAGAAAGTTCCTAGAGTTTGCAGCGGTTCATGGGAACCTCTATGGAACCAGTGTGGAGTCGGTTGAGATCGTTACCGACCAAGGAAAGGTACCAAATCGTCATTTCATTGATCAGACATGATTAGCTTGTAGTTTGAATATGAATTTATGATTCTCGATTTTTTGTAGAGATGCATTCTCGACATTGATGTTCAAGGGGCTAGATCGGTCAGGGCTAGCTCTCTCGAGGCCATATTGGTCTTTATCCGCCCTCCTTCGTTCGAGCAGCTCGAGAAACGCCTTCGTGCTAGGTAGGCTAAGCCTCGTTTCCTTTCTATGCATCAAGTCTAGTGTTATTGACGCAAAGCTCTTTTTATTTTATAAAGGGGGACTGAGACAGAAGAGCAGATCCAAAAGCGACTGAGAAATGCTAAGGCGGAGATTGATCAGGGAACCTCGCCCGGGCTCTTTGATCATTGCTTGATCAACGATGATCTGGAGATGTGTTACGAGAATCTTAAAGTGATTGAATCTTACTATGATTTTTCTCTGTATATGTTTTTTCCTATTTTCAACATGATACTGAGATTGAATCTCACATAATCTTGCAGAAACTATTAGGCCTAAGTGATGGGAGTGGCAAAGCTACCAATTTATCAGGTGAGTTTTTTATCCTATCCAACTACATGCTGTTTGTGCAATGTGTTGCTAGTAAAATGAGATTAACGCGCTCGTTTTTCAGTTCCAGAGACGGTCCATGTGCCTCTGGAACACACCATCTCAAAAATCGACAAGAAGATCCTCATAAACTGCACTGCTCCACAGCAAGAGAAACCGGCTAACAACATGTAATTGCCTATTGAAATGAAGTTACAAACATAATTTCATGATGAAATCTTGATTACTCGAGCTTTTTCTTGCAGGTTCGTGCTGGACTTATCCTCGATCAAGGGTGGGGCCCCTGGCCGGACGAGGGGTCTAAATTTCTATGCGGCTGGACCATCCTTGACCGGCACCAATGGCTTTAAAATGGCAAGCTAACATCACCTGTCTGGCTCTCTCACCTAAACACATTTCGTTTCCCTTACTTTCCTTCATAAGCTTACTTGCTTACCCAGTAGTTTGCTTACGGCTTTATAGACGGTCGTATGCAATAGCTAACATACTATTTCACAATGATGATTCATAGGGCTGTAACCTGTTATTCACTCTTTGAATTCTCGTGAGGAGAAAAACGAATATTGATTTCCCCCATTGTTGGGATATGATAAAAAAAATCGAAATGCTTGATTTTTAACCTGTCTACACACACTGATTTCCCCCATTGTTGGGACACTGATCATTTTGGTAGCTGCACCATTAAATTTGAAGAGTGCATTATGGTGGAGTCGAACCTGATATAGTGATATGTGTTCGTTTAATGGCTTTTTTTTGTTCCTCACAAGACGGGTAGGGTATTAGGGCGGGTCTGATCATCGTCTACTGTGAATTCTTGCATGTGCAGAGGCACCTAGTGTGAGGAGTCCATTTCTTCAAGGGATGAATTGTCGAAATAAAAGCAATCAGTGTGTGTAGACAGCTCCATGTTGTCTGTGCACAAACCACATGTTGGTAGCTGTGATTCTGTGCTTCTAACAAAGCACATGGTTGCCATCAACATGCTGGGAAAATATTTGGACCACCTTTGTTGGCAAAATCTAAGTGGATTGCAACCATTATTTGATTTCTTGTCCATTTTTTTCCTGTCAGAATGCATCATACTGAATTCGTCCAATATTTATTTTGTCACACACGTCTCATAAATCTTACACGACACTCTTTCAAAATTGGTACATATACACTCTTACATAATGAGTTTTTTATTTGCTTTTTGTGATTTTTTTTCCTTTTTTCCCATCGATTTTACGAGTTTGTAAGTTCTGCAATACCATGCAATTCGCCTCCGTCGGTGTATTCACATATTTTGAGATATTAAATACAATATCCAACATACTGTCGGCGAGCAAAATTTGTAGTATTTCTCTTTTATTCCAAAAATTGTATTTGTTCATAAATTAAATTAGATTTATTATTTCTTCCTTTTGACGTTGAAAAGAGAAAGATATGGGTACTTTCCCCTCTCATTCATAATAACTACTTTCTTGAATCATACTCCTTCCGTCCCTTAAAGATAAGGAGTACGAGTTTTAATACATAATTGATAAAATAAAATATAAAGTGATTGAAGTATTGTTAGTGGAGAAAAAAAGTTCTTAGATGGCTAAAAATGAAATAGTTTGTATTTATATGTAACGGATGGAGTATTGGATTATAGGTAACATTTTTTACGTATAAGTGTAATAAAATAGAGAGAAAAAAGTGTGAGTATATGTGTTGGCTTAGTGGTAATATGGTTACTGCCCGATGCTAAAGGTCTCGGGTCCACTGTGACGCAACCTTTAAATTCATGGTCATATATCAATAAAAAAAAGTATAGAAAAAAAGTTATACACCTATTAGATTTTGATTTTTAGACGGATAAAATATGCATGTGAAAATCCCAATATTGAACAAAATGCCATAGAAGCAGAAAGCTCAAAGTATATGTGGAATTCAAAATAAAGCAGAGACAGTAAGTTAGGTATATGGTCTTAAAATAAGCCAATTTATTTTTTAAGTTTTACGTTATACTACATCACTCACCCCAAATTCTAGAGCTTTTATCGTTGTTAGACAAGTACTACTAAATTTTATTTTATTTTTAAATACACTTCCAAGTCCTAACCAGTACTCCATATTTTATTTTATTTTATTTTAATTTACATTATATATCACTCACCCCAAATCATGTTAAATTATATCTATAATTAAATTTCACTTTTTTTAAATGCATTATTTGGATAAAGGTAATAATATAGTTTTCCATATTAAGCACAAGCTGCCTCATTTGAATTAGCCCCCGCATCTACATTTTCTTTTCTCAAATGTGTCATCACACTTTTTAGATTGAATTAATTCATAATTTTATAAAAAATATAAAATGAGAATGAAAATCACTTTTCAGTTTGGTTTATGAGTGTGAATCTGTAACTTCAGATCGGATCATGAGTGTAAATCTGTAACTTCAAATCGACTGCATATAATTTAAAATCTAATGACGAAATAAATGTGCGATTTGTTTTCATATCTGGATTTCGTCAGCACTTTCTAAATCGAGTTTATTCAAATAAAATGGAGTAAATTATAATGAAACTGAAAATCACAATTATTTTAAATTGTTTTCTTAAATCTGAATTCCACATGATCAAAATATTGGATAAGATAAAACGAAATGATTATATTTCCGTTCGTCTAAAGAAGTCATAATTAGTGATGTGGTGGTGCCAACCACGATTTTGTTTCTTCATTTCTGGTGAATGAACCAAATAATGTGTGATATATTATTGATTGCCATATGTGTACTAAATTAGATTTCCTATAACGTGCGTTACTCATGGACAATACCATAATGAACTAAATTTAATATTCTCTTTTCTAAAAAAGTATTCATCACTTTTCTTCCATATAGACTCTAATATTCTAAATAATAACATAACGAGAAACATTTTACTAAATAAGTTATATTTTTATTATCAAAATTAGAACTGATATATGTTAAGTAGGTCAATAGATTTAATTTAATTATATTCTAGTCGTCACATAAAATTGAAATAAGAATATTAAATCACGAAATTTCGATTTCTCTCAATTGTCTTATTTATATACAAACTTTTATGTTTTTTTATAATATTCAACACGACATTGTTTCACTGAAATAAGAGGGGATGGGGGAAATTAAAAAATTACGGAGTACTTATTTTGATTATATATAGATAAGAAAATTAAGAAAAACTGAAACTTTGTAATTTAATATTCTGATTTCAAACATTATGGAATTAATCAGAATTTGACCATGTTTCATCATTTAAATTGTTATTGTTGTGTATTTCAATTTTAATTAGTTAATTACATCCCAATATTTTAGGACTGTAATTTTTTGTTTTTTAAGAGTTTTAATTTTAATACTCCTATTTTAGTGAAGTATTTCCTTTAATTATATTGTTGTGTATTTCAATTTTAAAATAGTACTAGTAATTGGTAATATGTAAATAAAATTTTAAAAATTAAATAGGGTATGAGAAAAAGTATGAATTATAAGTGTTGTGATATGATGACACAAAATTTAAAGACAACGATGACATAACAATGATTATATATAGTGAAAGACATTATGGATGAATGACCTTATGTCTTTCCGTGAAAGAGTCCTAGTTTAGTAGTATTTGGCTTTAGTATTACTTGTCTTTTAGACTTACAAACAACAAACACACATGTGAAAAGCTTGAAAATTAATTATAATATGCTTTTGGCCAGCCTATTAATTGAATTTGACACATATTGACATATACCAGTTCGATTAAAATATTTCACAATCAGGCTCAACCAGCAAATATGTTTGTGGAAGGACTATTTACCCTGAAATAAAAAGGGTAAAATGTGAAAAAAAAATTAAAATGAAATAAACATATAGAAACCTCTATGCTATTTATTTTAATGAGATATCTTAAATATGCATTCATAATTTCATATGTTAGCATAGGAGTGGGGGTAATGTCGTCATTTCGGTAGCCATCTGGTTCTATGCCACGTTGACTAGCCAAAAAACCGCCACAATTTCAACGGCCCCACGTTTGTTTATTCACTTATCTCCAATTTCCATAGCTCCCCCAAATTAATTTATTCCAAATCCCAATTTATGCAAATTACTCCATTTCGATAGAGAGGAAAACAAACAAACAAACAAACAAACAAACAAACAAAGATGCTACAGCTGTTCTTCACCGTGGCGTTCTCGGTGGCGCCGCTCATTCTCTACGTTCCGCCGCTCCGCAGCCTCAATCTGTTCGTCGAGACGGCCTCGTACCTCTTCAGCGACGTCCTCTCTTACTTCCACAGCGTCTCTCCGCGCCTCCGTGTCGCGATCTCGCGATTCCTCTCCCCGCACATCGCAGCCGCCGGAAGATAGAAGGTGGATATTTCGATTGCTTAATTGATTCTCACCGATCGCTGCTGTAATGGACATCTCAATTTGTGATTTGTGAATTAATTTTCGATTGTTTTTTAATGTTGGAGACGTGTGTAGATTTGTTCGGTGTGCTTTGATGCTTGTACCTTTGACTATACAAATACACAGGGAAGTTTTGAATCGAATTACAGCTTCTATTGTATTCTAATTTCTAGGTTTACACTTTACAGGTTACAGTGAATGCCTCTTAACCACAATTTCAATTTTTTTATTAATTCATCTTCTTCCTTTTTGATCTAGAGTACTAGGTGGTTTCATTAGAATTGGACGTCGGTTGACAGTGAAAGCTAACAATAATTGTGATAATAATAATAATAATAATAACAATTTTGTGGCTGTTTGAATTTAAAGATTCTAATACGTTAGTAATTTTTATTTAATAGTAGCTATTTAATTCAAATTAATTCATTTACACCACCTCCAATCCTCTATGCCCTCTCCGCCTCACTCTATAGCTCATAGTAAAAAAAGTTGGGCGTTGACTCACGCTGATTGGTTGCTACTGTAGCAAGGTACTAATTTCGTTAAATATCTTCATTATAATTATTAAATACTCCATGCACACATAACTGAGAAACACAAGCCTACTGTTTACTTATTTTCCATATAAAAATAAAAAATATAGGAAGGGAAATAGAATCAATATAGAGAATAAATGCGTTATTAATATTGGATTTTAAAATCGTGTTTAACATTAAAGAGGTTTAATAGATCAAAAAAGACTTCAAGAAGGAGACGAGGAGAAAGGATTTTTTTTAAAATATTACTAATAGTCTAAGAGAGTCCGCATCGCCATCTCAATGCGGGCTCGGACTCGTCTCGGCGAGACGAGCCAGCATCGAGATAACGATGCAGCCCTCTCGTCGCGTTGCGTGTCCCTCCGCCTCGATGAAGCTGGCGAGCTTTGGCTCGAGGCGTGACGCCCACTCGCCGGCCCGTGAGTGGGCGTCGTCATGCCGACGCAATAAATATTTTTTTAAAAAAAATCGATTTTTCAGAATTTTTTTTTTAAATTTAAATTTTTTAATGGTAATATTACCGTTTGAATTTAATTTTTTTGTATTTTTTCTTTTTTTATTCTATAAATACTCGCATGACCTCTTTCATTTTACACACAAACGTAATTATGTATTTTTTAAATTTTTTTAGGATTTTAAATTGTAATTTTCTTTTATTTAATGAAGTGTGTTTTTATTAATTGAATTTGTTGGAAATAAAAAAAATGAAATTGAATAAATAGTTAAGGGGTGAGATGGTTAAGAAATGAGGGTTGCATGTGTTGTCTCTTAGTTAAGAGATGAGGTAAAAAGTACAGTGGAGCTCATGAATAGTTAATGGATGAGACTGTATTGAGACATGGATGTAGATGGCCTAATAGTTTATATGTTCTTAAAGCAATACAAACTTTTACGTCAGATTAAATTTTTTTTGTCATGGTTTTGAAATAAAGAAAAGAAAAGAGCGAGGACTTTGCAAATTTTCATGGATTTTGGTTCTTTCACATTTTGGAATAACTATATATACTACATTACTACCATTCTTGTTCGTTAAATATTTAGATACATCAATTTTAATTCGATACATTTGTAAGTAGTAAAAGGCTATTGCAAGCATTATGAGGTCAACTAATTTCATTATTAGAAGTGCAAAGCAATTAATTAAAACTCACTTGCACGAATATCTGGATTTACATATGAACATAACACAAGAGGAAAAACAAGACTCTCATTCTACTTTTGAATAATTCTATAAGAAATAAAAAGAAAAAATTGAATGAATCAGGGTCCATCATCTCCATCTCTAATCAAGTTACAAATGTCAGAGCATTCTGATAAACTGCATAAAATCATATATCAATGTGCATAAAAGTATAAATAAGGATGAGGAATTAAATTACATTACTAGAGAAAAATTTGCGTACTTTATAATTAAATCAGTACAAGTGAATTGCAAATTGAAGTAATACTAGTAAATTGAGATTCAATTGAAAACAACTTACCAATATTTTCGACTACGAAATCCATCTTTGAAAACAACTAGTGGTCTGCAGGTATAAATTGAATTGCATCAGATGGAAAATCTTTGTAATCTAATACTACTAATAGTAATTTTTATTTAAAGAGTCCAAATTAATAATAGAGAAATTATACAAATATATTTCATCAGATGTAGTTACCTCCGGATATTAAACGGGCCTTCACCGGGGGAACCGTAACCGCCTTGCATGCAAGTCGAAGAGCACTTACTCGTGCAAGCCTCCGCCGCCTTCGACTTCGGCCTCTGGATTTTATATCGTTTCCTGCAGTCCTTTTGCTCGGGGCCGCAGACGCTCGAGAGCGTCTGCGGCACATTAGATAGCGTCTCCTCCGGCACCTCTATGGCGCCCGCAGACAGCACAAGCGCTGCCGCCGCGGCCGTTATTGCAGCGGCCAAGGAGTTTCCTGCGGTAAAATTGAGACCGAAGATTGGAGTTTTTCTGAGGAGGAGTTGAGCTTGGCGATCAAAGGGGAGTTTCATCAAGCATCTGGTGGAAGTTGCTCCGACATAGAGGAGCATCGTTTTTTCTATGAATTTTTATTTTTGGGGGAATTTTGTTTTGGGTGATAGGTTTATCCATAAGTTTTATTTGCTTTGTTTTCTGCCCCAAGTTTTTGTGTACACGTCATTTTTAATCTATTCTTATATTGAAGCCAATGTGTAAGAAAATGTAAATTTTAATCAATTTAATATTAATTCTTATCAAAATGTCCCCAATAATTCAATATCTAAAAGAATTCAAAACTTAAAAATAATCTAAAATCTAAACAAGCATTCACTAAATGGCTGATTCACTTGTTGTACATATGAGTATTTTTAAATGATCACCACAGACACATTCTAATCGTAAACATGCATTTAAGTAACTTGTCATTCCAGATATTAAAGCAATGAGGAAGTAAATAAGAGGAAGGAGAATCCATAAAAAATCTCAAGAAATCAAGTTAAAAAAACCATTATTGAATAACCCCATTAGACCATGCTAGTTGAATAAAGGGAACTAACATTCTTGTCCTCATTCTGAGCCACTCGAGCTCGAGCTGAAAACTCCAACACATTTTTTCGAACTTTTACCCTCTCCGAAGCAGTTGTTTGGTTGCGACTCCTTCAGAAGCAATGCTGTGTTGTTCGTTTATTCCCGATGAAGCCTGCGTTTCTGGCTCTACGCTCGACTCATATAGTAGTAGTATTTCTTAATGAGCAGACGAGGTTTCCCGTACCTGCATTATGTGTATTTAGCGACTGAAGCAGCACGTTTATGTCGATTATGTATAAGGGGTAGTTGGGTCCAAATAAGAAAACTTCCATCCAATTTTGATTTTGCACATGAACTAAAAATTCTTAGTACCCAATTGTTGTCAATGTCATGATCTAGTTGAAGTGTCGTAGACATTCAATGACATCGGTTGTTTAAGCTACGTAGACATTTTTGACATCCACGTCAGCATTAATTCGGAGACAATAGACAACTACTATGAGAAAATCAAAACAACTGAAAGTTCGGGCATTTTGAGGCAACATTTTTGGTTCATGTGCAAACCAGAATTCGGTAAAATTCACAAGAAGGATAAGCATTGATTGATGAAGTAATAATATGACCATTTCCTTTTAAGGTTAAAATGAGAATGAAACATTGCAAGAGAAAGGAATCAGTTACCTGCATTTCATCATCATCTGGCTCTACTTCTAGTTGAGCCCTCACAGTGGGGCTCGTGTCGGTCTCGTATGCAGGCTCCCTGTTCGGACCCTTGTCCATCTGGCAGCTCGTATCAGCACTTTCTTGATCATTGGAGACCCCATCATGATTCTTCGACGGATCATCTTCAATGTCTTCATCAGAATCGTCTCCTCCCTCGTCTTCAAAATACTCGACTGAGCCAACCGAATCCGTTTCCTCCGGACCAGAGCTGTGCTCGCTCGACTGCCGTTTAAATGGTGAGTAGCTTGACTCATCAGCAACCACCTGCTGTGCAACAAAGAAGGGTTTTATCTTCACCGGCCGCCCCTCTTGCCTATTCGGGGAAAAGATCGAGGCCTAGTGGAGAAATTGTCGCGTCTTCTAAGGAAGGGGCGTCCAGTTAGCGACGGCCTAAGCTCTATTCGAGACCTGTCCGCTATTTCATTCGGATCCTCTTCGACCAAGTCGTCAGGCAGCTCAAAAGGGTTCGTTCTCCGTCGCGATAGAACCGAAGGAGCCGAGCCAGGGCCGGAATCTTGAGGGAGATCAAACGGATTCCGTCTTGCTGTGGATATCGGAGCGATTTGGATCTGGAATTCAGAGTTTTTGTACTCCGACAAGTTGATCTCAGGCACCATACTCCGATTCCTTCTCCTCGTTATAATCCTCTCCAACCGTCGATTCCTTTCGATCTCCGAATTCCTGACTTCCATTAGATTTTTCTGATCCTCCTCTGTCCAAGTGATCACAGACTGGGTGTGATCCTCTGTGTCGTCCGCTTCGTCGTCGTCATCATCATCTGCAACCTCCAATTCTTGTATGTCCGTCTCATCAGCCGACTCAATGCCATCATTGCTTGAGCGCTGAGAATGCTCATTTAGCGATGCCTCGGAGTTGGCATGCGACATCTGAGGCTGCGGAGCATCCTCATCCAAAAGTGGGTGGAGCTCGTGGAGCATCGTTGGCATTATGTCCTCAATCGAGGTGTCATCTGGAGACGAGTTCTCGGTCGCCTCGGACCCTGAGTCTGAACTTTCTCGGCCTCCTTCTGCCTCATTCTCGTGGCGATCCATCCTATTCTCCCTCTCTGAATCACCCGAATCCCCGTCGGATTTCTCGTGGTCCAGACTCCGATTCTAGTAGATCACCAACCACTTTAGAGATTATGGCATACTGATCAGCCATCACCTCCCCCTCTCCCTCTCAATCTCTCCCCCTCTCTTCTTCCTCGTGCACCCGATGATCGCCTAATCCTTCACTCTCCTCCCCACTCTCGTCATTCTCCGACCCAATCTCACTCGATACACTCCCCTTACTCGATCCATCCATGCCTACACTAATCCCCTCACTCGATTCATCCACGCCTACATGAATCTCGTCTAGCCTATGCCCTACCAAGTTCGACTCCACACTATCACCACATTTTTCAACAAAATGCTGCTCATTGTTCTCAGCAACAACACTAGCAGTATTAGCATCTACAAACTTGTGATTCCTAAGCGAAACACCCTCATATTTGGACTTCATTCCTATCTCGGTCTCGTGTATGCTCTGCTGCCCGCAATGCAATAGGGTTCCGAGCAAGACAGCCGAGCAAACTACGACTGGAGCCGCAGGAAGCAACAAGGAAAACATGAAAGGAAATGCCCTCGAGATGTATATCATCCCCCACACAATAAACACAAGGAATGGATGATGCAAACACCCTCTAATTGTAAACATCACACCATTCCTTATATCATTCCCAAACCCCATTTTTCTTTTTTCACCTCCTTAAATCTGCAGTTTTTTATATAAATTCATGAAATTGAGGCAGTGTACATCATCAAATGACAGAACATAAACAAAATTAATTAGTACTATGAAGTAATACTCACCATACAATTAGGATTCGGAAAATGAGAATTCAAATAGCATCTGAGAAATTCAAACAACAAAGTAAATCAAATTAATCTGTACACACAAATAAAATAAATAATCAAGATTGAAATGGGAAATTGCTATATTAGCTGAAACAGAGATCAAACCTTCAAAAACACGTTCTTGAAAATCTCACTCTCACTCCCACTTTTTCAAAAGAGGAAAAGGAGAGATTTTTCATCGAATTATTCAAATAGGCTAGATTGATAATCATGTATTACAAAAATGTTTGAGGGTTTATAGCTCATTTAATTATGTGAGACTGAGCCTTTCTGTGATCAAAGATTGCATATTTTTCTTGTGAATTTTGGGGTGGTGGCGGTGGGGGAGGATGAGGCTGATCATTGCTTTCGTGAATTTGAAGATTGTTGAAATTTTTGTTTGATTTTTCACAATCCTAGTTGTGAAGCAAAAGATGGGAGCATACCTTTTTTTAGGTTAATAATATTCATTTGTTATTTGCAACATATTTCGAGAAATTTTCATGAAAATAATGGATTTAAGAGTTGCATGAAGCTTCATCCAACTTAGAGCACTACTACACTCGGAACATATTTAAATACACGTGGCACTCAATTAGCCACACCCATCTAAAATTCACCCGACAAAATTGAATCTTGTACGTGTCATGCCATATCATATCATATCAATTTCGCTTGGGATTATATGACAAAGTCAAACACATCATTTATTCGGAAAAATGTTATAATAAGACTTCACAAGAATTGACAGATTACTAAAGATTTTGGATCCGTGAAGTTGTTATTTTAAGGTACTACTACTATTTATTCAAATTTCACGACTAGCTCTTGTGATTTTATCGAGCACACGATATTTATACATTATATTTTGATAGTCAAGAGCATTTTACAAAAACAAGTGCTTATTCGTTGATAACTGTGTAGCTACTGGGCTGGGCCTCGCACCTCATGGTCATCGATCGACCGCGAGCTGATGTGAGGCACGGTGTGCTAATGTCGCGTGGCCGTGAACCGGCTCACGAGCAAGGTGGCGTCAGTGACATTTACATCCCTATCACAATTGGTAGGAAATTACAAACCTATTTGGCTACATAGAAAAGGAAACAGCTTTTCAAGAATGCAGAAATCAACAAACACAACCTTTAAAAGCTCATCATCCATAGCCATCTCCTAAGTTTAGAAGCTGCACCTTGTCAAGACTCTCTCGATTTTCCCTCCGAAGGCTGCTGCTGCAACGACCTCTTGTTCGTCCTTTGAGTCGGAGTGTAGGATGAAACACATCCTAGAGCACATCAATTTTCTCCCAGATAGTGAAAACTATCATTGCAACATTGTGATAACATTGAGCAGTAACACATCAAAGATCTCTCTATTGCTACCAAAATACGAGAAGCATATACTAAGCAGCGTGCAGAGGTGAGAAGCGATGATTCGCTAACACAACCGAAGCTAAAAAACAAATCAAACCATAGACAACAAAAAAAAAGTATCACTGGACAACAGGAAAAGAACGAAACAAGTTTATCAGATGATGAAAATGGTAACTAAGTACTATGATTTGCAATGAGAAACTAATAAACCGTGTATCAGTACATTAGACGTGTGAAATGATGGGGAGCTCGTACAAATTTGGGTAAAAAAGAGAAAAGCATAGCTTTTTATTGCTTACATGTCGGGTAATGAGAGAGCTCGTCTCTGCTCTATAACAAACAATCAACGGGTAGCAGCTGCCCGTGCCATCTATTGTAAACATAGGAGCATTCTGATGATTTGCTCAAGAAGGTCAAGCAATCCCGATCTTTTCACTAAAGAATACAACATTGTGTTAAAGTTCACATGTCTTAGCCGGTTGTAGAAGAAACGGCACCCAATCACACCGCATCAGCCTTTGAAGTCGAATACATTTTGGCAAAGTCCAAACATAGTTGACGGTCCCTTTTATCTCCCCAGCCTCCCCATCCCCTAAATCCAGCTTGATAGCCGGATTGGTGCTTGTACACATGCAGCCCCCAATCTGATTTAATATTAGGAACCGTATCTGTTTCCTCGACATCAAAATTGAAGACACCATTATCAATACAAGCCGCATTCTCCCTCTGACCTTGATGCAGACCACACTTCCCAAAGTGGACAGCGCTCGTCCTAGGTCCCCTCAAAGAGTAAACAGGGCTCCCAAACGATGGATAAACGGTAGCCCACATTGTTATATCCCAGTTATAATCATCAAATGAGCAAAACTCCCTAGCCTTCCTATGAATCATCCGCCACACTGTCCGGTTGAAAGAGTACCCCACATTTCCCATCCTCTCCGCTATCAAACTCTCCCACCCTTCCCCCTTCGACTTCACATCAGACGGCGCCAGATTCGCAGCATAGCAATCCGGGCACTTCTTAGGCTTCAGCTTCACAAGCAGCTGCAAGTTTTGGTATGCGTTAGGGAAAATAAAGTGATCCTCCTCAATAAAAAGGATATGCCCCGAATGCTGACTCGTCTCCTTTAAACCATCCCACACCGTATTCATCATCCACCACCAATGATGCTTCAACGACACAATCTTAGGCGACCTATGGTTGCCATACTGATCCGGAGTCCCCACACATTTCTTCACCACAGCATCATCCTTATCCCTACAATCACTCGAGGAAACACCGGGGAATCCATCAGGAAACAGATGGGGCGAAAACGGGGCAAAGATCTGTTTCACTTGGCAAAACTTGATGCCCTCCACAACCTTGTTCATCTCATCAAAGTAACCATCATGGCTAACAATGAGGAGAGTCTCACTAATCCCCTTGACCTTCGAGAGGCTGTCTACGGCCACACGAAGGTATTGAGGCCGGTTATGCACATACAACACAATCACTATGTGATTCTTGGCTAGCTTAGGGTACAAATCTAAGTTCCTAGGCAACATCTGATTACGCTTTTCTAGTGAAATCGACAGCTCATTCTGCCGAGGAAGCTTCAAATCCTTGCTAAAACTGACACTGTAGTTATAATTCGCTTCAAAACTCTCATAATCGTCACTCTCAACTGAATATCTACTTATTAAATCTGTAAAAGTATTGGCCCTCAACAATAACAGCACGAAAACAGCTCCAAAAATAAGAATCAAAATCAACCGGCAAAAACCCAAATTTTTCATCCGGGATTTTTTGTAAGAAACCGCCATAACCACCAACCACTGCTGAACACTACAAAATCATACAAAGATTAGATCTTTACCAGAATCTGGACCCGAATGAGGAGTCTGCGAAACGGGTCGGATCCTACGACTTGCAGAGTTGACTTGAGTGATTAGAAGAGCGATTCGAAACGAAGTGGGAGAAGAACAGTGAAGACAAAAAGAGGGAAATGGATTTCCTCTAATGCTTGAGGAATGAATCTATATAGAGAATTATGAAGCAATGCTTTTGCATTGACTGGAACGAATTGAGAGAGGAATCGGGAATTTGTTGATTCGTTTAAATTTCAGCACGACCGGCCAAACGCGGTCTTGACTTGGGTTATTGATGTGAAACTACAATCAAACTTCTTTGTAGCCATGCACACGGTTCCAAAACCGCCGGTTCCGGTTCAACATTTTCATGAATCGGAACCGGCCCGCCAAGGATTTCGGTTCAAAAAACAGCCAGTTCATGGGGCGGTTCAAAACCGCCGGTTTTTGGCCGAAACCGCCGGTTCCGGGTCGGTTCGACGGTTCGTAAATTTTTTTTTTTTTGCATTTTCTTATTTATTTATTTATGAAATGTGCTTAAATAAAATTAAAAAAATCACGATGAAAATTGCAATTTTATTGAGATTACAAGTTACAACAATTACAAATCACAAAAAACTTGAAGTCTTAAACAAAAAATTTAAATACAACAACACTACTAGTCTACAACGAAGCTAATTACAAATTACAAAAAAGACTTGAAGTTACGAACAATAAATTTATAAGTATATATCCTCTTAGTCAGCGAATGAGATGTTTCTACATGACTAAATTGATGACACCTTTAGCAATTCAACTTTAAATGTTGAGTTTAGTCTAACAATCAACAATTATAGTAGAATTGTCAAAAGTTTCTCGGATTTAGCCTTATAGAGAAATCTACTTAACCGACTAGAGTATATACAAATACAATTATTTAATTGTATTTGCATATTTTTAAAGTAGAAACAGATGAAAAAAAAAGAAAGGAAAAAGGACTTGACCTCAACTTAAATTTAAAATTTAAGTTGAGGTGCCTACGTATCCCTAATGTTCATTTGCATTAGGGAATCAAAGCCCACGTAGTTCTCTTACCTTACTTACCTATTTGGCTTGCTTGGCCGGCGGTTGACGGTTGGCCTACGATTCATCCCCGGTGAATTCTTCTTGTGATTCCTCCTGACGATCATCCCAATCATTTTCTTGTTCTCTGACGTCAGCTTTGGCCTAATCATCAAGTAACATCACAGCTTCCATATTTTTCGCGGAGAGCTTACTTCTTGATTCATCCAACACACGTGATCCAACACTGAAAGCGGACTCGACGGCGACAGTGGAAGCTGGAACCGAAAAAATTTCCTTAGCCATTGACACGAGAAAATCTTTCTCGTGTGTTCCCCACCAATCGATGACGTCGATTTGGGCGGGAGGAGTAGGACCTTCATCACCAAAGAAAAAGAGTGAATCGAAATATAAATCTAACTCACTTACCATACATGAGGTCGACCTCCCGCCGGTGCTGTAGCTGTATAGGTCGGCTAATTGGGATTGCGCGTCGGAGTCATCATAATTAGTTTGAAATGCGAAGCCAAAATTATATTGTTGAGGAGGGGTAGGTCTTCTGACTTGGTGGGTACTGTTATACTTGGTTTCATATTCGGTGTTGAGAGCACGCAAGTTAAACTCGAAGGTTTGTTGGACAATTGATCGGTCCGGGAGGTTTATTTGAAATGTTTCGGTTAGGTTTACTCCCCATTGGTCATTGGTATCCGCTTGCAATGCTTGAAGTGGACCAAGATCAATAGAACTCAAATTGTTATAATAAAAATCTAAAATCCTGAAGGTACCGGCTAATTTCCATTTTGGATCCAAGACCTTTGCAATCAAAAACACCGTTGGAATCTCACTGAAATACTTAAGCCATTTTTCAATCATATAATATAAAACACACATCATTTCAGGAGGAGAAGAAGCATTTTTCATCGCAGTTTTAAAACAAGTGATATATACATGCAATGCTCTAAAACACGAACAACAGTGCAATAATAAACACCCGATAATTCAACCGTTGCATTTTTGAAATATTTGAACAATATAAATAATCTCACTCTACGATCCCAACAACTATGCGACAGATATAAATCAGAAAAGGGATAGGTTCTAAAAAATCACACAAAGAATCTTTATGCGTCAAAGTAGAATTCAGACAATCATATGTCGAATTACATCTATGAGACACACCCATGGTAAAATTCGTATATCTTATCTTCTTTTGATGGCAATACTACTTCCAAGCTTGCCAATAGGCGGCTTTTGATGGATTAATCTAACTGCAGTTCTAATAGGACTAACATGCTTTTGTCACATAATTCAAGCTCATCTTGTACACATAAATTCAAAATATGATATATGCATCTTTGATGAAAATACTTACAACCAATAACCGGAGCACAAGCCGCAATCAAGTCATTAATACTTGCAGTGTTAGCAGTTGCATTATCAAAACCAACAGAAAATATCTTATTGCATAATTGAAATTCATTCAAAACTTGAATAATTAAAGAAGCAATTTCGGGTGCAGTGTGTGGTGTCTCAAATTCTCTAAAACCAATCAAACGCTTGTCCAAAGTCCAACTATTGTCCACAAATTGAACCGTAATGCCCATGTATGAATGTCTATTAAAACAATCAGTCCATACATCTGAGCAAATGTTCACTTTGTCCCAAGTTGAGTAAATAACGTGATAATTCAACTTTTTTCTCCAAACATTGTCGAACGGTAGATCGTTGAACGGTCATTCGACCTACTCTTTTGACATTACGTTCAAACCACTTTGCATAGTAACCTCAATTTTTTTGTCATCATAAACATTAAAAGGAAAATGCTTCATTGCAACCCATCTAGTCATAACGTCAGCAAAATTTTTAGGATCATATTTAAAAAGAGGCGTACCTGACGAACCCGAGCCACCGGATTGGAAGTTTAGTTGGGTTTGGGTAGAGGCAGTGCCACATTCTACCGGATGCTTTGTCACCAAATGACGACAGAGGGTGCCATCCCCCACCACTCACAAATTTGTAGACTTTATCACAATAGTTACAATATGCATGAAACGCCGATGTCTCTTCTTGAGAGAGCGGATCATTAGGACTTGGAATTACCACTGGGACCTTCTTGTAGTGTTTAACAAAAATATCAAATTTCAATGCTTTTTTAGTGGGTGGAGGGGGAGGCATGTCCTCATTTCCGCCGGTGCTAGACGGAATACGAGAATGAAATCTATCATCATTGTTGTCCGAGTCCGACGATATAGACACGTCGTACTCATCATCTTGTTGTTGGGAACTACCACCACCCCTCCCCCCACCTTGATGCATTTCAGCGAGTAGCATGATCATCCTATGATCTTCTTCTATCTATAAATATTATATAAGTTGAAGTTTTAATTAGGAACACAAAAAAAAATTAAAAAACAGAATCTTAAGAAATTATGAATTGTAAAAATAATTTTATTTTTTAGAACTTACTTGAATGCGTTCAGCCGCCACTCGGGAAACCTCTTCCACAACTTCTCGACGACTAAGTTGCTTTGATCTTTTGGGACGACTACTTTGATCTTGGGCAATTCCTTTGCCCCGATCACCACGTCCTGGTCCACCACGAGAAGAAGACATAATGCAAAATGAAAGTAGTATAGAATATGGAGTATTGAATAAATGGTAAATTACGAACACAACAACAAATATAGTAGTAAACAACTTGAGCAATTAGAGAGAATGGGGATAGAGAATAGAGAAATTTAGACTGAGAATGAAATCCTTGTTAACACAAGAATGGGGTGAGTAAAAATGATGGGGGAAGTGGAGTATTTATAGGAGTAAAATTGGAAGAAAAAAAAATTCAAATTTCAAATTTCGGTCGGTTTACCGCCTGAACCGGCGGTTCAGTCCACGGTTTCTGACCGGTTTTCAGGCCTATACACTGCCACCTATACGCTGCCACCTGAAAAAGGTGCTGAACCGTTCAAACCGGCGGTTTACGTCAGAAACCGCCGATTTTTCTGCACACCTAGCCTGAAAACCTGCGTCCTAGCCGGAATCCTACCGTTGGAACCGCTGAACCGCCGGTTCAAACCGGCGAACCGGCGGTTACGGTTCATGCTTTTTTTGAACCTGAACCGCCATCCGGTTCGAACCTCTGGCGCCGGTTCCGGTTTGTGAACCGGCGGTCCAGTTCGGTTTGTGCATGTCTACTTCTGTGTACTGAATGGGGAGTAATTATTTATCCATATTTTGGGAGGTTTAATTTATGATTTTGCTAATTAATGACTTCATTAGAGCATCTCCAATGGCGGACGTCCGGTCGGACATCCACGACGGGCGACCGGGACGTCCGCCATTGTGGCGTTTCAACTCAGATACGGACGTCCCGTAAGGACGTCGGATGTCCTCGGACGTGGGGGCGACGGGCGGGCGGACGTCCGCCATTGTGGCGTGGGTCCGACGTCCGATATTTAATTTTTTTTAAACTCTATATATACGGCTCGTTGAACTTCATTTCATTCGCACCACTTGTGTTAACAAGTTTTTGTCTGTACATCTCTATTTTCAAGTATATCTAAAATGGCTAGTGACAGTGATAGCGAGGATGAATTGGAGGTCGCTGTGGAAGGTGTGATAGATAGGCTGCTACACCAGAGGGAGCAGCGGCGGCAGCAGGCGGCGGTACATCGACCGATCCGTCATCGAACTATATTACCCTGTGACCACATTGCTGCACATATTCGGTTGTATCATGACTACTTCGCTCCGCAGCCGCGTTTTGGGGATGCCTTATTCCGGCGACGTTTTAGGATGCATCGTCCGTTGTTTATGCATATCGTGGGTGCTTTAGAGAGAAGATACCTGTATTTTAGGATCAGGGAGGATGCAGTTGGCAAACCCGGACTCATGCCCTTACAGAAGTGCACTGTCGCAATCAGACAACTGGCGTACGGAGGCGCGGCCGACATGTTCGACGAGTACCTCCACATTGGTGAGTCGACAGCCGTCGAGTGTGTGCAGAATTTTTGCGCGGGCGTGAGAGCGATATTCGGGGAGCGGTATCTTCGGAGTCCGAGCCCCGAAGACTGCCAGAGGCTGATAGATATGCATGGGTCGGTGCACGGGTTCCCTGGGATGTTGGGCAGCATAGATTGTATGCATTGGGAGTGGAAGAACTGCCCCGCCGCCTGGAAGGGGATGTACACTACCGGCTTCAAAGCCAAGCATCCTACGATGATCCTTGAAGCTGTAGCTGACTACCGGCTGTGGATATGGCATGCTTATTTTGGAGTCGTCGGGTCGAACAACGACATCAACGTTCTCCAATCGTCGCCCCTGTTCAACGCTCAGTGCAATGGCGTTGGTCCCGCCATCAGTTTCGTCGCCAACGGCAACCAGCACAATATGGGATACTATTTGGCGGATGGGATATACCCAAACTGGCCCGTCTTTGTGAAGGCAATCAAGCATCCGCTCGGACAAAAGAAGTCATACTTTGCGAGCCGTCAGGAAGCAGTGCGCAAGGATGTGGAGCGGGCATTTGGTGTGCTCCAGAGTCGATGGGCGGTAGTAAAGGGTCCTGCACGGCAGTGGTATATTCCCAACATCGGCGATGTCATGTACGCATGTATCGTAATGCACAACATGATTGTCGAAAATGAAGCTGCGGAACTGACTCAGTGGACCAATGAAGATGATACGGGTGCAGGTCCAAGTCACGGCGTGGCCACCGCGAATGTGAATATGGGGGTACCTCATGGAGAGGTCGAGCGGATGCGTGCATTTTCCGACATGCGGCAAACAGATGCCCATGTTCGACTTCAGCACGATATTATCGAAGAGGTTTGGACGCGGAGGGGTTGACGTTGATGTTATTACTTTTTTTGTTTTATTACTATGTAATTTTTTTTTTCAAATCATGTATGTTTTTTTAATGAAGTTGATAATTTTTCTCGTTCATATTCGTGTTGAAATTTTATTTCCGTAAACGTAAATTGCTTTATTTGTGAATTTGTGATTTTTTTATTACGGGAAGTCCTGGTGGGAAGGGCGGATTGTGAAGGAGATGTCCTAGTGGTGTGGCAGTGGGATGGGAAGTCCTAGTGACGTGGCATGAGGTGTTTTTGGGAAATCCTAGTGGATGTCCGAGTGGGACATCCGCCCACTAGAGATGCTCTTGGCTCCGAAAAATCTCAATTTTGAGCCGTGTTGATTTGATAATGTTTAGATTATTCAACATTAAAATAGTCCAAGACTCCAGAATTAGTTGACTTGAAATTGATTTTATCGGGGGTATATAATACGTGTAAACGATAGTCCAAATTTACTTGCCTTAAAATTGATGTTGTCATATAAGTGCCAACATTCATAGTAAAAGATGTATCGAACAGCACATCAAACATCAAAGGTAAATCTTGTCTAAACTATCGAACTAAGCACAAGGACACATGATTGTTCATATCATGACACTAAATTTTATCCACAAAAAATTGGTTATACTATACGTCTAATTTACCAAACCGAACACCCTTAATTTACATAATCAAAACAAGGTTTTATGAAATTATTTATATTCTTCACAACACTAGTTGGCGTTCTTAAATGGAACAAAAAGCCGCGAGTTTTCACAATATTTTAGAAGCAATAGCAAAATTTGTTAAAATTTTTGGTTAATATTTAGGGAGATCGAGTGATTTATGCACAAGTAATTAGACTTTTGGGTTGGACATTTTTACTTGAAACTACACCGACAAAAATGTTATCCACTCCGCCACAGCTGAAAATTTGCAAATTAAAATCTTAGGTTCATTTTGCAAGAAAAGTGAAAAATCATTATTATTCTATATTTCTATTTGGTCCTACTTTTCTGGTAAGGAAGTTAGAATGTCACAGTTGAATACGGTTCCCACCTGTCATAACTTCAATCTTAAATTTTGCTCCCACAAGAAGATGAGATTTAACTAACAACAACACACACCATCTACTACTCAAAAATTTGGCCCGTGAGACGATCCGACAACCATACAAACCAGAAAGAGTTATAGCAGACCTCAATAGTTGAGAAATCTACACAAATTTCATGTCAGCCGATCAAATTTTTGCAGAAATTTCCAAGGGAGAGTTTACCCTCACAAGGGTCCCTGAATGTTTACTTGTATATGAGGGCATCACGGCCTGGTCCAACGCCTATGTAGTGGATGGGTACGCCTACAAGCTCTTCTATCCTCTCTACGTAATCGCGAGCTGCCTTTGGTAACTGGGAGTACTCTCTGATGGAAGAGATGTCGACCTTCCAACCAGGCATAACCTCGTATTCGACCTATAAAAAGAGAGCAATATGAGGTAAATGCACGATATGTTTGTAAGAGCGCAGCTGATTCTAAAGATAGCAAGATGACAGGCTTACTTGGATCTGCTCCAGGAGACGAAGATCTCCAGGGAATGAATGGACTGGTGAGCCATCGGGTAGCTTGTAACGAATACCCAACTGGATTTCCGGTAGATCAGACAATACATCAAGTTTGGTAAGGTTAAGAGACGAGAATCCATTTATCTGAGAACAGTACTTTAGTGCAACTATGTCCAGCCAGCCACAACGACGAGGGCGACCAGTAGTAGTGCCAAACTCCTGTCCTGCAAACCTGAGAACATCGCCGTCTTTACCCAGTATTTCTGTTGGGAAAGGACCTGAACCAACTCGCGTTGTGTATGCTTTCACCTGCATCAATGTCAAAACTGAGGTCAAAGAACAATTCAGAGTACAAGTATCGAACACTTTACAAAGTATTTCTAGAATTTTGACAAATTCATGGGGTACTAGAAAAGCATTTTTCTTACCACGCCTATAAGATCACCAAGGGCTCTAGGAGCAATACCAAGACCGGTGCAGATTCCTCCAGCAGATGGACTAGAAGAAGTCACGAAAGGGTAAGTTCCAAAATCTATATCCAGCATGGTTGCCTGACCACCTTCTACCAAAATCTTCTGTTTCCGCGATATGGCATCATTCATGAAATGCACAGTATCAGTAATGAAGGGTTCCAACCTCTCGGCAAACCTCTTGTACTGTTCAACTTCATCCCTGAGCATTTCAGGGGTATAGTTAAAGTCCTTGAATCTTGCCGCAGCGTCAGATAATAAAATATCGAGCTTCTGAGGAAAAGTATCCATGTGCCTCAAGTCACCTACTCTTAAACCATTCCGAATAACCTTGCTCGAATAGCAAGGACCAATACCTCTCCTGGTAGTGCCTATAAATGACTTAGCAAGTTCAGCTTCCCTAAGCCCATCCACAGCCTGATGAAAATCAAATAACAGGTGAGCACGGTCAGACACAAGTATTCTTCCTTTGCAAGAGACTCCGTTGGCTTCAAGCCCATCCACTTCATTAAATAATCCTGGTAGATGCACCACAACTCCATTACCAATCACGCAGATAGTTTCTTCATTCAGGATCCCGGAGGGAACAAGGTGAAGTGCAAACTTTTTGCCCACTGAGTTGTAAATTGTGTGTCCTGCATTAGCTCCACCCTAACAATAAATGGTATTGAAGATTTCAGAAAAAAAGTAAGCAGCAAAAATGAATCCACAATCTTCTTTCGTGCAACTCAGACATTTTATATTCAAATAAAAACTAGAGACATTCTGTCTCTGCACTAAATGGTTAGACGCAGTCGAGTAGTTTCTACTGTGCATCTAACAATCGTAAACAGATCTTTGAATGCATTTACACAACACGCTAATCAGTATATTCATCTATTGTTTCCTCACACAAACCATCTAATTGGCATAATTATTCATGAGACAAACACTTCACATTAAAGGAAACTCTAAACCATACGCACAAGATTCGTGTTAGATGGCACGCCCGCTAAAGTGACTCGAACTCACACTCGCACACCCTAAGTGACCCAAACACACACACACATTCACACACTAAGTGACTCAAATCCTGGTCTATTAATCGTTACAATAGGTATAGATTTTTGCCCAATAACTTAAATTTAGCAAAAGAAATTATTATTTAGCCAATTTAACCACAATGGACTAAACTATTAACAAGCAATTCTAGCAAATTACCCAAAAAAACAGCACATGACAGTGAAAGGAGTAGCAATAGGAAACTCGACACATCAAAATTTTACATTCTCCACTAGTTTTGTTTTCTTTTTAATCATCAATTAGATATTAGTAGTAATAATGAATGCAGTAACAATCCAAACGAGAGCTTTAGACACACATCACATATCTACAAGCCCTAAATTTGAAAGAAAAAACTACTCCAAAATCCAACCTAAAATTGGAGCGAGATTAAACTCGCACACATACCTGACAACGAGCGACGATCTCGAAATGCTGAGCGAGAATATCGACGAGCTTTCCTTTGCCCTCATCCCCCCACTGGCTTCCTAGCACGCCGGATACATGGCTAAGATCTCCGATTCGGTTCGTTTCCGGTCGAGAGTCGCCCAGACCTTGCTCGATCACAGTGGAGCCGCTCTTGGCGGCGGCTGAGCAAATAATCGTCTTCTGGTGGTTGAGCTTGAGAGTGGGGATCGAGAGACTGAGTTGGGGGTGGGAGCCACAGAGCCTCCCGGAGCTGTTCCAGGTCCGCGTGGTGGAGGAAATTGAGGTGGAGGAGGAGAGGTTCATGGCGGCGGAGAGAGAGCGTGAGGATTGTGAGGGTTACAGAGAGCGACACTGTCAAGTTGAATTATTAGTTATTAAATATGCAACATTTGCTTTTCCGCACGAGATGTCATGTAGTGTTATTTTTTTTAAGTTAATGAAGAAAGGATAAAGTAAGAGAGAATATTATTTTTATTTTTCATTTATAATGGGATATAGAGAGTATATATTAGTAAAATAATATGTTATGAGTGTAGAAAGAGTAAATAAATCGATATATATATTAGTAAAATAATATGTTATGGTGATGTGTTTATAAAATAAAAATAGACTAATTTTTGTGTTTATTTTATTAAATTAAAGTCTAGTGATCAATTAACATTTTATGAAATTAACTTAGTAAATACTCCTTCCGATCCGATGATGACAGTAAGGATTAGCTTAGTATGATTCAATTGATTTCCACACTGAATGAGTAGTACTTTTTTTTAATAATCAATTAGTTAGTATTTAACAAAAACTTTAAAATTTTTAAAAGGATTCGAAAAATAAAGAGTATGAAGATCATTCTGTATATTATCTTTATAGAATGCACGGCTTACATGAATTGTCGAGAAGAAAAACAACAAATCATGTATATTATAGGGGTGTTCGGTTTGCAAGATTGTATCCGAGATTAAATTTGAAGTGTGTTCGGTTCATAAGATTCAACCTCACAACTCAATCATAGATGAATAATCAGATGGGATAATTAGTCATAGCTAACCCCTATGACTAAAATAATCTCACAACTCAATCCTATATTGTATCTTGATATTATTTTATCTTAAAAACTGAACACCACCTACGTGGAGTAATACAGAATAATACACTACCCGTGCGAAGTGTTGCAAAGAATCTATAAATTTGAGATTTACCCTAATATGTTTTCAATTCAATATCAATCTCATTCCCTTGTTCATCCCAACACATTCCAGGTGTAAATTAACCATTGCACACTTAAGTCACCGTTTGAAACATGAAAAAACAATTATTCTCATTGTAGAAATGGCACCAACAATTATAGGTTGCTATCCTTGGTGGAATGGCATATCAGTTGATGTAACTTTAGCTTTATGTTATGATTGAGACATTGAATGTTCGATGTTGGTCTTCAACTACTAGGGGTGATGGAAGACAGTGTTATGAGGATACTGTTCGACTATAACACTGGAGTCTTAATTTGTTCAAGTGTGTGGATGTAATTGATTCAAATTTAAATGACAGAATGGGAAGTAATTTCGTTGAGCATGTTTATGTTGTTACTTCATATCTTAGCTAAAAATTATGCTGGCAATGATGAAACCAATTTCACTAAGTGCTGGAATTTGTACCTACACATTACAAGTGTGGCCAGTCAAATGTAACTAAAACCATCTTCATTATACGAGTATGCAGTAGACACTGCCTTTTTAGTTGTAAGGCTGCAAAATCTAGAGATTTTCTGATTATATTGCTGAGGTGTCTTCATACGCTCATCGTAGTTTCTTTTGAACTTTCTTTCAGGGTTTTGTAACAGCAGTAAGTCAGATGCGATCATTTGTTCCTAACGGTTTCTATTCGCAAAGCATCTCATTCTCCTCAACCAACCATGCTCGGACTTTTTAAAGGACAGTCTTCAGTGGTAAGCCCGTGCCGTGAATCTTTTTTACTAAGAACTTGGCGATGTGTGGGCTGGCAATATTCTCTGATTTTTTATGTGATTTGTGGACATCATATTGATTCATTGTAAGAACACCTCAAAATCTTTATATGTTAGTATGATACTACTTTTTAAGGTTCATGTACACCTCAAGCGACACTTGATCAAGGATTTGCCAGAAACTGATGAAGCAGTCCTCAATCTTTTCGTCTTGGAAAGGCATCACATTTTCATCGATTTGTTTAGAGCATCCACAACCGTGCTCTTGCCAGCGGCACGGTTGTGGGCCCGGGCGGTACTATTCATGCCTGCTCTCTGGCAAGAGCACAACACCCACAACTGTGCTCTTCCGCAAGGACGAGCACAATTAATATAAAATTCAATTACACAAAAACATTTCCATAATATTAAAATTCATTTAAAACCCACAATAAATATTACAAATGACAAATAAAATTAAACATTGCATAATTAAAATCCTAAAAATTAAAAATTACATAATTAAAATCCTAAAAATTAAAAATTACATAATTAAAATCCTAAAAATTAAAAATGACACTACTCGTTGCCGAATTTCGCCCACATGTGGTTGATTAGGTCTTCTTGTAGTTGATTGTGGATTCGAGTATCGCGCATTGTGTGTCTTGTCTCGATCCTCTCGCCAACCGTCGTATGCTCGCCTCGGCGTAGGGGAGACCTCGCTGTTGAGCTTCCGGCTTCGTCCTCGTCGTAGAAGCTAGCCGCCCTCGGCCCTTCGTCGGCTATAATCATGTTGTGTAATATAATACACGTGAACATGATGTCGGCGATATTATTCACGTACCACAGCCGAGCCGGGGCCTTCACAATGTTGAATCGAGCTTGAAGGACCCCGAAGGCTCTTTCGACATCTTTCCGCGCTGACTCTTGACGCTGCGCAAAAAGAACCCGTCTCGGGTCGTGCGGGTTGTGGAGCGTCTTCACGAACGTCGACCACCTTGGGTAGATACCATCGGCGAGATAGTAACCCATGCGGTATATATTTCCGTTGATGGTGAAGTCGATCGCCGGTGCTACACCATTCATCACATCATTGAAGAGTGGTGACGAATATAGCACATTCAAGTCGTTGTTGGATCCAGCAACGCCGAAATATGCATGCCAAATCCATAGGCGGTAGTCGGCGACCGCCTCAAGGATAAGCGTTGGGCCGCCGCCTTTGTGACCGCTCAAGTGTTGCCCCCTCCAAGCAGTCGGACAATTCTTCCACCTCCAATGCATGCAGTCAATGCTGCCAAGCATTCCGGGAAAGCCATGGACTGATTCGTGAAGACGAAGCAACCGTTGGCAATCATCAGTGGTGGGTGCTCGAAGGAATTCATCCCCAAAAGCAGAACGAACGCCCTCGCAAAAATTCTTTAAACATAGGATTCCAGTGGACTCACCGATATGCAAATACTCGTCGAACATGTCGGCCGTTTGCCCAGTAGCGAGTTGTCGGATGGCACACGTACACTTCTGCAACGCCGTGATACTTTGCCGGCCGGCTGCATCTACACCTGTTTGAAAGTATTCAACACGTGCGGACAATGTGTTGACAATTCGCATGAACAAGCGCTTTGACATGCGAAAACGGCGCCTGAAGTAATCTGCCGGAAACCGCGGCTGGTCGGCAAAGTAGTCGGCAACGAGCCTTTCGTGGGCTCCCTCCCGGTCACGATGGATGTACCGTCGATTTGATCTGGTTCGTTGAGGAGGAGGAGCAGGGGTATTCGCCGCGACATATGCTTCGTAAGCGGCACGATGTTGTTCGTAGTATTCTTGTTCTTCGCGTTCCGCTTCCGCCATAATATGGGTGAAATCCATTTGAGATTTTGAGTGGGGGATGAATGTGTTGATAGTTTGTATGAGAATTATGAATGAGAGATGAATGAGAGATGATTTGATGTGATAAATGGATGATGAATGTGTGTATTTATAGATGATTTTGGGGAAAAAAAAAATAAAAAAAAAATCAAAAAAATTCAGAAAAAACGGGAAAAAAACGGCCATATTTTTGGGATTTGGAAAATATTTTTTTTTTATTTTTTAGCATTATTTATAATTAAATACCGATTTTTAAAAAAAAAATAAAAAAAAAGTTTAAACACAACGGCTATGCCGTTGACGAATGGGAGCGCGCCACGTGTGCGTCCGCTGGCACGGACGTGCTCGATACATCGAGCAGCGCCGTGCCAGCGGCGCGGCTGCAGCGGCGGCGGTCCTGCGCCTTGCCAACGGCGCGGACGGCGGTGGCGTCTTTCGCCACCGCTGCGGATGCTCTTAGCCATTGTGACAGTCCTCATGCAGATATTGATTCAGTTCTCGAAAGCTGAGAAGTCGACCCATGCCAGAGTCGCCCCGGCAAGAGGGGGAGAAGCCTCGACCACACAGCAAAAACAGCAGTAAGCGAAAGAGCACGCGTCTCTCTCTAAACATCCTGATCCAGCTGAGTTATCTCATCCATTTTGTATCTTGTCATGACTTGGGAGAAAAACTGGGGTTTAAATTCATTTGTTGATTTAACTGTGATGTGATACAGGGCCAAATTTTGTGGTGAAACAAAGAGGGATTTTCTTGTTTTTTGTCTAATTTTCTATCTTGCTCTCTAAAATGTAATGTGAACATGCGAGCTTACATTCTTGTTTTTTATTGTTTTTGTTTTTGGGGACAAATTTTTGATGAATGAATATGAGTATATTGGGCTTTTTGTAACATTCAAGAAAATAAATATTTATTTGATGGAAAATCAGGTAGTGAAAATTTGGGTACAAGACCATGGAATATTTTCTCTTCTACATAGATAGGCATTTTATTTTGTTTTGCTCTGAATGCATTAAACACAATTTGTTGTAAAATCAACATCTTTATAAAAATTGAAAATGGTAATAACATTATATCAATATTTCAAGTAATATGAAATTAGTCAACTACGGTGGCGTTCGGTTGCCATGACTAATATCATGAGACTATCCATCTAAGATTAAGTTGTGAGATTATTTTAGTTGGAGGGGGAGACTAGGACTAATTATCATGAGACTATTTATCTAGGATTAAGTTGTAGGCTTCAATCTTATGAACCAAACATGATACATATTTAATCATGAGATTTAATATTGACAACCGATAATACTTTTCTAGTAAGAAGAGGATAAATTTTCAAATAAGATATCACTGGAAACAAATACCTAGAAATTATAGGGGTGCCTCTACAATTAAGATAAAGCTAAGATTAAGTTTCTTAATTTACAAATATGCCCTTTGTATATTTACACACATATATAGGTCCTCGGACCTCGCAGTCAGCGAAGCTCCATTTTTCGACTGTGATTTTTGCCCTAATTTAGGGTACGTGTAGAGAAGTCGATCAATCTCGAATTTGCGTGGGATTCATAGTGTTTTTGCTGCATTTTCTTTGAATATCGCGTGAAAAAAGATTTATTGTTAGCATTTTATATATTTTTACATAAAAAAAGTAGAAGAGAAATGAGTCGAAGCTTAGGGATTCCGGTGAAGCTGCTGCACGAGGCGTCTGGGCATGTGGTGACGGTGGAGCTTAAGAGCGGAGAGCTCTACCGTGGAAGTATGATCGAGTGCGAGGACAACTGGAATTGCCAGCTCGAAAACATCACTTACACTGCCAAGGTGTGCACTGTTTTCCCTCTCTTTAATTTCCGACATTTTTAAAATTTTATTGATGGAATTCTGTGTGTTTGATGTTGTTTGGATTTTGATATTTGTGGTTGCGATGTGCTTGTTGAGTTAAACCCTAATACCCTAATTAGATGATAAACCCTAGGAGGGAACTGGTAGTTGCATTTCTGTAATTTAGGTTGTTAGTCCCCCCATTTCAGAGAAATTTGAAGTGACTACTTTATCATTTTGTACCCTGATTTTAGGTGAGGGTTAATATGTATAGTTAAGTGAATTTTCTAGTGGAGGAGTGTATTGACTGAGTTTACATGAAGATGTAGCTGAATAGCTGATGATACTTTTATTTTATCCTGATAAAGGGCCTGTGCTGATTATATAAGTCAAGTGATGATGTTTGGATATCGGAATATAAAAAAGATAGATACCATCAAATTCTTGCCTGGTTACAAAATAATTGAGCAGTTTTTAAAACCTTAGATATCTTTGCAAATGCACTACAAAATATTGCGCGTGTATCACCTCACGGGGGTTTTCATAATCATCTCTTGAATATGCAGATGCCCTCATATTTGCAGTTGTGGTTACCAAATACATTTCACTTATTTCAAATTGATGTTATTCAACCTATTGCAGGATGGGAAGGTCTCACAACTCGAGCATGTTTTCATTAGAGGCAGCAAAGTCAGGTGTGTACACCTTTTCCGAGTGGGTGAGTTTTGTTTGTGCCGAATAAGTTTGAACGATACTGTGGTTTGTTGCAGGTTCATGGTCATCCCAGATATGCTTAAGAACGCTCCCATGTTCAAGCGTTTGGAAGCTAGAATTAAGGTTCTCTATCTGTTGCACCTCTCTATTTTTTCTTCACATTGGCTTTTATATTCTTGATGTTGCTGATCATCTGTCTAATTATGAAGGGCAAGGGTTCATCTCTTGGAGTAGGACGTGGGCGTGCTGTTGCAATGCGAGCCAGAGTATGCACTTTCCTTTATGTTTTAATGATATATAGTACTACTATGGAATATTTGCGTATGCCATCTTTTTTTGCAACAAGAGTGTAATGGTCTTCCATTGTCGAGTTGTAAACTAAAATTGTCATTGTGAATATTCTTGGATTTGGCTGCCCCTGACTCTTGATATTCCTGTTGGCAGGCTCAGGCTGCTGGTCGAGGAGCACCTCCCGGTAGAGGCTCTGCACCACCAGTACGTAGGTGATCATATTCTGGCAACTGGTATTGAATGCTGCTGTGAAGTGGGAGTATCCATTGTTGTCATATGAGCTACACTTGGTCTTTGCTTTCTATTTTCCATTTGTCTTAATGCGAACTTGCTATGAGAGGACTCTGTTTTCGGATTTATTTGAGTTGTGGTTTCATAGTTATTACTCCTTTAGTGATTGAAATGGTTCAAAAACAGTTGCGGAAACCAAATACTATAATCCTAAGATTTGGTTTAGATCAAATTCTAACTTTATTTTTCAAATTTGGGCCAAGTAACCATATTGACTAATGGAACATCAACATCCGTTTGTCAAAAAGAAATATTTTTTGGGGATTATAATTCCTATATTAATCAAATTGAAAATTCATGTATTTTACATTACAAATGACTTTTGAAGAACGAATCAACTTCAAGTTAAAAAGTTTTTAATTCTAGAATAAAAAGTAGAAAATGTTTAAAGTTTGAATATTTAGATTAAAAAGGGTTAGGAGAAAAACTGTACTGTAAAATATAGAAAGTTTGTGTATATCAGGAAAGGTAATTCTAAAAAAATGATTTGACTGATAATATTTCTTATTTTCCTGACAAATTGTATAATTTTAACATATGATTTCAATATAATTTCAGCTATATAGTGGCCCAATATATTTTTATGTTAGAAGGATTTTCTAATAATATATCGATCATGTAATTAATTAATTAACTAATCAATCAAAATATCAAATGGTGTCATTATAATTTCTGTACAAGGTCCAGGCAGTTAATAACATACGTACAAAATGTGAAAGACCTTAAATTAAAAGCCCAACAGGCCCATGAAACCCATTTAACAAAACCCTAAACCCTTCCATTTTCAGATAAATCCCTAATTTCTCTTCGCTGAAACCCCAAACCTAATTCGAAATCTGCTCCACCGCCATGTCCGAATCTCAGCACCTCTCCTCCGTGAAACCAAAAAAGAAGAAGAATGCTGAAGAAAATGACGGCCAAATCGAAACAACCGATTTTCTGATCAAGCCGCAGAGCTTCACCCCGGCTGTGGACACCTCTGAATGGCCGATTCTCCTCAAAAACTACGACAAGCTCAATGTCCGCACCGGCCACTACACGCCGCTCCCGTGCGGCTACTCACCGTTGAAGCGGCCGCTGGCGGAGTACATCAAGTACGGCATCATGAACCTCGACAAGCCGTCGAATCCGTCGTCGCACGAGGTCGTGGCGTGGATCAAGCGCATCTTACGGGTCGACAAAACCGGGCATTCCGGCACGCTCGACCCTAAAGTCACCGGTAACCTAATTGTCTGCATCGACCGCGCCACTCGGCTGGTTAAATCGCAGCAGGGTGCTGGGAAGGAATACGTCTGCGTTGCTCGCCTCCACTCCAAGGTTCCAGACGTTTCTAAAGTGGCTCGGGCGCTGGAGACGCTCACGGGTGCTGTTTTTCAGCGGCCACCGCTGATCTCTGCTGTGAAAAGGCAGCTTCGAATCCGGACGATCTACGAGAGCAAGCTGCTTGAGTATGATGCTGACAGGCATTTGGTGGTTTTCTGGATCTCCTGTGAAGCTGGGACGTATGTGAGGACAATGTGCGTGCATTTGGGGTTATTACTGGGCGTGGGATCGCATATGCAGGTTATTGTTTAAACAATTCAAAATTCGATTCCATATACGTGACTCCTGAAACTTCGAATTGACATTCTGAGTTATCCGTATTCACCAATGTCGAATTGATTGATGCAGTTTAATATATATAGGAATAATAAGTAAATAAAAAAATATGAGTATTTGAATTTGAATCATAAATATTTTAATACTAATGTATATGTTGGAGCTTTATATGGTAGTAATTCTGAATGATATTTGAATTGAATCGATAATTGAATTCTGATTCTATTTGAATAACAAGTACTATATAGTATGTACATTATAATAATTGATTCTTGAATAGAATTTCATAAGTTTGCATTTTTATTTAAATACAAATATATGTGCAGGAGCTTCGTAGGGTGAGGTCGGGGATAATGGGGGAGAAGGACAATATGGTAACTATGCATGATGTGATGGATGCACAGTGGATGTATGATAATTTCAGAGACGAGAGCTACCTGAGGAGGGTGATTATGCCGTTGGAGAAGATTTTGACCAGCTACAAGAGGCTTGTGGTGAAGGATTCAGCTGTGAATGCGATTTGTTATGGGGCGAAGCTTATGATTCCTGGGTTATTGCGGTTTGAAAATGATGTTGAGGTTGGAGAGGAAGTGGTGTTGATGACAACTAAAGGGGAGGCAATTGCGTTGGGGATTGCAGAGATGACGACTGCGGTGATGGCTACATGTGATCATGGGACGGTGGCAAAAATCAAGAGGGTGGTGATGGATAGGGATACTTATCCTAGAAAATGGGGTTTGGGGCCGAAGGCTTCGATGAAGAAGAAGCTGATTGCAGAGGGGAAACTGGATAAGCATGGTAAAGTGATTGGGGCTGCTGCACCTAGTGAATGGTCCAGGAATGTCGTGCTGCCTGCTGGGGGTGATTCCGTGGTTGCTGGTGAAGCAGCTACGCCTGCTAAAGTGGAGGAGGGTGCTGTACTGGAGGAAAAGGAGAAGAAAAGTAAGAAGAAGAAGGAAGGAGGTGAAAGCGAGAAAGGACATAAGAGGAAGGTGGATGCTGTTGATGGGAGTCCGGTAGTTGAGGGTGTTGTTAAGAAGAAGAAGAAGAAGGTTGAAGCAGAGGATGATGCAAATGTGGAGGTGGAGACGAAAGAAAAGAAGAAGAAAAAGAAGAAAGGGGGTGGTGAGGTAGAGGCAGAAGCTCCGGCCTCGGATGAGGAGAAGTCTGAGAAGAAGAAAAAGAAGAAGAAAGATAAGAGTGATGATAATGGGGTATCTGTTTCAGCTGCTGTGGAGGATGAGGATAGTAAAAGTGAGAAGAAGAAAAAGAAGAAAAAGAAGCACGAAGATGGTGAAGAAAAAGAGTAAGGATTACGGGTTGCCTTATTTGCTCAGCTCTCAACTGTCTAGGGGCTTTAGTTTTATAATAGAATTTGAGCTTTGTTCTGGATCAATCTTTGTGTAACTGTTATAAGTACTATATTTGGCAGAGGTGTTGTACCTTATTATCTGCTGTATATTTGAATCGCCAGTTTTGCATCAGTCTATTTTGTCCCACAAATTCTCACATTTTGCGTAGAAGATGCTCGTTGGTAGTAGTATTTGATTCCTTGTTGAGTAAATCTATCTATAAATGCTCCACATAAAATGGAAGATCGATACAAACGTACATGAATGCTATTCCTAACATTATTGTGCACTATATACGAACAACTCCTCCAAAACGTTTATGACTTTTGGTCCAATTTAAAACACTTTGGGGGTATTTGGTTTGCAAATTGTATCTCGAGATTAAATATGTGGTGTTTTTGTATGCATTAATTGATGTAAATAGTATATATACCAAAGAAGTACGGAGTACATGGTTTAACAATTCACACGCTTATATAATTTAAGGGATGGAATCAAATACAAATTCTAAATATCTTACAAACTATGATCTAAACCGTTAGAAAATGTCAACAGATGACAAAATTATATCAACAGAAAATGTTAACACAATGTCAACAGTTGATGTTGTGTTGAAATTGTGTTGACATTTTCTGTTGATGTATTTTAATCATCTGTTGACATTTTCTAACTGTTCATATCATAGTTTGGAGTTTGTACAATATATAGGTTTGCATTTTATCATTACCCTACAATTTAATATGTATAGGTAGAGAATTTTTAGCTATATATTGATATTTGCATTGTGTACTCTGAAATACTTGGTAGTACTACATTGTAAATGAAACCCGAATCTTGTACTTTCACTCCCTATTGTATGATATTTTTAATTATGGATCAACTTTCCATTTAATATTTTTCATTTTATCTTTGTATATTTTCGTACAAAAAATACTAAATTGATTTGTTCATTGTAAATTTTTTTCATATATTGCAAATTAATTAATTTGTATTAGAATATTTTACTTATATTCTGAATTTTGAAACCAATTGTACGTTCTTATTTTCATGGCAAAATGTTTGAAAATGATTTTAAAATATGATTTCAATATTATGTAAACTATACGGTGGTTCAATATATTTTATACTAGAATAAAATAATAATAATAATAATAATAATAATAATAATAATAATCTAACATATATTAATTGTTTTTATCAATTAATAAACCATAAACTATGATCTCATTATAATTTACTCCCTTACTTTAAGAATATTAAAAACCTCATGTAGACAAAGGCCCAAAATTTAAAACATAATAGACTCATCGTTTCCAATATTTATAAGCCCATTGCCCAAAACCCTAAACCCTTTCGTTTTATATAAAACCCCCAAATTTCTCTGGACATAAGCCTAATTCAATTCCTCCACCGCCATGACAGAAGCTCAGCTCCACTCCTCCGAGAAACCGAAAAAGAAGAAGAATACTGAAGAAAATGACGGCCAAATCGAAACAACCGATTTTCTGATCAAGCCGCAGAGCTTCACCCCGGCTGTCGACACCTCTGAATGGCCGATTCTCCTCAAAAACTACGACAAACTCAACGTCCGCACCGGCCACTACACGCCGCTCCCGTGCGGCTACTCGCCGCTGAAGCGCCCGTTGGCGGAGTACATCAAGTACGGCATCATGAACCTCGACAAGCCGTCGAATCCGTCGTCGCACGAGGTCGTGGCGTGGATCAAGCGCATCTTACGGGTCGAAAAAACCGGGCATTCCGGCACACTCGACCCGAAAGTCACCGGTAACCTAATTGTCTGCATCGACCGCGCCACTCGGCTGGTTAAATCGCAGCAGGGTGCCGGGAAGGAATACGTCTGCGTCGCTCGCCTTCACTCGAAAGTTCCAGACGTTTCCAAAGTTGCTCGGGCGCTGGAGACGCTTACCGGTGCTGTTTTTCAGAGGCCACCGCTGATCTCAGCCGTGAAAAGGCAGCTTCGAATCCGGACGATCTACGAGAGCAAGCTGCTTGAGTACGATGCTGACCGGCATTTGGTTGTTTTCTGGATCTCCTGTGAAGCTGGGACATATGTGAGGACAATGTGCGTGCATTTGGGGCTATTGCTGGGCGTGGGATCGCATATGCAGGTAGTTCTATAAACAATTCACTATTTGTGAGTTGTTAAATCTAACTGATATTCTGAGTTATCTGTAATCAATTTGATTATTCACGAATGTCGAATTGATTGCTCCAGTTTTATAAGTACTAAATATGAATAAGCAGTTTATGCATTTGAATCTTAAATATTTGAAATAGCGATATATATGTAGAAGCTTTGTAGGATATTAATCTGATTCGTTTTTGAATCGAATCATTGTTATCTGATTATAATATTTAGGAATAATGAGTATATATGTGCATTATAATAATTGAATCTTGAATTGCATTTTGATTTAAATATAAATATATGTGCAGGAGCTTCGTAGGGTGAGGTCGGGGATAATGGGGGAGAAGGACAATATGGTAACTATGCATGATGTGATGGATGCACAATGGATGTATGATAATTTCAGAGACGAGAGCTACCTGAGGAGGGTGATTATGCCGTTGGAGAAGATTTTGACCAGCTACAAGAGGCTTGTGGTGAAGGATTCAGCTGTGAATGCAATTTGTTACGGGGCGAAGCTTATGATTCCAGGGTTATTGCGGTTTGAAAATGATGTTGAGGTTGGAGAGGAGGTGGTGTTGATGACAACTAAAGGGGAGGCGATTGCGTTGGGGATTGCTGAGATGACGACTGCGGTGATGGCTACATGTGATCATGGGACGGTGGCAAAAATCAAGAGGGTGGTGATGGATAGGGATACTTATCCTAGGAAATGGGGTTTGGGGCCGAAGGCTTCGATGAAGAAGAAGCTGATTGCTGAGGGGAAGCTGGATAAGCATGGTAAAGTGATTGGGGCTGCTGCACCTAGTGAGTGGGCCAGGAATGTCACTCTGCCTGCTGGGGGTGATTCCGTGGTTGCTGGTGAGGCAGCTACGCCTGCTATAGCTGAGGAGGGTGCCGTGTTGGAGGAGAAGAAGGAGAAGAAAAGTAAGAAGAAGAAGAAGAAGGAGGAGGAAGGAGGTGAAGGTGAGGGTGAGGGTGAGGGTGAGGGTGAGAAAGGACATAAGAGGAAGGTGGATGCTATTGGTGGGAGTCCGGTAGTCGAGGGTGTTGTTAAGAAGAAGAAGAAGGTTGAGGCAGAGGATGATGCAAATGTGGAGGTGGAGACTAAAGAAAAGAAGAAGAAAAAGAAGAAAGGGAATGAAGAGGTAGAGACAGAAGCTCTGGCCTCGTCGGATGAGGAGAAGTCGGAGAAGAAGAAAAAGAAGAAAAAAGATAAGAGCGATGAAAATGGGGGATCTGTTGCATCTGCTGTGGATGATGATGATAGTAAAAGTGAGAAGAAGAAAAAGAAGAAAAAGAAGCACAAAGATGGTGAAGAAAAAGAGTAAGGATTACAGTTTGCCTTATTTGCTTACCTCTTCAAGTATCTCTAGATGAAGATGCTTTAGCATTTGAGCTTTATTTTGGATCAATCTGTGTAACTTTTAATGAGTACCATGTTTGCCAAAGGTGTTGTACTTTATCATCTGCTGTGTTTTTGAATCGCAAGTTTTGCACCAGTCTTTTTTCCTACAAATTCTCATATTTTGGGGAGAATTAAATGTGAAATGATGTAATAATACACTTAATTCTTACTGAATGAAAACTTGTGTTAGTTAAATAATATCAATACAATGTCAACACAATTTCAACACAATATCAAATATTTAGAGTTTGTTTTTGATGAAATTCCACTCCACTATTGTTGAATTTGTTTTACAGAAACTCAGAGTTGAAACTTGTACAATAATAATCGAGAACAAATTTATTGCAATGGAATGTATAGTCTAGGAATACAAATGAATGATCACAACCAAAATAAATCCCTAACTAGGAGTAAATAATACTAGGAAAAGAAAACTCCACGAGAAAGGAAACAAACAGCAATAAACAAATTCAAAATCACTGCCACAACAGCGCGGCAGCTGATAGGAGAACTGACGCGGCAACGGCGGCGCTGGAGACTGACAATGAGAATGCATCTCCGGTGTCTGGCGACGGTGCGGGAGCCTGAGCGGAAGCGGTGGCGGCGAATGCAGAGACCGCGACGGCGGCGTAGGCTAGCATTGCTGCGGCCTTGTTGAAGCTAATTTGCGCCATAGGTCTAACTTAGAAGAATATGAGAGGCAGAAGATTGAATTAGAGAAGAGGATGGAGGAAATGTACGAGGATTGTAGAGATTATATAGAGGGAGATGATAGAGGGACAGTTGGTGACAGAGAATAATACGCGGAAATGATTGAGGTGTCGGTGACGGATACGTTGTGGTTAGGCGGTAAGGTCATCTGCATCTCTTATCCGTCTCTTAACAGTCTCATCTCTTCACTATTCATGGGTCTCACTGTACTTTTCACTCTATCTCTTAACTAAAAGACAACACATGCATCTCTCAATCTCTTAACCATCTCATCCCTTAACTATTCATTCAATTTCATTTTTTTTATTTCCAACAAATTCAATTAATAAAAACACACTTCATTAAATAAAATAAAATTACAATTTAAAATCCTAAAAAAATTTAAAAAAAACACAAATTTAAAATCTAAAAAAAATAAATAAAAAAGACATAATTTAAAATATTAGAAATTAAAAATTACACAATTAAAAACTACTCCGCCGGCGAATCATCCCCTGAATGCGGTGGCGGTGCACTTAAGCCACATGTAGGCGGAATACCAATTTGTCTTGTCATATACTCAATTCCGGCAAGATGGGCTTGATATTGGGGAGGCGTCATGCGGGAAGTGTCAGCCATCGTGGCGGTCAAGTACATGGACAATAGGGTGTTCGAGCCCGCCTGACTTGATTCGCCTCGGCCCCTCCTCCCTCTAGCCGCCTTGGTCCCTTGCGGCCGACGACGCCCACTGGAGGAGCCCCCTGCATCGGTGGTCGTGCCCTCAACCTCTTGTGAGGTGTTGCCTGACCCACCCTCACTAGACGAGTATTGTCCACTGCCGTGTGCTTCGTGCGTTTCAAGCTCGAGCCCGTGCTGAACTGGACACCACCAGCCCACCTTTCAACGTCTTTGACCGTGTTTGAATTCTTTGTTGTTGTCATAAAAAAAGACTCGCATAGCTGCTCTCAGAATGTCGGCTCCACTAGCTCCGCTTTGGTAATTCGCCGCTTCATTCTTGTAGATCCGGCAAATTTTTTTGACATCTCTGTCGACTCGGTCAATATGACTGCGGAACATCTTCATGGTGCGGCGGCGGGACCCCTTTGGTTTGTTCTCGTTGTAGGCGTCGGTGACCTTTTCCCAAAAACACTTGCGGGTTTGTTGATTCTCGACGATGGGATCGTACGAGACACTAACCCAAGCTTTGAACAGAGTCATCGTGGTGTTGCGGCTGTATGGATGACGGCCTACATCCTTCTCCTCCTCGGCCGCCTCCTTCTCATCCTCCATGGCGTCGAATGCGCGACCCCCGGAGCTTCCACCGCCTCGTCCTCCTTCCGGATTGGGTTCATCCGGAAAATCCTCCATAATTTGGGATAATCCCTGCGATTGCTCATACCTCGGGGCGGAGGGACGGGAGTATGCATCCACATCAAAATAGGGTGGTTGGTACGCCGCCGGCGTCGACGAGCCTTGGGTGCCCGACATCGACGAACCGGAAGCACCCAAGACATTGTACATGCCCCCCAGTCGCCAAACGTGTTCAAGTCATAGCCGCCGGAGCCGCCAGAGTTTCCGTCGCCGGACATTTTGAGATGAAAATTGGAGAGAAAAGAGAGATGAATTGAGAAGAATAGATGTTGTTTGTGTGTATAATGAGAATGAAAGAGGGGTATTTATGAAATAAAAAAGAAAAAAAATTAAAAATTAAAATATTACCGTTGAACGGTAATATTACTGTTTTTATTTTTTTTTCTATTTATTAAAATCAAATTTTAAAAAGTTATTTATTGCGTCAGTATGACGACGCCCACTCGCGGGCCGGCGAGTGGGCGTCACGCCTAGCGTCGACGCTCGCCACGTGGCGCTGGCGCGTGGCAAGACGTTTCGCCAACCTACCCTCCGGGCTGAGACGCCCGCCGAGACGAGATAGAGACAACATCGAGACGCGATGCGGATGACCTAAGGCTGTGGGACTATTCCATGTGCGCCGCTTTCTTTTTTCTTCTTTTTTTGGCCGTCTACCTATCTGTATTTCATACTCCCTTTTTATAACTCCATCTGTTCCATAAAGATTGTCTCACTTTGACCAGCACTAGTTTTAAGAAATGTAAGAAAAAGTGAACTGAAAAAGTTAGTGGAATGCGATCCTACTTTTATATATTATTTTTATAGTAAAATGTGAGTATGAATGAGTTAGTGGAATATGTGGTCCACTACTAAAAATGGTAAAAAATTGAAATGAGACGAATTTTGTGGGACGAACGGAAATGAAAAAATGGGACTATCTTTGTGAGACGGAGGGAGTATTTTGTTTGAAATATTTACTATTTTATTTGGCAAATAATATTAATTACATAATGAATGCGATCACTTGGATTTGAAATCATATGCGTACTATAAAATAATTTATTACACACATTTAAAATACTAGCAAGAAAATTAAATATAAAATGAACATTGTTTAAAACAAAAAATTTTGTACGAGAAATGATAAATAAATTCTAAATGCATCTCTAAAATCACAAACTTTGATTTAATTTGCTTTATTTTCCATGAACTTAAAATTTGGACACAAAAATCATGAACTTATTTTTAGCGAATTTTTCATGAGTTGGGAAATAAACTTATTTAATAAGAAATTCACTACAAAATATAAGCTCATAGTTTTGGCTACCAACTTTAAAGTTCACGAAAAACCTCAAATTTCGATCAAAGTTTGTAATATTATCGATTAACTGAATTTAATATAATTATAATTAACAATTTCAATAAAAGTTTGTAGTATTACGGATTAACTTAACTTAATGTAAATGAAATTAACAATTTCTGCTTGTATGAACTGATTTGGTAAAGTTAAGATAACTGTAGAATTAAATTATGAAAATGAAAATAAGATTATTTTAATATTAGTAATATAGTATATCATTGTTTGGTAAATTAAATAAAATCAAGATAACAAAGAATCACATGTGAAAGTCACAATTCATAGACGCATGGATCTTACTAATATTGTTTAAAATATTTTCTTTCCCTTCCTTTTCATATTTTATCAAATTTACATTAAATTATTATCTCAATGTTTTCCTCAAAATACTAAGGAGATACCACAAATTTTGAATAATTGAGAATATACACAATAATGATAACATATCTTGTTTCCTCATAACAAATCCAGAGCAAGACGCTTTGCTGGAAAATCAAGGGACATGCATCATTCCATAAAGTGACGCATATCCCTTGTCAATTCTCTCCGTTCATAATTTAAAGATTCATTTTGTCATGTTGAGATATTTATGATTTAAATATTTATTTACTTTTTTATTTCATTTTTGGTACGTGAACTCTGCATAATTTTTTTCCCTCATATAATCCAATATAAAATTAATAAAAATCAGATTCATATTCCCTTCAATTTTGTCATTAAAATAAATATTTATATAATGGACTTTATATGTTTCCATTCCATGCCGTTTTCAAACAACGGCTTTGGTAGCCCAAGCCGCAATGGGTTGGCGTGTTGTGGGCGGAGCAGGGATATTTGGTTTGAATCCAATTCTAACTTTTTTTTCATTTCACTTATTTTGTTTTATTTTATTTGCTTCATTTAATAAAAAAAACATAGGATTATAAATAGTTAAGAGAAGTGGTGGTGGGTTGTAGGTAATATTTAAGTAAGGAATAAAAAAAGTGTGTTACTCATGAATAGTAAAGAAGAGATTTACTTATTTTATTTGTTATCTTTAATAAAAAGTGGACTCATAAATAATTAATGAGCACCTAAAATACAAATTAGTAGTCCTATAATTTAATTTATGAGATTGATTTACAAAATTCGTTAATGACATCGCTTATTTAACCTATGGCGATTTTAGAATTCTCGCGTCTCAAACATCGCCATTTATTCGTCATGTATAGGGCTGGGGAAAAATACCGAAATACCGGCCTTATCGTACCGAAAAAATATCGAAAATACCGAATTTTTGGTATACCGTGACTTTCGGTACGGTATGATACCTTACCGAAAAATTTCGGTAAGGTAACGGTATGGATTTTCAAATACCGCGGTATACCGCTCCATACCGAAATTCGGTATATACCGTAAACTAAGGTATATACCACAAAAATATAAGCAAAATTATATATAAAATATATTTTATATATTTTTAAATTATAAAATCTATTGTGAAATATAAATATAATTATGAATAAATTATATTTAATTTATTTTTAAAATTATAAAATATAAATAATATTCTAAAAACTCTAATTTTCTATTTTAATTGATGTTGAAAGTCAGGTATACCGAACTTCGGTATGGTATACCGAAAATGAGGTACGGTATCGGTAAGGAAATTCGTCATACCGAAAATAAGGTATACCGAAGTTCGGTATACCGAAAACTTTGGTAAGGTAAAGGTATGATTTTTTCGCATACCGTATTTACGGTAAGGTATACGGTATGGTGGTTTCGGTAAGGTATACCGTACCTACCCACCCCTAGTCATGTACATCAATGGGACATCTTCATCTTCTTCATGTGCATTATATTCAACTTTTCCAAATTTCAAAAACCAACCTAACAACTATAATTATTAAAAGAGTGAACTACAAAAACAGTCCCTAGACTATGCGCTTATCTCGCCATTAGTCCTTAGACTTTCAAAATATCCACAGAAAACTATGGACTAAGCGTTTATCTCGAAAATGATCATTTTCACTATTTCGGGATGAAAATACCCTTTTGGGGGGATTTTGGGGGGTTTGGACAATTTGGTCTTTTTACACTTTTAACATTTTAAATCTGATATAATTTCAGTGATGTACTAAATATGATATTATTTCAAAATTATCATTCTTCTTCCCTTTTGTCATCATTCACTTTGTTTCTTTATTTCAATATTAGATTTAATTTTATAAAATTAAATTTTAAATTTCAATTTTTAAATATCAATAAATTTTTTTAATTAAACTATTAATTCATGGACACTATATATATATTGATTAAAACTATTAATTTTTATTCTTTAATATAATATTCAGCTGAATTGAAGAAGTACAGATTAATCATGATGGAAAAATAAGAGCTATTCTATTTAGTCTTCGTTCGGTTGGTATAATTGCTTGTGATTAAATATTATAAAGTTGACTAAAAATTTGATACTATTAAAAATTTGATGTCGGCGAATTTTTGTTGAAATTTTCTAGTTAATTTTGATTTTTTTTAAATTAATAAGCGAAAATTATATTAGTCTTACATTAGATGCATATTTATTTCAGAATAAATCGTGTTATATGATCTATTTATGATTAAAACTATTAAATATTGATTAAAACTAAGGCGTCGTTGTACCTTATTGATTAAATATTAGACACTATCAAATATTGATTAAAACTATTAATTTGTTATTTAATAATAATTTTAATAATTAATAAAATTTATTGATAATTAAAATTTGAAATTTAAAATTTAATTTTATAAAATTAAATCTAATATTGAAATAAAGAAACAAAGGGAAGGATAGTAAAAGGGAAGAAGAATGATAATTTGGAAATAATATCAAATTTAGTACATCACTGAAATAATATCAGATTTAAAATGTTAAAAGTGTAAAAAGACCAAATTACTCAAACCCCCAAACCCCCAAACCCCCAAAAGGGTATTTCCATCCTGAAACAATGAAAAATGACAATTTTCGAGATAAACGCTTAGTCGAGAGTTGTCTGGGAATATTTTAAAAGTCTAGGAACTAATGGCGAAATAAACACATAGTCCAATTCCAGTACTGTTTTTGTAGTTCACTCTCATTAAAAATATATGAAGATACTAGTATGTGTTTATTTTGCATATGTGAAGGGGTCTATAAATAATTACTATGTGTCCCCCACCTCATGTTAAGTAGGGTCACCTTTCCCGTTATCTCTACACGCATTGTAGGGGACAGTTGCTTTTTAAATTTCTTAACTTTTCTCCCTCAATTTTATTAATAATCCAATTCTCCTATGTTTTAGTCTTTGCACTAAATAGGTTAATTAATTGTCACATTACTCTAATTTTTGGATTATTTAATAGTTTAGCAGTAAATCCGAGTTAAAACGGTGTATTCTGTAATGACAGATAGCGTGACATTAGATTTTTTTATACTATCTCCGTCCGCCATTAAATGTCCCATATTTGATCGGCACGAGTTCTAAAAAATTGTATGACTTTATGAAATAAAGTGGGTAGAAAAACGGTAAGTATGATCCATTTACCAAATATAGTAAAAGTGAAATGAGACATATGATCCATTTACCAAATATAGTAAAAGTGAAATGAGACATTTATTAGCAACGCCGAAAAATGAGACATTAATGGGAGAGGAAGAAATATATTCTTTGAATGCAATCTTGTTGTTGATCAATTTGATATTGATTTAGTGCTTTTGATTATAAACTAAATGAGGAATCCACAAATACGATCATTGTCAAATTCAAAATTACGAAAAACATGAAAAGAAAATAGAAAATTCAGTTTCACTAATAAGCAAAAGATCACATTTTATTCCTCAGAAATGAATAAAATACAAAAGAATATATCAATAATACCCAACCTGCCAACCACAACAAAGTCGCTACTACTACTAATGAATCATAAAAATCCACACATAAAAGGGGGGAAATACATCAATTCTAGTTTCAGGGATTCAAATCACTCAATTCAATGCCTCAGCAGCGCCGCGGCGGAAAGGAGAACCGATGCGGCGACGGCAGCTCCGGAGATCGACAACGACAATGCATCTCCGGAGACGGATTCTGGAGCCGGAGCCGGTGCCGGAGCCTGAGCTGCAGCGGTGGCGGCGAATGCGGAGACCGCGACGGCGGCGTACGCCAGCATTGCGGCGGGCTTGTTGAAGCTAATTTGCGCCATTGGGGGAGCGGTGTAGGTTAGCAAAGTAAAAAGAATAATTTAAGAATTTGAGCGTGAGAAGAGCTGTAGTGGAATGCTTTGGGGATTGTACACTAGTACAGATTATATAGAGGTAGGGTGGGTGACAGCTGGTGACAGTGAATGATATGCTAAAATGGTTTGTGTGTGGTTGGTAGTGTCGGCAACGGCGTCGTATCGGCTAGGCTGTATATAATCAGCCAACGGTCTACAAAATATTCTTACTATTTCACATTAATTGAATTTTTCCAAAACCTATATATTTATAAGAAACCATACAAATATTAGCAAAGAAACATTGTTCTCCGCCTATTTCCGATTATGCCTCATTTTTACAACAAAACTTGTTCCAATAATGTCAAATTTCAAAATTTGACAAAAAGTTTTATCATATTTGGAGGAGATAATTATCTTTTTCAACTATTAGGCCAATTAATATCTTAAAATAGACCCCATATTTTACTTGAATCAATCTTGATGTGACTAGCCTCCCAACTGTATATTTATTTGGACAATGAAATACTAATAGCTAATTAGCTTAGAAAATTCTCAAGTCATACATGTCGCCCAAAAAAAGAAAAAACAGAACTCATTCACACTTTAATAAAAAATAAAAAATGAAAGATTAGAAATGATCCTAATTATATGGAGTCAGTAAAAATTGACGGTCAAACAGATATGAGTCATTTTCTGAACATATTAAAAAGTGACTTAATTATAGTTGACGGGTTAGTTTTTACGTCTCCGTCCAAAATGACAAATAATAGACTGATATCATATATTTGGGATACGAATGTACAAAACATAATTATTTAGATCAAAATCATAAAACGATAATATATTTAGAATCAATTTGGACTTTAGTCAAAAATAAAAATAGTTACATGTACTATATAAGAATTCGTGACAATTATAAGTACGACATTTTTATTGAACTTGATACATTCAAAGAAAGGCAAACGAGAAAAAGTAACACATGTTTCCTGACAAATCAAAAGATAAAAAAACAACACCAATCTTTCAGGCAAAGTAATTACACATTCAAGCCCAGAAACACACACACACTTCTAAATAATCAGAAGTCTCAAGTTCTTGATCATGTCCCAATGCTTGAACAATCAAGACTCCTTTGGCAAATTCTGTGCATTCATTAGGCTCTTTGTAAGCCAGATTGCTGTTTCTCTGGAAGACACCATGTCTTCCCCGAACGGCTTGAGCACGCCCGAGAGCTCATCGAACTTATCTTGCTTGAGCAGACGCGCGCACAGCTCAAGCAACGACTCCAAGGCATCGGCTCTTCGAGGCACAGCTGCCTCGGGATCGCCCTTACCTTCCTCTACTTCAGCTGCAGCTGCCGCATCATCGCGCGGTGATGCTTGCCCTACTACGTGCTGTGTGCCTTCGTTCTCATCTTCCTTCGTTTTGCTTGAGGGCTCCGCCTTTATCTCAGCAACGACGTTGGAGACCACAGCTTCTTCAGTTGATGGCTTGTTTTCTGCAACGCCTACATCACTAAAGGAAACCGTGTTGGATTCAGCTGTTTCGCTGCATATCTTGACTGCAGCGTCGTCTGCATTTGTGTCTGCTTCTGTCTTTACACTTTCACGAGCTTCGCCATCCTGTTGAGCAGCGCAACTGGGGGAATGCGCGTCTTGCTCGTGTGAACGAGCTTCGTTTGGTGGCATTTCCAGATCATCTCCGTTGCAAGCTGTGGTCTCACAGCTCGCATATCCGCTCTTGGAGTCTTCACTGTCGTGGGAGATCTTCCCTGAATAGCTCGTGGGGTCGACTCTCTTTGTCTCGAGTTTGTATTCCATCAACGCGTCACCATCTGATAGTTTCGGATAAGGCATATCTGCATTCACATCGAACAATGGGAGCAGCTCTCTTTGTTTCATTTTCAACTCTCTTCCCCTAGGCTCTTTCCTAGAACCGGACGAGCTTCTAGGCGAGGATTTCGCCGTTTTCTCGTTTGCCTTGCTCGGAGACGGGGACTTCACTGGAAGAAACACTGTTGACGGATTGTGACAGCGGAGGAGGAAGGGCTGCAAATGCGGGTGTCTCAGCAGCTCCGCAGCCTAAGACGAGCAAACACATAGGATTAGGATCGTGATGCTTTCAGCAGCGAGAGCAACAAGATTAAATGAGTATGAACTACCGTTGGCCGGTGCTCCGGGCTCTTCCTCAGCATGCTCTTGATGATCTGCTTTCTGAGATGATAAATAACAAGAAACCAATGTCATTTACCCAGTTCCATTTCTTGATATTCGTGTCGACGAAATTTATATAAGCGCAGTCGATGTAAAGGACTTACAGAGTGGAAGAGTAGATAATAGGAAGTGGAGAGATCAAAGATCTGTTTATCTTGTTTATAAGTCCAGCCATATCCTATTTCATTTCATTCTAATATTAGCAACAACACATGATATCAATAGTGAATAAAATAGATCACAAATTTCTTCTTTTTTTGGTACTGATTTATGCAAATCAAGAATCAACTTACAGTAGCTTTGAAGGCTTGGTGGTGTGCACTAATCTCAAACATACAGCAACCTATGAAAAACAGCAATTTGTCATTAACTAATCGAAACACAACTAGCTAAGATCGACTCGATCAAATTCATTACCTAGTGACCATATATCTGATTTATAGCCATATGGGATGTCTGCAAGAAGCTCTGGGCACATATAATTGGGCGTTCCGACAACCTAGAGGGTCAAATACGTTAATCATCCACAAATTCAACGGCCAAGCAGTATGAGTAACTTTAGAATACATAACATCATCACCCTAATACATTACACATGACTTTATCGTCTTCCTACTTCTCGATTCACTCGCACTATTGGTCAGCCAAATGAATCGAGCACAGCTCTTTCATAAACCCCGGTATGTAAGCACAGCTCAAAACTAGTCATTCATAGGTAAAATCAAGAAGTTTTCATAATAAGCTGTATATCCATGTTTCATAAACAATAAAAATGTCTAGTCTCGCAGAGTTATAACTACCGAAGAAGCAAGGCCTTCCTCCTCGTTGAGAAGTTTTGCCAGCCCAAAGTCACCTATAAGTCAAAACAGCAAAGCAAACATCAGCAACTTTAATCAGTTATGTGGAGTCCAAGTTTACTCGACGAAACTTGCTTTCCCTTCTTACCAACACGGATATCATTTTCCTTCGTCAGAAATATGTTTGACAGCTGAAAGAGAACGAACAACAACAGTCAAATTACAAGGCCATACTAATATACATCTTTGCTTTATGATGAGCACAGAACTAACCTTGAGATCCCTATGAAGGACTCGATTGGAATGCAGGTAGTCGATAGCCAACAAAAGTTGGGTAAGCCACTTGCATATTTTCTGAAGCAAACAGAAAAATTCCAATACTTGAGATGAGTTTGCAAACAGAATTAAATTTCCTCAAGAATTTTGGCAAATTTAGTCACCTCCTCAGAGAAATATGATCCTCTTGCCCTCCTTATGATCCCATACCTGCATAAGTGGAAAGATGAATACAGGAAAGGAGAGAAATCAACATGACTCAAAGAAACAAAAACGATCAGTTCGTCCGCTCTACTCACATGTCTCCACCTTCACAGTAGTTGGTCAGAATGCAAATGTAACTTCCCTACACAAATACAGACATCAACTTCATGAAAGGCGGAGATAGCTTTCAATCAACATAAAAGAACACGAAACTACAATGTACCTTTTCCACCCAAGCATCCTTATATTCCACAATATATGGATGTTGTAATTTTGAGATTAAGTTCATCTGGAATGACAGCAAGCAAACATCATAAATATAGAGCAAGACTCACATGATATACATGCAAATTGAATCAATTCTAGGCAAAGATTATATCATGATATAAAAAACAGAGAAATCAAGAACTAAGTTTTGCAGAAACCTCTTGGTGAGCCGTGCGCTTGAACTTCTCAGTCTGCTTCGCAATTCGAATTTTCTTTAACACATACCTAATTAAGTGAGATTTATAAGTACAAGTTAGAAACTTCAATTTCCTTTCGCTTACAATGCATTGTGTTTTTAATTCTTGAACACAAATGCGGTTCTGTTTTGTAATTTTGTTTCTTGCAAAAGAATTGCACTCTCTAATAAATATGATCTCTCACAGACAGATACTCAAGACACACACTAAGGACAAAATCAATGAATAAGAAGTCAAGAAAGTTGCATTCTAATTAGCCCAGATAAACATGCTCTTATTATTCCTCTCTCTCAGCACACACACACACACACACACACATACAGGGACAAAATCAAGAACAACAAATCAAGAAAGATGTATCCTTTAATAGGTTCATGAGCCCAAGTAAACATGCCCTTCTCTCACTTTATCTATCTCCCTCTCATACACAAAATCAAGAACAAGAAGTAAAAAATCTACATTATGCATGCAAAGCCATAAATGCAGCTGAAAACATAGAGCTCTTACTTCGTCTTCTCGGTCTTGTGGAGCACAAGAAACGCAGCTCCAAAAGCACCCCTTCCAATCTGCTCGATGACTTCATAATCCTCCATTCTCGACTTGGAATCCCAGTTCTCCGGCTCCATCAACCCCTTCAAATCCGACATGGGTCAGTCCTTTTTCAGCTAAAGATTCAATCTTTAGCCAAAATCAATACAGTAATGCACTCACCCTGCTTCAATTCGAGCTGGAAATCTCTGCAAAAGGGGACCCGAAATCGTGGGTGGTTTTTGCTCGCGGCAGCTTCAAGCTGGAGAGCCCTTCAAAAGATGGGTTCTTGAATTTAATTGGCAGTAATTATAGCAATGGGGGAAGTGAAGGTGTAAAGTTACGTGATACAATTATGGCAACAAATATAGTGTGTGTGTGTGTGTGTGTGTCTGTGTGTGGGTTTGGTTAGAGAGAGAGAATGCAACACAGGAGACAACAATATTGATTATTGCAAAAACCCAGAATTATCAATATATTTCTATTGAATTAAATAATAAAGTATGGATTTTTAATAATAAATTTGGTTGATCAAGGTAGATAAATATTGGGAATTTATTGCTGTAGGCTCTGTAATTAAGACCTGCAGAAAAAGTAACATGACTATAATGAAACGTTGAAACTTACGTTTATTTTTACTTTTTTTTTTTAATAATTTTCACACATAATTTTTGTGTGTGAGAGAGAGGTGAGATGGGAAATGAATGATGGGTGCAGAAGAGCAAATTGGGAGGGCCAAGAAAGTTTGCTTGCATTTTACATAATGATGGAAAATTGATTATTTTATCCTACACTGTTAAAAGAATGGAATAAATCACTCAATTGAGAAGATGAAATACAGTTATTATGTCACCATCCCTACCTAAAGACATTCTCTCTAAATTTGGGAAAATACCCAATTTTGTCTATTTTAAAACTGTATATCACCTATGATAAGAAAAACACTAGAGTTTCTATCAGATTTTTTATCCCAAAAAAGGTTTTATAAATCTTCTCACCACGTTGAAGTCTTTGTTTTATTTATTTTTTTTTATTTTTTTACATATTTCTTTGTTCTATTATGTTGTTCCCTGCCTATCTTTGTAGATTGTAGATACGAACCATGTATTTTTTATTTTCTAAGGCCATCCACAATAGGAATAGCCCAGGAACAGCCCAGGAATAGCCCAGCCACAAACTTATCCTATCACATCATCAACACTAAAAATCCTCCTGCCACATCATAAATAGTCTAGCCATAGCCTAGCCACATCATAAATAGCCCAGTCACATCAATAGCCACATTACTCAAAATTATATAAAACAAATAATTAACAATCACACAAAATACGCAATTTAATTTACGAGACATATACGAGAAAATTCAATAATATTATTAAAATTTAAAAATGACATTAATTTAAAAAAATTACATAATTAACAAAAAAACTACTGTCGTGCAGTCCTTCGCGCCCATAACTCTTCAATTAAATCCTTTTGGAGTCGAATATGAGCCTCCGTTTGGCGCATGTCGGCATGTGCTTGGAGGCGGCCGTCTTCATCGTGAGGTACCCCACTCCGTACGTTGGGGACGGCCACGCCGTGGCTTGGACCGGCTTCATTATCATCGTTGGCCCAATCAGTCAGTTGTACACCTTCATCTTCGACAATCATGTTGTGCATGATTATACATGCGTACATTATATCAGCAATGCAGTCGACTTGCCACAAACGCGTTGGCCCCTTGACTCTACGTCCTTGCGCGCCGACTCCTGTCGTGCCGCAAAGTAGGCCTTCCTCTCATCTGATGCGCATCGGATCGTCTTCACAAAGGCGGGCCACCTAGGGTATATCTCATCCGCCAAGTAGTAGCCCATATCATGCCGGTTGCCGTTGGCGACAAAACTGATGGCCGGACCGACACCCTGGCACTGCTCGTTGAAAAGTGGTGACGAGTTGAGGACGTTGAGGTCGTTGTTCGAACCGGCTATCCCAAAATACGCATGCCAAATCCACAGCCGGTAGTCAGCTACGGCCTCGAGGATCATCGTGGGATTCTTTTCCTTGTAGTCGGTCATGTAGAACCCCTTCCAGGAAGCGGGATAGTTATTCCACTCCCAATGCATACAATCTATGCTGCCTAACATTCCCGGGAACCCATGCTTCTCCCCGTGCATCTGCATCAGATCCTGGCAGTCTTCGGGGGTAGGGCTTCGAAGGTACTGATCACTGAATACTTCAATCACGCCCTGACAGAAATACTTCATACATTCCAGGGCAGTCGTCTCACCGATGTGGAGGTACTCGTCCCACATGTCTGCCGCGCCTCCGTAGGCCAACTGCCGGATTGCCGCAGTGCACTTTTGAATAGGCGTGTGGCCGGGTCTGCCAGACGCATCGTGCCTGAAGCGGAAATACAGATATCGTTGCTCCAAATCGTTAACAATACGCATAAACAGGGACCTGCTCATCCTAAAACGGCGCCTGAAAAGGTTGGCGTTGAACCGCGGCTCCTGTGCGAAGTAGTCTTCGTATAGGCGCTGATGTGCAGCTACGTGATCACGATCAATCACCGCTCGGTGGTGTACCACTGGGCGAGGTCGAGGTACTGCCGGCTGCAAGGCCCTCTGCATCCATTGATGAATCTCACAGTTCGTATAGGCCTCTAGCGCTTCGTTCATTAAACGCTCGTACTCCTCAGCATCCCCACCACTACTACCACCGGCGTTACTCATTTCTAGGTGTTGATCTTGTACAGAAATTAAGATAGAGAGAGTACTCGTTAAAACAAGTGGTGCGAATGAAAATGACGTGCAAAGCGCGTATATATAGTGTTTCAAAAAAAATTCACGGTAGGCGGTGCACTAGGCGATCCGGACGCTGCAATAGCGCCGAGCGGATCGCCCAGCGCACCGCCTATCGCCACGGAACCGCCGAGCGCTAGGCGGTTTTTAAATCCGGAAATGGCTAGGCGGTTGCAATAGACCGCCTAGCGCCGGCGCTCGGCTAGGCGGTGCGCTAGACGCTATTGTGGATACTCTAATAATATTTTATATTACATGATTTACAGATTATTTTATGAGATGAGTCACCTTAAACGTCATCATTGTCACATGACTCACTACATCACATGAGATATAGTAGCATCATATTTATAACTCAACATTACAAATTTGAGTTTTTAATTTAGTTTTTTACTTAGAGCATCCACGGTAGGACGGATGTCCCGGCGGACATTCCAACTGACTTCTCAAAAACAACTCATGCCACGTCATAAGGACATTCCACTGCACTTCCACGTCATCAGGACATCTCACTGCATAATGGCAGACATCCCAAGGATATCCCGACGGACATCCATAATAATAAAAATGCACAAATTCACCAAATTAAACAATTTACGGAATTAAACAATTTACGGAATTAAAATTTTGACACGAATACGGACGGAGAAAGTGCAATGATAATTTCATTAAATAAAAAAAAAGTACATTTCAACAAAAAAAAGTCTAAACAAATTACATTATAAATATCAACGACGACCTATCCGCGTCCATAGCTCTTCAATTATATCGTTTTTGAGTTGAATATGGGCTTGTCGTTGGCGCATGTCGGCAAATGTACGTATCGGTATCCACATACGTATACGTACATTGGCGGTGGCCACACCGTGGCTTGGACCGGCAGCATCAACATCATCATTGGCCCAATCAGTCAGTGCTGGATCTTCATCTTCGACAATCATGTTGTGCATGATAATACATGCGTACATGATATCAGTGATGCTGTCAATATACCACAACCGTGATGGACCCTTCACTGCCGCCTATCGAGCCTGGAGCACATCAAATGCCCGCTCCACATCCTTGTGCGCTGCCTCCTGAAGGCCCGCAAAATAGATCTTCTTTTCGTCTGTTGGGCATCTGATCGTCTTCACAAAGACGTGCCACATAGGGTATATCTCATCCGCCAAATAATAGTCCATATTGTGTTGGTTGCCGTTGGCGACGAAACTGACAGTCGGACCAACGCCCATGCACTGGTTGTTGAAAAGGGGCGACGACTGGAGGACGTTGATGTCGTTGTTCAACCCGACTAGTCCAAAATACACTTGCCAAATCCACAGTCGGTAGTCAGCTACCGCTTCAAGGATCATCGTGGGATTCTTGCCCTTGAAACCGCTAGTAAACACCCATTTCCAGGCGGCGGGGCAGTTCTTCCACTCTCAATGCATACAATTTATGCTGCCCAACATTCCCGGAAACCCGTGCTGACTCCCGTGCATATCCATCAGAGCCTGACAATCTTCGGGGGTAGGCTTCCGAAGATACCTATCCCCGAATATCTCCCTAACGCCCTCACAAAAATACTTCAGACATTCGCGGGCAGTCGTCTCGCCGATGTGGAGGTACTCATCGAACATGTCGGTCGCACCTCCGTATGCCAGCTGTCTGATTGTGGCAGTGCACTTCTGTATGGGCGTGTGGCCGGGTTTACCAACCGCATCTTCCCTCATCCTGAAATACTTGTATCGACGCTCTAAAGCGCCCACGATGCGCAGAAATAGCGGACGATGCATCCTAAAACGTCGTCGGAACATGTTCTCCCCAAACCGCGGCTCCGAAGCGAAGTAGTCCTCATACAACCGACGGTGTGCAGCGATGTAGTCCCGGGGTACTATAGTTCGACGATGGATGGGTCGAGGTAGGCTGCTGCTGCTGCAAGGCCGCTTGTATCGCGTGATTTATCTCCCTGGACGTAACGGCCCGCAACTGTTCTTTAATTCGTCGGCGTACGTCATCAGCACCCCTACCACTACCGCCCGCACCACTACCACTAGTCATTTTGGACATATAAAAGAAACTTAGAGAGAGAAACTCGTTAAAACAAGTGGTGCGAATAAATGAAGTTCAACGAGCCGTATATATAGAGTTTTTTTAAAAATTAAAAATCACGACGTCCGCCGGGAACCCGCAATGGCGGACGTCACGATCGACGTCCCCACGGACGTCGGCGGAAAGTCGCTGATCTGCGGTGTCCACAGCGGATGTCCGCATCCGTCCCTCCCATGCCTAATGGCAGACGTCTCGCGCGGACATCCAGCATGCCGGAACGTAGGCAGATGCTCTTACACGTGATTATTTCTCTCATAGTTAGTTAAATTCAACTTCCTGTTAATCATTTGCCCCCTATGCTAAAAGTGGCCGGGAAAAGATTCCCCACGAGTGAAAAAGAGAGAAAATTATGAAATTTTAATGATACTATTATGATTTTGTTAAAGGCTCTTTATAAATAATTAAGCAAACCCCGCCACTAATTCAACCAGTAAATAAATTTAATAAAGTATAAAGGTGGACAAATATGCGTAATTATTTATTAATAGTGGATGTTAAGAAAAACAAAAAAAATTGTGATAAAAGGCAAAATTCAAGGACCACATGCTTAATTATAGAAAAATATATGTTAACTTGCAAATGATGCATGTAGTTGTACTAATTCTAATTAAATGCTACTCTATTAATTTAATTATCATCAGCAACGCTGTCTCTTATCCGTCTATTAACCGTCTAATCTCTTAACTATTCATGGTTCACACTGTACTTTTCACTCCATCTCTTAACTAAGAGACAGTATCTGCAACCCCCCATCTCTTATCCGTCTCTTAATCATTTCATCCTTTAACTATTCATTCAATTTCATTTTTTATTTTTATTTCCAAAAAATTCAATTAATAAAAACATACTTCATTAAATAAAATAAAATTACAACTTAAAATCCTAAAAAAATACATATTTAAATTCGTGGCAAAATAAATAAATAAAACATAATTTAAAATACAAATTTATAGAAATTATAAAAACTACTCCGCCGGCGAATCATCCCCCGAAAGCGGTGCGGTGCACCGAATATAGGCGGAATACCCGCCAGATACACAATGTCGGCATGATGGGCTTGATATTGGGCGGGTGTCATCCGGGAAGTGTCCGCCATCGTGGCGGTGAAGTACATGGACATTAGGAAGGAGGGCAGCCCTTGGGAACCCGTCTGGCTTGATTCGTCTCGGCCCCTCCTCCCTCTAGCCGCCTTCACCGCCTTGGTCCATTGGGGCCGACGGCGCACACGGGAGGACCCCCCTGCATCGTCTGCCGTGCCCTCAACCTCCAACGAGGCAACCTCTTGTACGGCGCTGCCTGAACCGACCCCACTAGACGAGTATTGGCCACCCGTCGTGTGCTTCGTGCGTTTCGAGGTCGAGCCCGTGCTGGATTGGACACCGTCGGCCCACCTTTCGACGTCTTTGACGACCTCCCAAATATCGACATGTTTGAATTCTTTGCCGTTGTCGTCGAAATAGACTCGCAAAGCCGATCTCAGAATGTCGGCTCCAGTGGCTCCGCTTTGGTAATGAGCCGCTTCATTCTTGTAGATGCCGCAGTATTTTTTAACCTCTCTGTCGACTCGGTCAAAATGACTTCGGAGCATTTTCAATGTGCGGCGGCGGGACCCCTTCGGCTTAATCTCGTTGTAGGTCTCGGTGACCTTTTCCCAAAAGCACTTCCGGGATTGTTGAATCCCGACGATGGGATCGTACGAGACGCTGATCCAGGCGTTGTACAGAGCCATCGTGTCTTTGCGGCTGTACGGATGACGGCCTACATCCTCCTCCTCCTCGGCCGCCTCCCCCTCTTCCTCCACGGCGTCGAATGCCCTGGAGCTTCCACTGTCTCGTCCTCCTTCCGGATTGGGTTCATCAGGATAATCCTCCCTAATTTGGGATAATCCCTGCGAATAACTCGAGGTGGAGGGACGAGCGTATGCATCCACATCAAAATGGGGTGGTTGGTACCCCGCCGGCGTCGACGAGCCTTGGGTGCCCGGCGTCGACGAACCGGAACCACCCAAGACATTGTATATGCCCCCCAGTCGCCAAACGCGTTGATGTCAAACCCGCCGGAGCCGCCAGAGTTTCCGTCGCCGGACATTTTGTGATGAAAATTGGAGATGTTAGATGAAAATTGAGAGGAAATGGAGATGATTTGAGAAGAATAGATGTGTGTATAATGAGGATGAAATATGAGTATTTATAGAGTAAAAAAATAAAAAATAAATAAATAAAACAAAAAAATGGTCTAGAACGGTAACATTACCGTTTGAATTTTTAATTTTTTTATTAAATTCGAATTTAAAAAAATGATTTATTGCGTCAGCGTGACGAAGCCTACTCGCGGGCCGGCGAGTGGGCGTCACGCCTAGCGCCAGCCGTCTCGGTGGGATGGGCGTCTCGGCGAGACCGGGACGAGACGAGACGCTGCAACGCGTCTCGTTGCCGTCTCGTCTCATAGGGACGAGATATGAGACACCCGCGCGACGCGTTGCGGGTGCTCTTAGTACATTGATTTGACATTATTTGGCTTGCTTGGATCATTATATCAATTTCATTAATTAGATACGAGGCACCGACGCATTGCGGGTGCTCTGAAGAGGTTCGTATACGGAGCGCCGGGAAATAATACCTGGAGCGGGAGATTCAATTAATCGAGATTCAGCGCAATGCTCTTAGTACATTGATTTGACATTATTTGGCATGCTTCGATCATTATATCAATTTCATTAATTAAATTTTACAAACAATGTTTATCCGATTGATGACATCAATTATATGTGTGGTTCGTATTATACGGTTTCTTTTTAATAATTTGATTAAATCCCAAAAATTGTTTTGCTACCTCATAATAGATGAGCCCCGGTACTAATGCGTAGGTGAGAGAAATAATTAAAATAGGGCAGGTTTGATCTAACTTCGACCTAAGTTTTGAGCGTGTAAAATGGAAATATATTGAGACAAAAAAAATCATCTATATGAGTGGTTATTTAATTAGCAAGTTATTCGTTAATTTTCATAGATATTAATTTGACTGTTTTCTTTCGGTTTTTCCTTCTTTTTTTAGCATACAAAATATTCTCAATAAAGATCTTTCGTTTCTAAGCTCGTCAAAGGATGTTATTCGCTCTTTACATTTTATTTTATTAGATATTGGCGAAGACATTTTGACACATTTTGTTGAGATTTTTTTTTGAAAAGTTTGAATTAGTTTATGCTACAAAGTATTATGATGAGGCATAAAGATAAATAGTAAGTATGAAAACTAAGTGAGAATAAAATAGTAGTAATTAGTACTCCTCGGTATATACTAACGATAAGATTGAAGCTCTACTGATGAAGTTTATAGTAGGAGTATTATATTTAGATATTGGGATTAACACTAGGAAAATCCAATCAATCCAATAATAAATAAATAATTCCCTCATCATACTAATTTCTAGAGTAGTAGTAGTAGTAAATTGTAAATGAGGTAAAATGTCAAGTTGAGCGACAAAAGAGTTGGTTTTTTCACTATAGAAAATATGTTTTTTTTAACTTTCATATAAATTGGTGGGGCGCAATTATATTGTGGATTGGCCCTTCAATGTCTGTTGGTGTGTTTTTTTTTTTTAACCAAAAACCACGAAAAAAATAAAAAGAATTTTAAGATTGTCGGTGGGAAATTAATCGGCAGCCGGCCCATATTTCACTTTATTTTATTTTTATGGGTTTTTCAAAAAAATAATAATGGGACAACATAATAAACATATCTTCAACGAAACAACAGGTTGCTTAACTAATAAACATGTAATATTTATAGTACACATAATTCCTCCCAAAATAATCCTTCGTTAATTCTGGTAATTAATAAAAAAAATTATAGTACTACTTCTAAAATCTACAGTCCAAATTGAGACTTGTAGACTGTAGTAGGCTGAAATAGCTTTACCATGAGGCAAAGCGATTTATTGCATAGAAAAAATTATTGCTGTTGGTACAACTATTATTTATGGTATTATAACGATTATTAGATATCACTAATTTATTTACATGATATAATAACTGTAAAATTCGCAATCTGAGTTTTGCTGCTTGCAATGGTCTGACTTTTCCTTTTATTGATAAAATAATTATCCGAACCAATGGCGGAGCCTAGCTCTGAAGCAGGGGCCTGAATTTTGCGACTACAATTGTAATTTTTTGGTGGGACATACCTTAATATTTTTGTATTTTATACATAAAGTAGGATGATTAGGGATAAATTAATTCAAAGAAATTGTGGTGAGGTTAATAGCCCCACCACTAATAAATGTGGTTCCATTACTACTTCGACCTCTACTTCCTCCGTTTCTTTATAGTTGAAGTAAAACTTTTCATCACAGAGTTTAAGAAAGATATGTTAAATGTGTTAAATAAATAGATAAAAAAGTAAGAGGGAAAAAAGTAGAGAGAATAAAGTAGAAAGTGAATAAAGTAAAGAGAATAAAGTAAGAGAGAGTAAAGTAAGAAAGATAAAAAAAATTACTATATAAGGAAATGACTCAACTATGAGGGAATTTCCAAAAATGGAAAAATGACTCAACTATGGAGAAACGAGGGAGTATTTGATAGTATAACTTTTCAAAGTACTACTATTAAGTAACTTAATTTATCGAATATTTATATGCGATCCGCTTCAAAATATTAAAAAAGCCGTATCTTAATTCACCGAATGTTATTTATCTATAAACTTTCGTAGTTGTTCATTCTTGAGATACTTCGCATATTGAGACTATGACCAATTATAAACATCTAGTCACACATGACCTTATTTGAGCAATTCGACTCTATAGTATTTTGCACTATATGTAGTTCAACTTTAAACATCGGTGATATTTTAGTTGTCACTTTAATTTGGCGCCATTAATATGAAATAACCAAATAACTTAATGGATGGGCAATAGGCCAAAATAAGTTGGTGTTTTTTTTTTGCATTTGGCTTCAATTTCTTCATTGCATTTCAATCACTCTGTCCTGACATTTATATTAGTAGATTGAATTCATGAACATTCCCTCATTCATCTCTCCAAAACATGTTGGCTAACACAAAGGGTGTAGTTGCGTGGTATGAGATTCATCTATTTTTGATTAAATAATTTAAAAATCAATCTCTATCTTCTGATATAGAGCAACTTTAAATTTTTCTCCCGTCTACTCATCCTTCGAAGTGCCTGAAAATTCGGTAGGAATCACCTAATACATTTTCTACTATAGTAAAAAGAGGATTCCATTTTCAACTGTCCTAATACATCTCCTACTATACAAATCGAAAAGCCATAGGGATCACCTAATAAATCCCCTAATACATTTTCTACTACACTAATAAAAATTAGACATGTGAATATTCATTATAATAATAGAACGAGGATTAAAATTTCTTAATACATTTCCTACTACACTAATGGAAAAGCAGTAGGATCACCTAATAAATGCCCTAATACATTTTCTACTACACTAATAAAAATTAAACATGTGAATATTCATTATAATAATAAAAAGGGAATTCAAATTTGAACATTCTTAATACATCTACTACTACACTCGCTAATAAAAATTAGACATGTGGACATTTATTATAAAAATAGTATTCAAATTTCAACTTTCCTAATACATCTCCTACTACATATTAAACATCTCCTACTACACTTTAAATAATTTAAAAAGGACTCAGATTTTTCGTTTTCGTTTTCGTTTTCGTTTATTTATTTTTACTTTTAAGTAGCCAATTCTTCAAAGAACGACTTTACACTAATCATATTTTTATTAGTGTGGGAGTAAAATTTTAATATTTTTTATTTTTATAAAAAACTGCTCACACCTCTATTTTATACGTATAGTATATTAATAAAAATCAAGTTTTTTTAAAAAATGGAGTAATAAAAAGAAGAGAATCCGTATGCACGATGTAAATTAATGTATTTTAAATGAATTGTTTTAATAAAAGTGATATGTAGTCAAGCTTATACAAATTTAACTTCTAAAACAAATATATAGAAATATATGTATGGAATATATCACTAGAATCCTGTATACATGAGACACACCACTATGTTATGAAGATAAATCTTTATCATAATTCATTTCATTTTTCTTGTATTTTAATTCAAATAATAATGAAATTTGGGAAAATTGAAATTTTATTCCTATTATATTAATAGTATAGTAGGAAAGTTAGAATTAAAGTTCTTTTTATAAATTTTGTAAAAACACTCCACATGTCTTAACTTTTATTAGTATAGTAGAAACTGTATCGAGGGATGTTTTAACTTTTAAGTGATCCTTACCACTGTAAATTCGCAAGAACAATATTATAGATCTTTCCAAATTTACCTGTTAGAAACGACAGGGTAACATTATCCAAAATAATGTAGTCCCCCATCTTATATTTTCACTTTCACCATTCCCTATATAGATCTTTAACCTTTTATTCACCTTCGAAGACAAGATAAAATTTGTAGGGCAATTAACATCACTTCGTACGATAGCAAAACATAAATTTGATTACGTGATTAGAGCCTCCACAATTGGGACGGATGTCCTAGCGGACACCAAAAAACACCTTATGCCATGTCATAAGGATATCTCACTGCACTGCCACGTCATAAGGACATCCCACTGTACAATAGCGGACATCCCCAAGGACATCCCAACAGACATCCACAATAACAAAAATCACAAATTCACAAATATGCAATTTACGGAATTAAAATTTCGACACGAATAAGGACGGATAAAGTGCAATAATAATTTCATTAAATAAAAAAGTACAATTCAACAAAAAAAAGTTTAAACAAATTACATTATAAATATCAACGTGCACCCCTCCGCTTCCATAGCTCTTCAATTATATCATTCTGGAGTCGAATATGAGCTTCTTGTTGGCGCATGTCGGCAAATGCACGGACCCGATCGGCCTCTCCATGGGGTATCCCCATACGTACATTGGCAGTGGCCACGCCATGGCTTGGACCGACAGCATCAACACCATCATTGACCTAATCAGTCAGTGCTGGACCTTCATTTTCGACAATCATGTTGTGCATGATAATACATGCGTACATGACATCAGCGATGCAGTCAATATACCACCGCCGTGTTGGACCCTTCACTGCCGCCCATCGAGCCTGTAGCACACCAAATGCCCACTCCACATCCTTACGTGCCGCCTCCTATCGTTGAGCAAAGTAAATTTTCTTTGGATCTGTTGGGCATCTGATCGTCTTGACAAAGACGGGCCACATAGGGTATATCCTATCCGCCAAATAGTAGCTCATATCGTGTTGGTTGCCGTTGGTGACGAAACTGACGATCAGACCAATGCCCATGCACTGCTCGTTGAAAATGGTTGACGACTGGAGGACGTTGATGTAGTTGTTCGACCTGGCTACTCCAAAATACGCATGTCAAATCCATAACTGGTAGTCAGCTACGGCTTGGAGGATCATTGTGGGATTCTTGCCTTTGAAGCCGGTAGTGTACACCCCTTTCCAGGCGGCATGGCAGTTCTTCCACTCCCAATGCATACAATCTATGCTGCCCAACATTCTCGGAAACCCGTGCTAATTCTCGTGCATATCCATCAGAGCCTGGAAGTCTTCTGGGGCAGGCTTCCGAAGATACCTATTCCCGAATATCTCCCTAACGCCCTCACAAAAATACTTCAGACAATCGCCGGCAGTCTTCTCGCCGATGTGGAGGTACTCGTTGAACATGTCGGTCGCGCCTCCATATGCCAGCTGCTTGATTGCGGCAGTGCACTTTTGTATGGGCGTGTGACCGGGTTTACCAACCGCATCCTCCCTGAACCTGAAATACTCGTATAGACGCTCTAAAGCGCTTGCGATACTCATAAATAGCGGATGATGCATCCTAAAACGTCACCGAAAAAAGTTATCCCCAAACTGCGGCTCCAGAGCGAAGTAGTCCTCGTACAACCGACGGTGTGCATCGAGGTGGTCCCGGGGTACTACAGCTCGATGATGGATGGGGCGAGGTACCGCCGGCTGCTGCTGCTGCAAGGCCGCTTGTATCAGTCGACTTATCTCCCGAGACGTATAGGTCCGCACCTCTTCGTTAATTCGCCGGCGTATGTCATCTGCATCCTCACCACTACCACCAGCACCACTACCACCCGTACCACTACCACCACCACTAACCATTGTGGATATACCGATAGAAACGTTGAGAGAGAGAGAAGAGAAACCCGTTAATACAAGTGGTGCGAATGAAATGAAGTTCAATGAGCCGTATATATAGAGTTTTAAAAAAAAATGGGGACGTCCGTCGTGGCACCGTAATGGCGGATATCACGACGGACGTCCGCGTCCGCCTCTCCCGACCTAATGGCGGACGTCCTGTGCGGACGACCGACACGCCGGTCCGACGCTCGGCAGGAAGTCCGTCATTGCGGATGCTTTTAATTTCTGTACATATTTATAAATAAGTATATAGTGAGCATAACAATTACGTCAAAAAATTGTTTTAAAAAAAATTGCTCCCTCCTCCCTCCATGAAAAATAGTCTCATTTTGTCATTTTAGGATGTCTACAAAAAATAGTCTCATTTCTAAAAATGGAAAGTTTTATCGGAAAGTTTCTCTTTCATACTCTATCCACTGTTAATGTTCTTTCTCATATTTTCTCCACTTTTTCTCCATATTTTTCGTAAATTACCTCTTTTTTAATTTCTTTCTTATTTTATCAAATTTTAATTAAAATATATGTCAAACACGAATGAGACTATTTTTTTTGTTGAGTGAGGGAGTATAAAATTGTAAAATAGAATGAAATTTTTGTGAAATGTGGTGGATTTAAAAATGAGCGTTGTGTCATAAATGAGAAATGTGAATTCACTTGAATATACTGTGCATTCCACAATTTAAGAATTGAAAATGATTCCTAATTAGATATAGTCGTTTTAATGGATCCCATCCCCATAAACGATTCCTTCTTCCTTGTTTTAACCCATGAGTAGAATGCCACGTCGGAGAAATGATTCGTGAGAAAAATAATTAAGTCCCATACATATATAGCCAAACATATACATGTACAGTAATATAATGACATAAAAAGATTAATTAAATGTAATTCTCATTTTTATGCAAGCTCCATCTTCTAAAAATAAACCGGTTTTATCATTTTGGGTCGTTCACCAAAATTAGACCAAGTATAAATATGAAAATTTTTTAATAAATGACAATCATACACATCATTTTTAATATGGACTTCAATCCATTAACACTCCTTTCACTATTTTTTTACCTCTCTATTTTACTTTTTTCCATTTCTCTCATACTTTACCATTTGCACATTAAAACTCGTGTTATTTATAAGTTTGTTTATTCTTTTAGGATGGATGAAATATATAAATATTAATTTTACAATAATAAAATATGAATAAAATGAGTTATTTATCATTGTATGATAAAAATAAAATGAGACTTTTAATTGTGAATAGACTGGCATATCAAAACTCTTCATCGTGGATGGAGGGAGTAATTGATCTATTGCACTAGCCTATATCCTAATCTAATAGACTATTACACGAATTTTAATAAAAATAATCGATATATAGCGTGTGATAAAAAATTAATTTATAAATCGTTATTCTATTGATGTATCAAATGATAAAATAGACTATTACTCTTTCCGTCCCATAAGAATATGGAGTGGATTTTAGGTTTGAAATGAATATACATGCATAATTGACAAAATAAGAGAGATAAGAAAGAAAAAATAATTAAAGTATTATTAGTGGAATATGAGTTCCTCAATAGAGATAATTTTTTTCTTTCTAAAATTAGAAAATAGAGATGAGAAAAAAAAATAGTGCATATTGTTACATGAGAGTGGCAGGGGAGAGGATATCGTTTGAAGTCTGAACCTCAAAACATGATTTTATATTTTTTTATTATAAAGGGTTTCGAAATTTATGGAGTTTTAATTTTTGGTCTCTCTTATCCGTTCTAGTAATGATGTAGTGATACTCAGTGACAGCGTGGATGAAAATTGTTTCATTGTGGACGACATATTCATCTCTTGGAAACTTACTTTATCTTGTTTTGTTATTAAATATAAATTATATACGATTTTAATATTCTTTTCTTATATCAATTACGATTTTTTAAATTTATTTGTTGTCTAATTAATTTCCTTTTTAATTTTATTTGTGTATATGTCAAGAATTAATTCCTATATGAAGTTATTTATAATTTTAATATATTTTCTTATATCAATTACAATTTTTTTAATTGATTTCTTTTCTAATTTATTTCCTTTAAATTATATTTGTGTATATGTCAAGAATTAATTCCTATATAAAAACTTCATATGTGATGGAAGAAATAGTCTCTACTTTGATCAATAATATTTTTGTGAGTTATTCTATCTTGAGTTCTCTGGAATTTTCAATTTATTGGTATATATTGTGTTCTGCACGTCTCTAAGAAGAAATTTTTGCCATTCAATCAAGCAACTTCTGCAGCGTTCCTAAGCAGACACCATATTCAATTAAGCGACAAAGATCATACTATCAAGTAAGTTGATTGAGTTTTTAATTGCATTTAGAAAATAAAGTTTAATAATATTTATAAAACTCTGAAATTTAGACAACTAACTATAGAACATAGCAAAAGTTTTAAGTTCCCACTACTACAAAATTCAACATCTCAATCCATTTAATTTTTTTTCAACTCTAGATTCTATATGAAGTTCTCAATCAAGATATCACCTATAGTCTCATCATGACTTCTTGTTACAAATAAATAACCAATCAAAAATACTTGTTTATCTCTTATGACTTAAGTCTTGACAAAAAAAAGTTGGGTTATGAAAAGTCTTAATCATCACTATAGGTATCTTTGGTTGGCATTGTAGAAGAAAAATGATTTAACTCTTTTGTATATGACACTTATTGTGCTTATTACTAATTACTTATAAATAATGCGTTGGAGATTCAAGTTTCATAAATGTTTATTAAATTGGATGAATCACAAAATCTAGCAAGCAAATGGGCCTCGCCTATTTCTCAAAATATAATGCCTAAATAGTATTTCAGCCCATTAGCCATAAATTCTTAATCATGAAAATTAAACTCCATAACGCGTTTTAATTAGTCAAGGTCAATATGAATTAAATTTTACTGCACTGTATTGAATTTGAGTATATAGGGTCGTGACCAATTGAGATTTTTTAGCATAATTAGAATTGAGATGCATTTTCAGCCATTCATTTTTATTAAATGAGTAGTCCAGAATTTATCAGGAAAATATTTTTAGATTAATTAATTATGATGCTTCCATAAAAACTCTCACTCCAGCCGCATGAATGACTTCGGATCCTGTGCGCGAGCTCTGGCCGTCTTCCACGCCGGAGGTGTCGGAGCGCATCCATCGGTGTGATGGAGTATGTATCGCCTCGTTCCGCCACCGTACACGTGCAGGCTCAGTCCATGTAGAGGGAGAGAGAGGATAGAGACGCAGAGACGGACGACGAGGGTGAGGTAGTCGACGGCAGAGGAGCCGGCGGCGAGAATACACCGGCAGGAGAAGGAGCAGGCGCCGAGTTCGACTGCGCAGGAGCGTTGAACACCGTCGGGGCGGGGCTAGGGCTCGCTTGACTCGGCGCTGCGCCAGAGGCGAAGGCGCCGGTGGTTTCACAGCTGGCGACGGTGATGGAGCGCCGGAAGGCGATTGCGCTGCGGCGGAGGCTAGCAATAATGCAGCGATCAGGATTGTGAAAATTTTGGAAACCGCCATTGCTGCTGTAGATCGAAGGTGGAGAGAGATGGTGTAAGGGTTCTGGAGAGTAAATTGGAGGAAAATTTAGCGAAGGAGGAAGAAGTTGATTTCGGTGGGCCATTCGAAGGTGGTGAGGTCGCAGCTGATTCTGCGAGATTCGGAGGGGGAGATGTTGCGGGAATCGGATGGGGTGTTGGAGTTGGTGCAGGGGGCGGTGCGCAGAAGGTGTTCGACCATTTGCCTGCGAGGGGGGAGGTGGAGAGGGAGGAGTTTGCCTTTGTAGAAGAGTTCGTCGGCGGCGGATTCGTCTGGGGTGGGAGCGGAGAAGAATTGGAATCTGCTGTGGGGATTTGGCTCCATGTTTATGTACCAAATTAAGATAAAATAGTCATTATTTTTTAATTATAAGATTTGTTTTTGAGTTGTTGACACTATATACAGGCGGTTGACATTTGATATACAAGTTGTTGACATTTTGCTATAAGTTATTGACATTTGATATGCACGCTATTGACATGTGTTATATGATCATGATGCCAGAACTTGTGTCAAATAAAAAAATTAAGATAAAATAGTTGTTAGTTTTTAATTGCAAGAATTGTTTTTGAGTTGTTTACATTTTATACAAGTTGTTGACATTTTAATACGAGTTGTTGATATTTGATATATTCTGGCTATTGATATGTGAATTATAAGTGTTATTTTTTAGTTGTTGACATTTGATATTCCGTCATTTTAGAAATGAAATGCTTATAATACCCCTAGTTGACATAATCTACTTGCAGTTGATATTTCGAAAATATTGTGAGGAGTGACTGAAAATGCATCTCAATTCTCAATTAAACTAAAAAAATATCAATCTACCTATATAACTAATCATGTAAGAAAATGTCATAAATGATAAAAGCATAATAAAATGTAATTAGCATTTTAAATTTAAAATCATACCCGCTTAATTGATAATGCCCAAAACTTTCAAAAATATTGTTTTGATTATCAACATTTAAGATATACTATTATTGTAATTTTCGAATTTTAATTTCTGCCGAAATGGATCTGACGTGGCACCACCTCAAATAAAAATATCTAATAGAATACATATTTTTAAAAAACAAACAAAATCAAATTTAATTAAGAATATCTAATAGAATACATATTTTTTAAAAACAAACAAAATCAAATTTAATTAAGACAGATCATCAAAATACGTCCAATGGCAAATCGGTAAAATGAGAGTTTGGTGAGGGCAGAATGTACGATTCTTCTCCCATTTCCTTACCATTATTTCAAAACGAAAATAAAATTACAATCCAATAACAAATTGAAGGCCTCATTTTCGTCTCTCTCTTCCCACCCCTGTGTTTCTCTCTTCACCTCTCAAATTCATCCAATTATCTGTTAAATTAAGCTATTTAGATTAAGGTATTATTTCCTCTTGTTTGTTGATTAATTGTTACTCTTTCCCCCATTTTTATTGGACTCAGATCCACTGATCTGCGCAAGGGTTCTTTGTAATTTATGTGAAAAGTTGAATCTCTTGCCTTCCGCTCCCTTCCTTTTTGTTGCTTTTCTTGTGGGTCAGGATAAATATCACAAAATTTCTTTGATATTTTCATTAAGATCGCCCTAACGCCTCTTTGTTTGTCATCTCGGAAGGTGAAAATTCCCGTCTTTTTTGCTAAGGTTTTTTCATTTTTTTTGTTAGGAATTGCCTTGATGATTAATTGATGTTGTGAAGCTTTGATTGATTCGGTATAATTATTGATTAATGTCTATGTTTTTGAGTTTATTTGGGAATTTTAGGTTTAGGGTAAAGGAGTTATACATGATATATATCAATTGTGGTTTTTTCTTGTGACAAGCTAAATAGAGTCCTGTCGTTTTCCATATGGAATCGTGTATCCAGAAGACTTTATTTGGTTATGTTCTCAATTTTATTGCTGATATTTTTCTTGATTTGTTTATGAAGGTATTATGTTGTTCCATAGTTACTAGCTATTTGGGATGAATTCTGTTGCTCCATTCTCATGCTCTCGAATAGATGATTATATATTTGGTATTGAATGAAATGAATAAAGCTTATATATTGAATTGTGAGAATAGTAACTGGGTGAGATTTATTTATGCTCGTGGATGACTCTAATTGATTATTTGTAATGAGAAATCATATGGGAACACTAGGTGTGTAGCAGACTGGTCAATTTCGAAGGTTATGATTATTGATGTGTGCATTTTAATTGATATTTCACTTGCATAATACAGAGTTGGTCCTTTTGTTCTGATGACCTTCGTCCTATGGCTATCCTCTATAAAATGTTGTCAATGTTGCTCACTTGTCACTCGTAGAGGATTTCATGATTTCATCTCACTGGGGGGTTATTTTTTCTCATCTTGTTGAAATTCTGTAAATCGGGTTCATCTTTGTTTTTATTTGAAAAAGTATAGTCTTTTCATGGTACTGAACTTAATGCTCAATTGATTAAGCTGTTGGGATCCTTTATATGGTTGAGGATGTGATTAAACTTCCCGCCTCAAAACCCGTCTTATACTGCAGTAACTGTGAGATGGGTTGAAAAGGAGACTTTTTTAAGCTAGTTTTGATAATAAAAAGTGACCTTTTAATGACTTCTTTAGTGCTGGTTGTCTAATGTTGTTTGAAAAAATTTCAAGCTACTGCTCAATGCATAAATACATGAGATGTGTGTTACGCCTTGGTGCATAAATTTTCCAAAGTTGGTATAGATGTTTTGTGGTCTTCACTTACGAGTTAGGTTTATTGAGCTGTATTTACGAAGTTCTAAAAATTCTTAGGTGATGGTTTTTTGCAAAATGAAAAAATGAAAGTGAGTTTGAGCTGGGCTATTTGATGTCTTTAGCTGTGTTATTATACTTGGCTTAAGGTACATGATCCCGACTACCATTGGATTTTGAGACCTTCTTCACATTTTTTGCTTGCCTTTGTAGGAATTGGATCTATGGAATCCTCCAAGGAGACTGGCTGCCAAGCTCGAGAAGGCCCAATTCTTTGCATCAACAACTGTGGCTTCTTTGGCAGTGCTGCTACGATGAATATGTGCTCCAAGTGCCATAAAGACATGGTCTTGAAACAGCAGCAAGCCCAGTTTGCCGCAGCATCCATCGAGAACATGGTCAATGGCAGCAGCTCAAGCAGCAATCTGATCGAGCCTCTTACTGCTGACGTGGTGAACGTGAAGGCTAAGCCAGTTGTATTAAAAACTGACGCTCCTCAACTGACCCCTGATCTGGCATCAAGCCAGAGCTCGGAGCCTAAGCCAAAGGAGGGGCCAAACAGGTGCACTACTTGCCGCAAGCGCGTGGGATTGACTGGATTCAGCTGTAGGTGTGGGGACCTTTTCTGCTCGGTCCATCGCTACTCAGACAAACACGAGTGCCCGTTCGACTACCGGTCGGCTGCTCAGGACGCCATAGCAAAGGCGAACCCGCTCGTTAAAGCTGATAAGCTGGACAAGATCTGAAAGGTCACTGGGCCCTAGTATGATAATTTGCTCTCTTTAAAATGTCGGTGGTTCGTCTATGCCGATTGTGCTGTGTCTCTAGACTTGTGTTGGGTGGTGTAGGGAGAAAAGAAGGGAAGGGGGGAGGGTTGATGGTGATTGTGGTTTGTTGCATATTCTAGAGTCGTGCTTCAATTGGCTAGGGTTACTTTGGTTTGGTTGCAGTGTGCAAGTTGTTATTTGCTGTTCTTTGTTGAATAACATTATTGTGGAATTTGTAAGTTGCCCATCTTTTCCACATCTTGCTGCATCATTTTATTCTCGTGTTTCTGCATTTACTCATTACAGATCATGCTACAGTGGACCTCGTATAAGGTTCATACAGTTCTTGCTCGTTGTTCGCCCCTCGTAATGAGTTGTGTTCGAAGTGAATTCAAACTCATATCTAATGGCATTACTTTGTAGTGTTTGGGTAATCTGATACAAGATTCACACATTGGATAATCAACAATTAAGTGATATAAGTCATGGAATGATAGGAAATATTGATGTGTAAGGTGCTAAAAAATTGATCATAGGGAGAAACCACACTTGTGTGTTAGTATAATCGTACATGAATAAGAGAATGTTTGAAATTAGTAAAGTTTGCTTACAATATTTAAAGAAGTGCATATATTCAATAAACCCTACAGAGCTATCGGCACCGTAACAATTTTGTTTCTCACACTTGCAAGTTGCAACGATGCAGAACGTCGACGGGGTCGGGTCTGCACGGCTGCATCTTACTAATAGCCAAACTTCAATGACAACTGCAAAAAAAGGAATATTTCAATAAGTAAAAGACTAAAGTCCAATTTTGCTCCCTTACATTTGCCCTAAAATTCTTTTTGATCCCTAGTTTTGGTACATTTTAGCTCATAACAGTCTCGAGTCCATTTCAGCTCATCATGGAGACTTGTGTAGTGCTTCATTGCTTCGACGAAATGGTGAAATGCAACGGAAACTCAAATTGGCCAACAACAGCATTTGAACAAGAAAACGCAAATTAGAAAATATGCAAGGGATGGAAGCCAAAGAAGAACAGACATAAAAAGTAAAACACAGCCACAAGTTGATGTTCGTTTTCAAAATTCTCTACCTTGTGTTGGTATAATCTAGGCTTCATTTAAGGCATGCTAGATGCAAGAAAACAGGAGTTAAGATATATGTAGGGGAGAGTGAACATCAATATCAGCCCCAAATACTCAGCTTGGTGTCCATTTATGAAATCTCTCTACCCTAATGTTGGTATTATATCAGCCACAAGTACTCATGCTGAGTTCGAAAACTCTCTGCGCTAGTGTTGGTATTATCTAGGCCTAATTTTGAGATACACACGGACAATGAAACACGAGGTAGGAAATATGAGGGAGACTGCAGAATATCAGCCCCAAGCACTTAGGTTGATGTTTGTTTCCAAAGACTCTAATGTTCGTATTATATAGGCCGAACCAAACACATACTACATAAGAGAGAGAATGCAGCAGCAGACTTGCACAAAAACAAAGACTTTGAGCTGATAACAAAGAAAGACGCCAATTGAAATGCAGAAGCACAAACAATCCATCTGGATACATTTGTACGTAAGAGGCCGATCAAACGACGTATACAACGGACCTTTCAGTCAAGGAGTCGGATGTTGTGAGAACAAAGCATGTTGATACATTGCTTTGGAATCACATATTAACAGCAAATTCAATCACATTACTCATTCAAACCCCAAATATACGAGCTCATATAGTTCTGATACCCCATAATAATCAGATACTACAAGAAACTAACAAAAACCTAGATGTTCAAAATTTCAAACACGCCCCTTGCACATGAATTAAGAAGCCGGTGTTTCATGTATGTATGTATGAAGGTATCAACCAATTCATTAATCACGATTCCATTACTTTCCAGTTGATCAACAATATTGCAGAGAAATAAAAATACGGAATTTCACCAATTTGAGGCTCACTAAACGATTCCACCAAATTATTACTTGAAACAGCCAACTGCACATTAATCACTCCATAAAGCTGGGAGAAACATACCTTTCTTCCAAGCATCCACTAATTAGAACCGAACAATCATCTACACCGTCTAGAACCCGATTATACGGTCTGAATCGGGATTGGGGCAGCTGCTGCCTCCATATTCCGAGCTTCATTTTCAGCTCAATTGCTAGTGTTCATATCATCCTTGGGGTCTTGAAATTACGATTATGCCCTTGCTGTGGAGTGGAGGTATATGAACCACCTTATTTTATTTTACTTTATTAAATTAGAAGTTTACTATTGGAATTCAAATAATCAATAAATATATTCAGTTCGATTATAATATGTTTAAAGGGTTCAATTAAATTATAAAATCAAATTAAATTAAATATCCTTATCCAAAAAGATACATTTATGATTTATCGAGTATTCACATATTTATATATTTAGTATATTTCGTATAAAATGTCTAATTCATGACATAATATTTTCAAATTTAAGTACCATATTAAAATTTTAATTGATCAATAACTTGCTAATCGTAAAATTATTTTTTACATATCATACATATCAATTTTATATCGTTTCATGATATTCTCATATAAATAATCGTATCATGATATTTCAATCAAAATGCATGATACATACATACTTAGAGCATTCGCAGCGGTGCTCTTCCGCAAGGACGGCGTCCGTGCTGTTGGCATGGCACACCCATGTCCGCCGCTGTGCTCTTGCCAACGGCACAGCTCTGCTCGATAGATCGAGCACGTCCGTGCCGCTGAGCAGGGCGACGTGGCTGTTGGAATTTTCTTTTTCTTTTTTTTAAATCGAAAATAATACCAAAAATAAAAAAAATATTTTCGGATTCCCAAAGATATAGCCGTTTTATTACCGTTTTTTTGAAATTTTTTTTAAAAAAATTTAATCCCAAAATCATCTATAAATACACACATTCATCATCCATTTGGGCAGAATTCGGCAAAGAGTAGTGGGTTTTTTTTATTTTATGAATTTAATTATGTAAATTTTAATTTTTTGTAATTTGTAATAGTATTCCGGGTAATTTTAATGCATTTTAATATTGTGGAAATGTTTTTAGTAATTAAAGTATTTAAACTAAATAATGGAATGGTGGGACCCTTGAGCATGTCTTTGCGGAAGAACATGGATGTGGGTGTTGTGCTCTTGGGAAGAGCAGGGAGTAAAAAAGTAATAAAAGTGGGTTCGGGCCCACATCCATGCTCTTTGGCAAGAGCACATATGAGGATGCTCTTAGTATTTCTCAAATACTCCCTCCGTCCCGGGCTACTCGCTCATTTCTTTTTCGGCTCGGAGATTAAGGAATGAGTGTATAGGAAAGTAAAAATGACGGCTGTAGGTGAAATTTTTTACTAAAAATGGAAAGAGTGCAAGTAATTTGGGACGCCCAAAAAGGAAATAAGTGCGAGTAGTGCGGGACGGAGGGAGTATATTTTTGTATTTTGGTCCTATCTAATTGGAATATAGTATTTGCATTCACTACAAAAAAGGTGTTTTGCAAGCACCAAAATGTTTGCAAGTAACCAAATATGTTTGCAAAACGTCATTTTCGTTTTGCAAGCACTTTGCGAGCACGAAGGGTGCTACCCATTCGGCTCGTTGCAAAAATTGCAAGTACTTTAGTGCTCGCACATGCTGAAAACTTGCGAGCACATTGACCGGTGCTCACAAAATGGCTTTCAAAATCTGGTGGTCGAATTATTACTTTGCAAGCACATTTTTTGCTCGCAAATATCCTAGAACATCTCTTGTGCTCGCAATGTGCTAGAAATTAAACCTATTTTCTGGCTTATTTGCGAGCATAGTTGTGCTCGCAAATTGATATTTTTTTCAGAAAATTCTATAATTTTTTTATTTATCAGTATAATTTTTTTCAAATTAATATTAGTGTTTATTTTTTTAAAATTATATGAAATTAATCAAAAGAATTAAAAAAATTCAAATTTTACGTAAAATAAAAAATAACTATTTTTTTACAACCACACGAATTATTTGAATCTTCAAAATGATAACTAACAGGCCACAGTTTCACAACTTAGAAACCATGAAGCTAGAATAGAAAATATAAATGTAAAAACCTAACACAAGCTAAATCTATTCACTTCTTCTCATCTCTTGAACTTTTTGACTAAGGACCTTTACCAGCTCCCGCAATTCTTTGATTTCCTGCTGTATTAACATAACCTAAGTTTAGGATCAAGAAAATACTTCAGATGCACATTGATGTATTTCTTGTCGTTATTCTAAGCGCAACTCCTCTCGTATTTCCCATGATAAGAAAATATTTACATCAACAAACAAATGCATGAGTTGATGCAATATAACTTGCTTACATCAACGTTTGCAGTTCTCTTATATGTATACCACTCATCCTTGAACGTGTGTATATTATGGAACGAGTCATACACACAATCTATCGCTGAGACTCCTCTCTCGGCAGCCTATTTATCCAAGTATCAGCAGTTAACAATTGCATAAAAATTAGCATGACCTCAGATACAAGTAGGAACATTTGAGTAATGAAATATCCAATGTAGAATTAAAAGATTGTGTAGAAGAGTAAAGTGTCATGATATATGAATTATGTGCCGTCTAACTCTAGCTTGTCCTCACTTTTGCAATTTTTTTTACTACATAGCCAACTGAAATAGCAACAACTGAAAGACAAGTGGGAGGATAAAAGAGGAGTCAGACAGAGCTAACAAGATCTACAAAGAAAATGACATTTTAATTGAACTATGTATAAACAAGTAGCAAAGGTCATTGTAACTACAAGATTAGAATAAGATTCAAATGAATACATTTGCTATACAGCTATAGAGATCAATATTGCATCAAACATAAATATCACTAGTTAGATAGTATGTGGACAGAGTTAAGGGAGAAAACTTCATTTGCTATACATCTATAAAGATCAATATTGCATCAAACATAAATATCAGGTGTAGGTCTCAACTAATTTAGCCCTAAACAAAATATAGAATCCAAAATAACATGTGTTTCCATGAACCAAGGATGTTAAAGCATGAATACTAAAAAGATTTCTATGTTTACCTGCAGTGCGAAAAATGGCTCCAAAAAGCAAGCTGCAAAACAAAGAAGATCAAACACTTAGCAACTGTAAAACATGAAATAATGGAAGCAACACCTCAAAGCTAACATCAACAAGTGATATTACAACAGAAAAGGCATAACCAAGGATCCGTACTACAACAGTTCATATGCAGTCAAATGTTCAAATCAAGACGTGTGGTAAAACTATACGAGAAGAATTTTATTTGGTGCCTGTCCTTTTAAGGCAATATGGAGAAGAACAATCATCATGAACTTAAATCTACAATAAAGTAGTGAATAGTAGGAATTATTCATACCAGTAACATATACTCTATTACTATATCTGGCCAGCTTCCTTCATTTTCAGTTTCTTTTTCTCTACTAATGCTTGGAAAACTAATTCTAGCACTATGTTTAATGAGAAACATTTGCGATATACCCAAATAACTAACTACAGGAATGTGCTCTATATATTTGTATTTCAATATAACTACAGTGAGATAAAACCAATAACATAGCACAAAACTACTTTCATGTTGCACAATATACCAAAATAGCAACTTATTGTTCCCTTATTCTCCTTTTTTCACTTTTCATTCATGTCGTATTGGTATAATCAAATCAAGAAAGAAAAAGGAGAGCACCAAACACACACTTGTTGTCTCAATTATAATCCTGAGGTTTATTAAAGGCTGATCTACTTAACTTTTTTTAACAATAGAAATAGTGCTGACTTAAACTTTGTTTATCCAATTAAGCCTTCTTGCTCTAATTTCATCCACCTTCTGTTGCAGAGAAAAAATCTACTATTATCTTAAGAAAAATTCTACTCATTTACTTAGCTTGTCAAGCATAGCAACAAAATAAACACTAAAATGCTTAAAAACTAGAAATATCAAAGAAGATCTAGAACACCAGCAGCAAACACCTAGAAAACACATATCGCATAAGCATATTTTCCACTCAATAATACAGTATCCGAAAGACAAAAAAAAAGGAAAAAGAAAACACATACACACTCACTGCATTAGAACACACATACATACATAATGACAATGAGGTGAAATGAATTGAAATTTACAGCCAACACCGGAAACAACTATGTGACCATTAAGAATGTAAATTTTTTTGCGATTACAGCTTACTAGGGCATCCAATGATGCTGGCATTGGCGAGGTTACAAGCAGTTTGCTGAATATCAATCAAATAAAACACATTGAAAGCAGTTTATGAATGCACTTCTTCGTGCAGCTCAATTACCTCAGCACGTGTTTATGAATTCGAAGAAAATCCAGAGAAAATCATAGAAATGTGATCGAACGAATTGGAGAAAATCCAGCAAACCTTGCTACTGAAATTAGAATTGAATTTGAAGAAACGTGAAGAATTGTTAAATTCTATAAATTCTGTCCCACATCGACTTGGTGAAGATCCCATCTAATCTATATAAGTGTGGATAACCCTCCCCCTTATGAGGCCTTTTAAGGGGTGAGTGGCCCATTTCTAATATGGTATCAGAGTGGGCCCAAGTCGATGATGGTTTTCTCTTTTGTAGAAATCATGGTATTAAATATGCCCGGTCAATGGATTTTGACCAAATAATAAATGTGACGAGACATTTAATTTTGTGAAATTAAATGACATAGCGTCGATCTACATTTTACGTAGATAAATGTAGTATATTCACTTCTTTTGTAGAAATCATGGTATTAAATATGCCCGGTCAATGGATTTTGACCAAATAATAAATGTGACGAGACATTTAATTTTGTGAAATTAAATGACATAGCGTCGATCTACATTTTACGTAGATAAATGTAGTACTATATTCACTTTCTCAAATCCGATTTCCGGTGAGTGAGAAATAGTGGATTAAAGTTGGGCATAATTAGCTTTTAATTAAAGCTTGGAGTTGGAGCTTAGGGAATAATTAACTAGTGTTAATTATCCCACATTGGAGGATTAACACATCTTTTAATGTGTATAAATTAAGTGACTTTATGTTACTTAATAATTATAGTGGACCAAGATGGGTGAAAGAGCCCACACGCGCGCACACGCGCGCGCCGTCGCCGCCGCCCGCCCGAGCCCGTGCTCGTGCACGTGCTCGCGCTCGCGGCCGCGGGCCGCGGGCCCCGATCTCGATCTTGGGCTTGGACTTGGACTTGGACTTGGACTTGGATCTTGGCAATTGGTCTTTGGGCTTGGGGCTTGGCCCAAACTATTCTTTTTGGACCACCGCCGAGTCAGCAATCCAAGTGGCTTGACACGTCGTCAAGCGAGGCACAGTCACGGCTGCCACGTGAGAAATCCACACGCTCCACATGCGAAAGGCACACGCCTGCCGCACGCTCGTAACCGACGTCGGTTACGAATCTGCCATGATGAGCCTCCATGGCTCGGTTGACCCTGCATGGTGGCTTGGCCTATAAATAGGCTAGCCATACCACTGCATTAGGACACACAATTCCAAGCATTCTCTGCATCATAAGCTCTCTCCCTCTCTGCATTGTCTTTCTGTCGAAGCTCTGCCCTCTCCTCCATCCAGTTCGCCGGAGCTCTACTGATTGCGGTGCTGCATCAAAAGAGACGTAGTCGTTTTACCTTTGGGGACGAAACACCAAACCGAAGAGCACTACCGGGGCGTATCTCGTCTTGCGGGAAGAGGCCTCCTCGACTCGGCTAAACATTCACGGTTTATTTGTTTCATTGTAATTCAGTTCAGTTTCGTTTCTTGTATTCCTTCTTTTGGGTTGTATTACGCCCGGCTTTTATCTCTTGTAATCCTTAGATCCAACAATCGCAAGACGAGATAACTTGCTTTTGAAGGGTTTTTGACCTCTAAACTGAACTTAAAATTTCGAAACTTAATACACCTTTGCTGGAGATGTCGACGGAATCCAACACCACCGCTGCCGCCACCACCGCCGCCATTCCTTCAACCATGGCGACCACTGGACCTGTCAACACGTCGTCGATTCCGACGATGATGCCCACTCCCGGGCGCTATCCTTCTTCCTCAACAACCCCTTGGGAGTTCGTTAACCCCCTTGGGCTCACTGGTGGATCCACTTCGAGTGGGTCGGTTGGTTCCACTTTGAGTGGTTCCTTCGGGTCCTTTAATGGATCGAGTGCTGGGGCCTTCGGGTCTCACACGGGTGTTGGGGCCTTCGGGTCTCACACGAATGCTGGGGCCTTCGGGTCTCATGCGGGTGCTAGTCCCTTCGGGGCTGGTACGACCATGGCGGGCTCTATGCCTAACGTGAATGGTGGGGGCTCTATGCCCAACCACGTTGTTGGCTCCTTCGGGGGCAACGGAATTGGTTCCTTCCAAGGACCAACTGCGGCACCTTTGGCACCAAGAATGATGCCACCTGCCGAGAAGCCACCAAAGTTTGGAGGATCTGACTTCAAGCGGTGGTATCAAAAGATGTTGTTCTACTTGACAACATTGGGCGTCGCCAACTTCCTCACGGAGAACGAGCCGCCCGCGCCAAGCGACCAAGAGACTAGGCTCGAAGTCATGGCGGACTATGAAGCTTGGAGAAAAGGGGATTATCTATGTAAAAATTTTATTTTAAGTGCATTAGATGATAGCCTCTATAATGTATACTCCAATGTAACCACATCTAAACAAATGTGGGAAAACCTAGAAAAGAAGTATAGCATAGATAATGCTGCAGGGACGGAACAAGTTGTAGCATCCAAGTTTATGGACTACAAAATGGTCGACTCTCGACCCGTCATGGAGCAAGTCCAAGAGCTCCAAATGATCATCCACTCATTAGTGACTGAAGGGATGACCTTGCCCGATAAATTCCTAAGGTGCACGATCATTGACAAGCTCCCTCCAAGTTGGAAGGACTTCAAGAGTTATCTCAAGCACAAGCGAAAGCAGATGACCCTTGAAGACTTGATCGTGAAGTTGCGCATCGAGGCCGACGTGCGCAAAAGTGATCAAAAGGCTAAGGGATTCGCCCCAAATGAAGCCAAGGCCAATCTGTTGGAGCGGGGCGGGCCCTCCAACAAACGCCCTCGCCCAAACCGTCCAAATGACAAAGGGAAGGGAAAGCAGCCTTCAAAGAAGTTTGAAGGCGACTGCTACAAGTGTGGCAAACCAGGCCACTTTGCTAAAGACTGCCGCAGCAAGAAGAAGAAGCCGGCTGCCCACGTCGTTGAGAAGGAGTTCAAGGACTGGGATGAGAACGACCTCATTGCTATGGTCACTGAAGAGGTCAACCTTGTTAACAACAACAAGGGTGGCTGGTATATTGATACCGGCGCTACTGCACATGTTTGCGCAGATAGGAGTATGTTCTCCACATACAACAACATTGAAGGGAGAAAGATAAACATGGGGAATCAAGCCTCGTCTGAAATCCTCGGAGTTGGTGATGTAATCCTCAAGATGACGTCTGGCGTCTCAATCACCTTGAAGGATGCGCTGCACGTTCCGGACATCCGGAAGAACCTAGTTTCAGGATCAATACTAGTGAATAAGGGTTTTAAACTTGTATTTGAATCCGATAGGTTTGCATTGTATAAGTTTGGGAAGTCCCTCGGAAAAGGTTATGTAACCGACGGACTTTTCAAGCTTAGTGTAGAAACACTGCGTGTTCCAAAGCCACTGGCTAATAAGAATAAAGCATCTACTTCCTCTTATTTGATTGAGTCTTCAAATTTGTGGCATTGTAGATTGGGTAGGGCTGGCAAATCGTGCGGATTGGGTTGTTATCGGGTCAACCTGATAATGACCCAACCCAATAAGGCCTAACCTGAACCCGACCTGTTAAGAAAACTGCAAATCCGAACACGAACCCGACCTGCTACCTTCAAATCCGAACACGACCTGCACCCGACACGAACCCGTTATCGACACGATATAATATGGGTTGACACGACACGATAACAACCCGAACCTGATATTACACGATTAAAACATAATATTACACGATTAAACCTTAATTTTTAACCTATCCAAGCCCCTTGGCCTAGCGGTAAAGGGTGCTGGATACCGCGTCCATCCTGGAGGTCTCGAGTTCGAACCTTGGGTGGCGTAATTTGTCTTTCCTCCTTGTTATAGGAGTTGATTTGTAATTTCCTCCTTCATATATATGATATAAATATATGAAGTTAATTTTTAAAAAAAAAAAAAAAAAAAAAAACCTTAATTTTTAACCTAATTTACACAATTAAAATTCATTTTATACTATTTAAACCTAATTTATAAGAAACTAAAACATTAAAGTAATATATATATTTTTAAATAATAATAAAAATATTATTATTATTTTTTAATGGGTTACCCGTATCCGACCCGAACCCAACCCGAAATTATCGGGTTCTTAATGGGTCAACCCAGTAAGGACACGGATCCATTAAGACTTGACTCCAACCCAATAATTTCATGCGGATTCGTGTCGGATTATCGTGTCGTGTCGAAAATTGACAGCCCTAAGATTGGGACATGTTAATTCAAAAGCTATTAAAAGATTAGTGAATTTAGATTTACTAAAGACTAATGAATTGGATACCCAAGATAAATGTGAAATTTGTCTTGAAGCAAAAATGACTAAGTTGTCGTTTCACTCGGTTGAACGAAGCACAAAAACCCTTGAATTAATTCACACGGACGTATGTGATTTAAAGATGGTGCAAACAAGAGATGGTAAAAAGTACTTTATCACTTTCATAGATGATTGCACAAGGTATTGCTACATTTATCTTTTAAGAAGTAAAGATGAAGCAATAGAAGCGTTCAAAAATTATAAGAACGAAGTTGAGAATCAACTTGGTTGTAAAATCAAAATGATTCGAAGCGATAGAGGAGGCGAATATGTAGCCCCGTTTGAGGAGTTATGCAACGCAAGTGGTATAATTCATCAAACAACTGCTCCATATTCACCACAATCTAATGGTGTTGCAGAACGCAAAAATCGAACTCTAAAAGAGATGATGAATGCACTGCTTCTAACTTCAGGATTACCACATAACATGTGGGGGGAAGCTGTTTTGACAGCCAACTATATCTTGAATAAGATCCCTCTCAAAGGAAAAGATGTCACTCCTTATGAGTTGTGGAAGGGAAGGAAGCCATCCTACAAATACCTCAAAGTGTGGGGGTGTTTGGCAAAGGTGATGGTTCCTCCGCCCAAAGAAGTTACAATCGGACCTAAGACGGTTGATTGCATCTTCATTGGATATGCACTTAACAGTAGTGCATATCGATTTGTTGTTCACAAGTCTGAAATATCGACTATCACAGTAGGAACAACAATTGAGTCGAGGAATGCTGTATTTCTCGAAAATACATTTCCTTGTAAAGACAAGGAAAAAGTCTCAACCAATTCTGAGACAAGAATTGAAGAAGTCACTAGTTCTAAACAAGTGGAAGAAGAAGCCACTAGTTCTAAATCAGCAGATGCGGAACCTGAATCGCCAAGCGTGCAAGGCCCGATCCAAAAGATACAGTACTAAGACGTGGTAATAGAGTCAGAACACCAAAAACTTTTGGTCCTGACTACATTGCTTTCATGTTGGATGAAGAACCAACATTGATAAAAGTAGCCTTTGCTGGCCCAGACGGGCTGCATTGGAGAGAAGCTGTTCAAAGCGAAATTGATTCAATTTTGCTAAACCACACATGGGTGTTGGTTGATTTACCCGAAGGTGCTAAACCTTTAGGATGCAAATGGGTTCTTAAAAGAAAGTTTAAGGCCGATGGAACAGTTGATAAGTATAAAGCCCGATTAGTAGTAAAGGGTTTTAAACAAAAGGAAGGACATGACTTCTTCGATACCTATTCACCTGTAACAAGGATTACATCTATACGAGTGCTTCTCGCTATTGCTGCATTGCACAATCTTGAGATTCATCAAATGGATGTAAAGACCGCGTTTCTAAATGGTGAACTAGAAGATGAAATCTATATGGAACAACCCGAAGGGTTTGTAGTACCTGGACAAGAGAAAAAGGTATGCAAGCTCGTAAAGTCCCTATATGGATTGAAACAAGCGCCATTGCAATGGCACTTGAAGTTTGATAATGTGATGTTATCAAATGTTTAAAATCAACGAGTGCGACAAATGTGTCTACATCAAGAGCACTAATAACGGTCATGTTATAGTGTGTCTCTACGTTGATGATATGTTAATCTTGGGTAGCAACACTCAAGTAATTAACGATACAAAGGCCATGTTAAAGAGAAACTTTGACATGAAAGACATGGGCCTAGCCGATGTAATTCTTGGAATGAAGATTCTAAGAACGAATGATGGAATCATCTTAACACAATCACATTATGTTGAGAAGATATTGAATAAATTCAAAGCCTATGATGGCGTGCCGGTTAAGACTCCAATTGAACTCGACGTTCACTTGAGCAAAAACAAAGGCGAGCCCGTTGCACAAGAAGAGTATGCACGGGTCATCGGGTGCATTATGTACTTGACTAATTGCACTCGACCTGACATTGCTTGTGCCGTGAACAAGTTGAGTCGTTACACGAGCAATCCAAGCAAAGAGCATTGGAGAGCTCTTGTGAGGGTTTTGAGATATTTAAAACACACTCAAAATCTTGGGCTACACTTCTCGAGATACCCCCCGGTACTTGAAGGGTACTGTGATGCCAATTGGATATCCGATAATAGAGACTCACTTTCAACAAGTGGATATGTCTTTACTATTGGGGGTGGTGCTGTATCGTGGAAATCCACAAAACAGACCTGTATAGCCCGATCAACAATGGAATCGGAGTTCATTGCCTTGGATAAGGCTGGTGAGGAAGCCGAGTGGCTTAAGAACTTCCTTGAAGACATTCCATGTTGGTCTAAGCCAGTGCCACCAGTGCTGATCCACTGCGATAGCCAAGCAGCTATTGGAAGGGCAAACAATGGCTTCTATAACGGTAAGTCTCGACATATACGTCGACGACATAACACCGTGAGACATTTGATCACAACAGGGGTGATTACAATTAACTATGTGAAGTCAATAGATAATCTAGCGGATCCGCTAACCAAAGGGTTAAACCGTGATCAAATGAATAAGTTGCTAGAGGGAATGAGTTTGAAATCCACAAACTAAAGAACTATCATAGTGGTAACCCAACCATGATGACTGGAGATCCCAAGAACTTGGTTCAAAGGGACAACTAAGCTATGAGAGTTCATGAGAAACACTCAACTATATCTATTCCCTAGAGAGCAATAGAGTGTTGGAGAGCTTGTCTAGTGGTAAAGGCTAAGTCTATGACTTTTAATGGTTCTTAAGGATCTCAAAGAGATGGAATTCTCAAAGAGACCAAGTATGGCAAGGTACTTGACTAAGAATCACCTATGTAAGTGCGAAGTGTGGTCGCTTCATAAAAAATGCACTTATGAATCCAAAGTGGTGTCCAAGACCGCAATGGACACAAAACGTGAGAACGGATGAGGTTGAGGTGTTTAAGCGTTAACACCATTGTCTCGGTGCACGCCGTGGGGGATTAGTTCAAAGCATCGCGCTACTAAGCCGCCTGTGTATCCGATGGTGTCGACTATGGAGGGTTCAAAGTCAACAACTACCTATCCTTATGCTTATATACCTCTCGAGGGTTGAGCTTGTGTCTGCATGCATATGCATTCGGCTATTTCCACTCATGTCGGGGATTGTAGAAATCATGGTATTAAATATGCCCGGTCAATGGATTTTGACCAAATAATAAATGTGACGAGACATTTAATTTTGTGAAATTAAATGACATAGCGTCGATCTACATTTTACGTAGATAAATGTAGTATATTCACTTTCTCAAATCCGATTTCCGGTGAGTGAGAAATAGTGGATTAAAGTTGGGCATAATTAGCTTTTAATTAAAGCTTGAAGTTGGAGCTTAGGGAATAATTAACTAGTGTTAATTATCCCACATTGGAGAATTAACACATCTTTTAATGTGTATAAATTAAGTGACTTTATGTTACTTAATAATTATAGTGGACCAAGATGGGCGAAAGGCACACGCCTGCCACACGCTCGCTGCCACACGCTCGTAACCGACGTCGGTTACGAATCTGCCATGATGAGCCTTCATGGCTCGGTTGACCCTGCATGGTGGCTTGGCCTATAAATAGGCTAGCCATACCACTGCATTAGGACACACAATTCCAAGCATTCTCTGCATCATAAGCTCTCTCCCTCTCTGCATTGTCTTTCTGTCGAAGCTCTGCCCTCTCCTCCATCCAGTTCGCCGGAGCTCTACTGATTGCGGTGCTGCATCAAAAGAGACGTAGTCGTTTTACCTTTGGGGACGAAACGCCAAACCGAAGAGCACTACCGGGGCGTATCTCGTCTTGCGGGAAGAGGCCTCCTCGACTCGGCTAAACATTCACGGTTTATTTGTTTCATTGTAATTCAGTTCAGTTTCGTTTCTTGTATTCCTTCTTTTGGGTTGTATTACGCCCGGCTTTTATCTCTTGTAATCCTTAGATCCAACATCTTTATCTCTTATCTACCTCACGAGTGGAAGACCGATGTCCTTTCCCTCACGAGTGGAAGACCGATGTCCTTTCCGGCCACATCGATGATGGTTTCTCTTGCATTGCCTACCCACGTGATGGAAGACCGGCCTTAACTTGCATTGCCTACCCACGTGATGGAAGACCGGCCTTTTAAGGGGTGAGTGGCCCATTTCTAATAAGAATCAATATAAATTAGAGCGATAAGCAGCTAAATAATTCAGCAAGAGAGAGACCTCACCGAAGGAAAGCTGAAAGCTGTTGCTGGCGGAGCAAGAAGCCAGCGGTGGAGCAAGGGCAACCGGTGGCAAAGCAATAGGCCGGCGGTAGAGCAAGGGCAACCGGTGGCAGAGCAGGACATCGGCGGCACAGAACGAGAATTTGGGAATTTGAGAAATGGAGAAATGCGAAGAGAGAATTTGGAAATTGGAGAAATGGGAAACATAATTTGAGGCAAAATAATTAGTGTTTGAAATGCATAGACTTAGGATGTCAGCCCAAATAATTGGCGGGGGGATTTAAAATATTTGCGAGCTCAACTCATAGGTGCTTGCAAATTATCTCGCAAATTTCTATGAAAAAAGAAAGCATACGTTTGCAAGCACTATTTGCTTACTATATTGCGAGCACAGAAATAATTGCTCGCAAATGCACTCGAAATATATTTTTCAACCAATATTTTGCATTTTGCTCGCGATTTTGCTTGCAGTTCTTCCAGAATTTGTAAGCACTACATGTGCTTGCAAATTGATGCTTGAAAATAGGCATTTTTTTGTAGTGATTTTTCGTTTAAATTTCTTTTAATTAAAATATCATTACTATACCTTGATTTTTTGTTAACTAGTATTAGTATTTTCCATTCTAAAATATAGTAGATACATAATTTTCACATCCTTTTGTAAGTATATTAATTCTAGTATTTACCATTGTCATTATTTTTGTGCAAAAATTGATATTAAAGGATAATTTTAATGAAAAACATTTAATTAAAGGAAGTCATCTATATAGCCTAAATTAAATGAGACACACTTCAATATAATTAAAGGAAATAGTAGTAATATTTATGCACAATATATATGTATCTACGACTTTTACGTAATTAATTATGCATTGAAGTGAAATAAAATAAGGGAATTCAAACATACGATTGGACTTAGATTAGATCGTTGAAGAATATATATGATTCGTCGTATTTTAGAATTTCATAATTAAATCTTATTATAATCTTTATAGATATTTAAAAAGTTCATAATTATCTGAAAAATAAAAAATTAAGAAATAATTCTAAATTATTATCTTACTGCAGCAAATACATTATGTTTCTAAATCACTGTTCATTAAACTCTACTAGCAAGCATGCCTGAAAATAAACCAATTAACTCAATACTGAATTTACAACAATTCCTTAAAAAAAGTTGATTTCGATGATCATATGTACTCCTCAAACAAGCTAATAATAGCGAAATTTGACTTGATTAGTTGTTCGAACAAATAATAGTTGAGGTAAAAAATGCATTCATTTGTTATTTAAATGCACATAAATTCCATTAATTTAGACTGCAAACAATTAGTACTATATGATGAGTAGTCATTATTGCTAGTCCAAAATGCATTCATTTGTTATTTAAATGCACATAAATTCCATTAATTTAGACTATAAAATAGAGGAAAGGCCAAAATTGGTCATAAACATATGATCATTTTACGATTTTGATCATAAATATTACGTTTTGAATTATTTGGTCTCACACATTTCAACTCGGGCCAGACTCAGCCTAAAATGGATGGAGCCGTTAAATAGTAACAGTCAACATGTGTTAACCCGATTTTGACCGAAATTAAACTCTTAATTTTGATTATTAGCACCCTTAATTTTTATTAGCAACTAATTAATTTAAAATACTGAACAAATAAATTACAAAAAACGTGTTTTCTCCTTCCCTCTTTTTGATTATTCTTGTTCTTCTTTCTCAGTTCTTCTACTTTGAAGAACCCTAGATTTTGCAGCAACCCAAAATTGCAAGTGCCCTTCGTTCGTCAAACCCCCCCCCCCCCCTCATCAAACCATCACCATTTCTATCGTAGTATATGCCTTCTACCGGCGCAATACTAAGAGGCGCCTCTCATCGTTTGCTAGCCTCATCAAGAACCGGTAGCAAGAATTTAAAGAACAACTATGATTTATCCCTGAAAATGCAGCACCGTAAATAGCAATTCCTAAGCAAGTGCCGTTTATTTCTTGATCCTTGGTCATTACCAAACGTAGAAGCATCTATTCGAACGCAAAGCCCTCCAAATTTACATATTTTGTCATCAAACCGGCGATTCTCTCCAAACAATCATCTGGGCTTTGGGATTCCCCATCTTGACAAAAGGATTCGTTTTTTACTCCTAATTGAGGTGAAAAGGTGCATTCTTAAGAAAGGTTCTTGAAAACGTGAGCGAAGCGGGGCGAGGCGGAGGAGGAGTCCCATGAGTAATTAGGAGAGTTGGAGACGAGGCGGTGTTCACCGGAGGAGGAATGGATGGCGGAATTATCACCGGAGCAGTTGAGCGAGGAGTTGGGACATAGTGGGAATTATCGCCAAAATGGGATAAGGGATGCCGAGGAAGGGTGGAGAAGCAGCCGGAGCAATGGAAGCTGAGGGCGGAGTCGTGGAGGACGACGGCGAGAGGGCGAAGGGGTAGAGTGAGGTCTTCGCCAACACCGATATCCTGGATTGCTCTCATCTCCATTTTTAGATTTGTAATGTAAAATTGAAGAAATTGTTACTGGCAAAAAAAAAAGATTTCTAAACATTTTGAGAATATTTGATAAATGAATTATGACAAGAGGGATGAGTTCTTTTTATTTTGGATTTATAATAATATAGTAATTATTTTGGGTTGCTGCAAGAACTAGGGTTCTTCTAAACCCTAAGTAGAAGAACGGAGAAAGAAGAAGAATCCAAAAGAGGGAATGAGAAAACACGTTTAAAGAGGGAAGAAGAAAGAGGAAAGGATTACTTTTATTTTGGGAATTTAGAATAATAATTAGTAGTATTATTTAAAAATGTATTATTGAAATGATTAATTGGGTCAAAATTGAGTTAACACATGTTGGCTGTTACTATTTAACAGCTCCGTCCATTTTGGACTGAGTCTGACCCGAATTGAAATGCGTGGAACCAAATAATTTAAAAATGTTTAAGACCAAAATCATAAAATGCATGTCAATTTTGACCCTCACTCTATAAAATATTAGTAATAATAAATTAATCCTAGAGCGATGGCAAAATGGTAAGAACAAAGTTTGGTGAGGGCAATATAAGTAAATGGCACCGACTCTCTCTCTAATTCCTCACTGTCACCTTTTTCCTCTGTTTCGAATAGAATAAATGCAGATACAACGGAATAATTTAAATCATAATTCAATATCGAGGTCTCTCCCCACCTCTCAAATTGCTCCATTTATCTCTTTGATTAAGGTATTATTTATCCCCGTTTGCATTTTTCGATTGTATTAGACTCAGATTCAGTGATCTGCGCAAGGGTTCTTTGTGTTGCTTCAAAAAATTGAATCTTTTGCGTCTTCAACCTTCTCTTCTATTGCTTTTCTTGTGGGTTAGGAAATACATATAATTAAGTTATTGCTCGTTTATTTTGATTTTTTTTCTAACCTACGATCGCCCTAACGCCTCGTTGTTTATCAATTGGAAGGTCAGATTTTCATTTTGATTAGGTTTTCGAATTCTTTTTGTTGTGGACCTGTAATTGATTCCGGAAGATTGAATTTTTATCGATTGATTTGGGGTTTTAGGAGGTTATTAGATGTTTGAAGCTTTTTAGGTCTAATTTTATTCTGATTTAGGTTTTATTGTGATATTTGGCTTCTGCAAGTTTTATAGTGCATGCGTTTTATTTGTGCTAAATTTGATTGACTCATGAATTTTAGATCGATTTCTAAAAAGAGGATGAATTTGGTTTTGTTATCAGCTATGTTATTCATGTTTTTTCTTTATTTGATTGTGAAAGTGTATTTTTTTAGTGTTTATCAGATGATGATGATTTAGGTGTGCAATTTCAGAATAAATTGGTGAATATCATTGTATTCCTGCCTTATTGATGATGATTTAGGTGTGCAATTTTAGATGATTTAGATATATGGTATTGAAGAAATAATTTGGAATGATATTGATAGGGTTGGTGTGGGGTGAGGAATCACATGTAGATGAAGGATAGATATAGCATCCAGTGAATATCTCAGTTATTTTATCAATATTTCAGGTCCCTTTTGTTGTGATGGTTTGTTTTGCTATGCTTGTGCTCTTGAAATGGTGTTGAGGTTATTGAACTAGCCGATACTAGAGGATTTTCTCTTATTATTACAATGCAACATAGTTTGAAACTATTTATGGAGTATTATTAAATTTAGACAGGTAACTGCATCGGAAATATCATGCTATTGAAGTTGTTAATATAGGTAGTGTGGGCTGCCTTCGATCAAGGATTTTTGAAGTAGCTTTCTGAAAACTTGTTTCCTGATGCAGTATATATGTGTGAAAATGAAGCAACTTTTGGTTTGATAACAAGCTGTAGATTTCCCCTCGGGTTGTCTAATATAGCTCCCACTGACATCCTGTCCATGTTTTGGGATTTTTATTTGATTGATTATTACAAAATTGTATGATTATAGGGTGTTTAAATTGGTTTTGTGCATGTTACTCAGGCTGCTTTTGAGAAGCTTTCCACATTCTTGAGCATTTTGTCGAAAATCTTGAAATCTATACTCTAGTCTCTTTCTTGTTGCATTCTTGTAATTGGGGGTGAATTCAGATATTACAAGTTTGAAATTCTCCTAGTGATGGAAATTCATCCACCACTGACTGGGTTAAGACGGGATTGAATTTGAGCATAGTGTTGATGATGCTTGTAATACATGCTACTTTTGTTGTCTTGATGTGATTTGCGAGCTCAATTAATATTAAGAAAGTCTTATCGCATTGGGCGCTTGTGTTGGTGCATTGCAGAAGCTTGCATAAATGGAGTCCTCCAAGGAGACCGGCTACCAACCTCGAGAAGGCCCGATTCTCTGCATCAACAACTGCGGCTTCTTCGGAAGTGCTGCCACGATGAACATGTGCTCGAAGTGCCATAAAGATATGGTCTTGAAACAGCAGCAGGCCCAATTCGCCGCGGCATCCATCGAGAACATGGTCAATGGCAGCATCAAACAGAAGGAGCCCCTCCCTGCTGATGCAGTGACTGTGGAAGTCGAATTAAAACTTGACTCCCCTCGTCCGACCCTTGACCCGGTGCCAAGCGAGCCGAAGCCAAAGGAGGGACCAAGCAGGTGCACCACCTGCCGCAAGCGTGTGGGCCTGACCGGTTTCAGTTGCAAGTGCGGAAATCTCTTCTGCTCGGTGCACCGCTACTCAGACAAGCACGAGTGCCCGTTCGACTACCGGTCGGCCGCTCAAGATGCCATAGCAAAGGCTAACCCTCTGGTTAAAGCCGATAAGCTCGACAAGATCTGAGAGGCTTTCGGAGTGGTCTTCTATCTTTATGTATTCGGTGATGGTTCGTCATGTAAGTCTTGCCGATTGTCCGCGTTTCTAGAGTTTGTTGGGTGGTGTTTGGGGGGCAAAGATAGGGGGAGAGATTGTGGTTTGTGGAAACTGTGGAGTCGTGTGTCAAATCGGCTAGGGTTGATTACTTTGGTTTGGTGCAGTGTGTAGAAGCTGTTGAATAACATTATTATTGTGGAATTTGCAACTTGATCATCTTTTAATGTTGTATTGCTGAATTTACATACTTCCTCTGCCCCAAGTTAGCAGGTTAGTTGTGGCGTTTCTACCTTAAAAAATCGGGCTTTGGGCTTGTCGTTGAGCCCGAGTCCGTGGATAACGACTGTGAGGAAGCTAGTAAGACTCCAAAAAGAAGTTGGGAATTTCTGTGTCATTGAAAAAAGAAGTCTTACCAATAGTCTCTACAAGAACACTTCCCATTTACAATATGATGAAACCTGCTTATTTCTCTAATTAACAATTCCCTGCTATAAACTTGGGATACAAACTTTGCAAAGCTATGGCAATCAACACAAATCCTCAGATTCTTCATTATGCGTATAGGCTTTGCTTAACAAACATTCATCATACCAAAAGCTAGGGCTAGTTTCTCACTATGCCCAAGCAAGGCTCTCCCCTTCCGCTCGTCGTCCACATCGTGAAGAACGGAACTCAGGTCCGGAGTGTATCCGGCCGCCTTCACCCGATCGACATCTCCCCTACTTTACACAGCAGCACCTCCTCACTGTCAGGACGAGATCGATCGCCCGCATAGAACGTGTGAAGGGTTTGCCCCAACGTGATCCAGCTCTTCCCCGGCTCCTTCACCACCGCCTTCTCCTTCATCAACCGCCTCACTTTCCTCACCTCGTGCCACCTCCCGTCTAACGCGTATACATTACAAAGCATCACGTAGTTTCCTGCATTCTCTGGCTCTATCTCGAGAAGACGATCCGCGGCAACTTTCCCAACTTGGAAGTCCCGGTGAGCCCTACACGCGCCCAGAAGTGAACCCCAGATAGCAGCATTCGGTTTGAGAGGCATTTCTTTCATGAAATGCAACGCCCTCTCTAGCTGACCAGCACGCCCTAGTAAGTCGACAATGCAGCCATAGTGCTCAATACCTAGATCAACACCACCCGCCGATGCTGCCTCATCAAAGAATTGGAGGCCTATTTGTTCCATTCCTCCGTGACTACAGCCGGATAGTACTGTCAAAAGAGTCGTGCCATCGGCCTTGAACTTATTCTCTTCCTTCATGTTACTGTATAACTCAACTACAGATTCCTCATCTCCATGTCTACCATACCCTCATTGCAATCCACGAGATAACACTTCTTTCGCACATTGCATCAAAGATCCTCCTAGCGTAAACTAGGTACCCACATTTTGAGTACATATCAATTAAAGAATTCTCAACAGCAATGTAGAAGGATTGGTGAGATCGGAGGACACGGCCGTGCATTTGCCTTCCGTACTCGAACACAGCAAGCCCCGAAAGTGCAGTCAAAACACAAGCATAAGTAACATAATTAAAAGACATTCCTTCGCTCTGCAACTCACAAAACAGATCAAGAGCCTCTTGATCAAATCCTAGTTGAGCATAACCCGAAACGATAGCAGTGCATGAAACCACATCTCTCTCCGGTAAACCTTCAAACACAAGCCGCTCTTCATGGATATTTCCAGATTTGGCATACAAGTCTAGAAGTGAGCTACCAACATATATATGGGATTCAAAAGGGCTCTTAACTATAAGTGAGTGGATTTGTCTTCCACATTCGAACTGGGAGGCACTCGTGCAAAGAATAACCACTGTAGCGAAAGTGTACTCGTTTGGATTGGTACCTGAAAACTATCACAACATATCATCTTTCATAACTATAAGGGAAAGACAAGAATGCCAAAGTGTGATCATGTTTGAAGAACTACAAAAAACAAACTTAGAGGATATTTGGCTGAGCTTATAATCCATTTAAAATAGCTTTTAAGTTATTTACGAGATTATAAACTCTGGTAAAGTGTTTGGTAAATCTCCTAAACAGCTTATAAGTATAAAAATAAAAATTTAAGTTCAATAATCCCTACTTAGTTTTTCATAATCTTATAAGTAACAATCTATTTATAATTCATCATTTCAGAATACCTGATCTTAGCATTTCCAAAACGAGATGCAAAGCTTCGTTGAAAACCCCGCTCTTGGTATACCCAGAAATCACCGCGGTCCACGACACTACATTTCTCTGTGGCATTTCGTCGAACACCTTCTGCGCGTCATCCAAACATCCACATTTCAAATACAAGACGATAAGCCTCCCGCCAAAGTAGACACGGAGAGCATAACTGGTTTTAATCATGTGGGATTGCGCCGTTTGGCCTGCTTTCACATGCTTCCGACTCACGCAGTCGCGTAGCAGAGCATCATACTCCATGAATCTCATGTCGTGGTCCTGTCCGTGAATTTGTTGCGCTGGCGCATGATTTAGGTTGAAACTGGGTGCTGCGATGTTTGAATTAGGGGAATTGGGAGGGAAGGAATGGAGCTTTGCTGATTGGTGGATTGAGATGGATATAAAGGTTTGGATATTGCGGTGATGGATAAACTTAATGATTCTTCTCAACATTCTTCTTAGAGCTGATATTTATATCCTATTTATAATTGTAAATTATCATCAAATAAATTGATCTGATAATAGTAATACTACCTTGGAATTGCAATTTTTTTTACACTTCATATAACAAAGTCATGCTCAGGAGTACTTCCTCCACCGGAGCAACCTGAATCACCGTTGCCATCGCCGGATACCATTTGGAATGAAATTTGTATATTTATATTCTATCCACCACTGCTTAATATGACGTGTCCATCCATATAGAATAACAAAGAGGAATAAATACATCACTCATACAAAATGTTTCACATTTATTTCATATTAGTACAAAAAGTTTAAAATTTACATAAATCATACAAAAAGTTTCATTCATGTTTCAATTTAGTACATTTGTTATATGTATTTAAACGACGTTAACTCTTTGCCTATGCGAAAATAGAGAACAAAAGGGAAATAGTGCAGATATTATGATATATATAAAGATTGAGATCTACAAGTCATGCATGATGTATGGAGATTGAATGACTTAAAAGTTAGTAGGTGTTAACATACAATATTAATCTATACTAGTATTATACTCCATATAGCAGACTAAAGTCTCATTTTCATCTATTCCCATCCAATGCCAATTGATCGGATGGAAATCGAACCTCAATGCCGAGATACTCTTCCTTCCTCATCTCCACCTAAATACGTGCTAATATATCTCGTATATACATAGCTAAAACCACGAGAGAGCGAACCAGGTTTCGGTTCAAAGCTCCATTTTCAGCTGGCTCGAGTGCAGAGAAGCTGTGTCAAACCAGCAAGATAAGGTTGATATTAGTTGCACAGAGCATGTATGGAAATATGCATTGGCAAGGAGTGTGGTTTACCTGAATTTGGAGGAGAGTCGTAGCTTAGCAATGAGTTCTCCTGGGTAATGAAGTTAGATGTGTCATCTACTCTGCCAGGGTGAAGTCCATCGAGGAGCCATGGCTGTTGTTGTCTGCTGCTGTTTAGTTGTCCCTCCGGCCAAATGGATGGCGGAAACATGCCTAGGTAGCTGTTATCAATGGAGGACTCGCTCTGCAGGAAAAGAGGTTCGAGAGTTTACATCAATATGTATTAAGTACTAAAATGTGGAGCATTTTCACCTTTTTCAGCGAGTTGATTATAGACTTACTTCTACAGCTAAAAGGGCGTCGAGGTTGAAATCAATTCTTGGATTAACAGCAGCAAGTCTCATGGATAAAAACTGAAGCCAAAGAAGCATTTCCAATCAGCTTGTTTCAAAATGAGTAGAGGGCAAAAGATAGAAGAGGCGTGGGGACGCCTCAACTCCTTTGTGGTCCAGACTTGTCACATTAGGATATGATAAAATAATACTATCTGTTTCTATTATCCGGATCCAGGTTTCAAAGTATTGAACATTCAAATCTTTAGGCCACAAGACTTACTCAAAAAATCAAATGCTTATAGCATGAATAGGAATTCAATTCTATCACCGTAATAAAACAGGTAGAAGAGGGACAGCTAACCTCCACTTGGCGTTGGAGAGCTTGCACGTGATTTATTATCTCATCGAGCACCATTGCAGTACCTGAAATCTGTAAGGACTAACCAGTAATTTTATTACAACACATCCCTAATTTTTTCTTCAATGAGTAAAGAAAATGTCCAAAAAGAAAAGAGGAGCAGGAAGAGGAACATTCTGTATTGCATTTATCAATTTCATTGCCGAAGCCTTTCAAACAAACTCTTATCTTCTTTAATACCCTTAGTTTCATTAACTCTTCAGGTGCAGCTGCAATTTGTTCGTAGAGTTTTCTGTTATTGTACCTATTCTTAAACATAGTACAGTGGAGTGAAGGGACAATAATGGCCAAATGTATAAGAAAAGCCATAAACTAACGTAACAGAGCAATCCAACCTGACAAGTCGATTTTTTTAACTAGAATCGTTCGTCAGGGTAATATTGGAACCATTATTGCTGGTTTCATGAAAAAAAGGCCAGTACTGGTGAATGACATAAGGTTTTCCTTTGCCTGATACAAAATGTATTGATCTGATGGTTCATCTGTATCAATTCGCTCTGCACATCCTTATCAAACTTTCACATGTAGACGATGAAAGTTTGTTGCTCATCGAATGTATCATGAACAGAATAATTTATAAATTTTTATTATTAATTTCACGAGAGTGGTATACACAGAGAGAGACCTAAGAAACTGTGTGGGAACGGAGAAAAACAGCCAAACAGTCGGAAAGAAACACCGCTCAGAGTTAGAAGCGTCAATATCTAACACCTGGGGAGTCCAGAAGCTTCAGTTTAAAGCAACACTAGCATAATTTTGTTTATCAATTTTCCTACATCTAAAAGGTTTCGTATGTTATAGGTCCACATATTGAACGAAAAACTAGGTCGTGATAAGATACCTCAACTGCTCAACTACAAAACTAGAACATCCATGGAACAAATATTTTAAAACAACCCAAAAGCATTTTGGAAATGATTCCGGAAGTCATTTCCAAGGCCAAACCCAAAATCCGATAAAGTGTCAGTTACTATCAACGAAGAAGTGGAAAGAGAGATAATGCAGAAATTTACAAGAGTGCCTTGGAATGGACGGGTAACGAACCAAACAGATGGTAAAAGGCAAAAAGGTGAAGACGAAGCGTAGGAATTACGAGAGGGACGCTTCAGCAGCGGCCCACCACTTTTCTTCCCTAACTAAAAAGATGACTGTGGACCCTAAACGTTCTTTTGCAAAACAAAAGGCATATGTAGCCTCCAGGAAATTAGGCAAGCATAGTAAATGAAAGAAGAAGATTATGCAATCCAAAAACCTAACTAGCCGTTAATCACAACATAATTGGTTCAATCATCGCAATTAGCTGGTGCAGAAGTTGTAGTATTAATGAAACGATAGCGTATTGACAGCTGACCTTGTTACATCCTGGGACCAGGTCCTGTAATAGCTTCATCCTGGCATTGATTTTCTCTCTCCGGGCCTGTGAACAACGACATGTGAGTAGTTGAGGGTTTGAAACGCAATAATTACGGATACTAATCTTGATCAAGGAGATAATTAGTGATTACTCATGAGATTTTAGATAATTACTCTTTCAGCTAAGCTATGGCTATCAGTGGCCTGGCCACGGCGAGCTCTGACATGAACGTATGGCAGCTGCTCGCCACTCCCATCAGACGCTTCATTTGCTTCCAGTTTTTTGCTCTTTTTGCTTGATTCTTTAACCTGCGTATTCAAAATCAACATATTTGGGAAATGTTCAATTTTCCCCCAAATTTTGGTCTCGAATTAATCATCTCGTTTATCAATTTACATCACGATAGTTACAAACTCAGATTTAAATCCAGTTTAGATTTGCAAATTGATGAGACGAAGGGGTATGAAATTACCTTTTTCTCCCTCTCCTTTCGCTTGATGGACTTCAAGCTCTGATTCGAAACTGCCGGCGATGAAGAATTCCGGTGATGCTCTGACTCCAACGGCTCCTGCTTCACCGAATCGGTCTTCATTGAGCTCGAAACCGATAAAATGTTCGTGCTCTCCGGCGGATTATCCGCCGAAGCAAATACAGAAAACATCGAGGCGCGGTCAATTAAGGCAATATTGGAAGGAAAAATTGGCGGCGGCATAGATTTCGCCGGAAAATCCTCCTTCACAAGGAGCTCCACAGCTTGCGGCGGCGGGAGCTCGAGAAGCGCCGTGAAAGATGTGCCGTCCGTTTCCGGCGGACCGGGGATCAGGCCGTGGATGTCGTCGAACACGAACCCCATTCCTCCTGGTTTCGTTCCGGATATTCCGGATCTAAATTGCGGTTGAACCGCTTCAACATTTGGCTCCATAATTTGAGGAGTTAACAGACGAGGACACAAATACTACTAGCAAATTGTGGTTGGCGATTCACATTGAAGCTCAGCTCAGCTCAGCTCCGCCACCAAAATCCGAACTATCCTAAGAATGAGTCAAAAAATTGGAAGGGGATAAAAAATTCCCCAGCCGAACAGAACAAACACTCACTCACTAAGCACAGACGAAGCTGAATTTGGAACAGCTAGAAGATTTTCCCGCCATTTCGCACTAATCCGCAAACGGTTACTCCATTGCTAGGTTCAATTATCAGAAGCGAAAAAGGGGGAAATGTGAAGACGCGTCAATTTGAAATGTACAGCAGCGGAAGGAATTGAGATAGTGATAGCCGCAGTTGAACACTGTTCTCTTCTTCCTTTCTATGACTGTTTTAACTTTTTGTTCGCCTTTTCTTGTGAGAGGAGAAAGCTACGCTATCAATGGCGGTCAAAGCGCAATGCTTGTTACTTTCTCTCTCTACAGTGCGTGTTGATTGTAAAATGGATTTGCCTCTATTTTTTTCCTTTTTTTATTCGTTTTCTTTCTTAGAGCATCTTCATTCTTCAATAGCAATAGCAATAGCAATAGCAATAGCAATAGCAATACCTCAGCCACAAACTTCTTCTGTCATATCATCAGCACTAAAACTCCTTCTGTCACATCACCAGGACAAGCAACTTAACAAGCAATACTCAGCCATAGCCCAGCCATAATAAACAAAATTTTAAAAATAACAATCACACAAAATACGGAATTAAACTTACGACACAGATACGAGAAAATGCAATAATTTCATTTAAATTAAAAAAGTACATTAAAAAAATTACAAAATTACAAAATTACAAAAAAAAACTATCGTCGTGCAGTCCTCCGCGCCCACAACTCTTCAATTAAATCCTTTTGGAGTCGAATATGAGCTTCCACTTGGCGCATGTCGGCATGTGCTTGGAGGCGGCCGGCTTCATCGTGAGGTACCCCACTTCGTACGCTGGGGGTGGCCACGCCGTGGCTTGGACCAGCTTCATTATCGTCGTTGGCCCAACTAGTCAGTTGTACACCTTCATCTTCGACAATAATGTTGTGCATGATAATACATGCGTACATCATATCAGCAATGCAATCGACATGCCACAAACGCGTTGGACCCCTAATTGCCTCCCATCGAGACTGGAGCACACCAAATGCGCGCTCCACGTCCTTGCTCGCCGACTCCTGCCGTTCCGCAAAGTAGGCTTTCCTCTCATCTGATGCGTATCTGATCGTCTTCACAAAGACGGGCCACCTAGGATATATCCCATCCACCAAGTAGTAGCACATATCATGCTGGTTCCCGTTGGCGACAAAACTGATGGCCGGACCGACGCCCTGGCACTGCTCGTTGAAAATGGGCGACGAGTTGAGGACGTTGAGGTCGTTGTTCGATCCGGCTACCCCAAAATATGCATGCCAAATTCACAACCGGTAATCAGCTACGACCTCGAGGATCATCGTGGGATTCTTTCCCTTGTAGTCGGTCGTGTAGAATCCTTTCCAGGCAGCGGGGCAGTTCTTCCACTCCCAATGCATACAATCTATGCTGCCTAACTTACCCGGGAACCCATGCTTCGCCCCGTGCATCTGCATCAGCTCCTGGCAGTCTTCGGGGGTAGGGCTTCGAAGGTACTGATCACGGAATATTTCAACCACGCCCTGACAGAAATACTTCATACTACTTCATACATTCAAGGGCAGTCGACTCGCCGATGTGTAGGTACTCGTCCCTCATGTCTGCCGCGCCTCCGTAGGCCAACTGCCTGATTGCAGCAGTGCACTTTTGAATAGGTTTGTGGCCGGGTCTGCCAGCCGCATCGTGCCTGAAGCGGAAACACAGATATCGACGCTCCAAAGCGTTAACAATATGCATAAATAGGGCCCTGCTCATCCTAGAACACCGCCTGAAAATGTTGGCGTTAAACCGCGGCTCCGGGGCGAAGTAGTCGTCAAATAGCCGCTGATGTGCAACTACGTGATCCCGATCAATCACTGCTCGGCGGTGGACGACGGGTCGAGGTCGAGGTACTGCCGCCTGCAAGGCCCGTTGTATCAGCCGGTCAATCTCTCGGGACGTATAGGCCTCCAACTGTTCGTTCAAACGCCGTTCGAACTCCTCAGCATCCCCACCACTACCACCACTACCACCACTACTACCACCTGCGTTACTCATTTCGCGTTGTTGATCTTGTACAGAAATTAAGATAGAGAGAAAACTCGTTAAAACAAGTGGTGCAAATGAAAATGACGTGCAGATCGCGTATATATAGTGTTTCGAAAATTAAATAAAAAAAATATCTCGCTCGCCGATCTGGCGCATGCAATGGCGGCCAGGAGATCGGCGAACGCATCGCCGAGCGCTCAGGAATCGGCGTGCGCTCGCCGTTTTTCTCGCCGATTTGGCGCTCGCCGGCTGCAATGGTTCGGCGAGCTGACCGGCGAGCGCCAAGAATCGACTAGCCGTTGCGTTCGTCGCTATTGGAGATGCTCTTATGAGAACTCGGAAAATTGTACTGACAAGTGCGAAAGTTAATAATTCTTTATAATAACCTATTTTATTCTATTTTTTGTATTTATGTCATTTTAATTATTGTTTTAATATCCATATATCTTTCTCCATTAAAAACTAAAAAAAATTTACATTAAGAAAATCTCAAATCAAATCAAAGTGAGTATTTAAATACTCCTTCAATCCTTACAAAATAGACTAGTTTTACCATTTTAGGTTATCCGCTAAAATTAGACCACATCTAAATATGGAAAAAAATTTAAACGATTACACACCATTAATAATATGGACTCCACAATCTTAACACACTACTTTCACTACTTTTTTTTCTCTATCTCTTACATTTTCTTATATCTTTGTCTATTTTTTGAAAAAGATCCATAAAAGTAAAAAATGAAATTAAAAAAAAAATTGAAAGAGTGAAAAAAAATTCATACACTTGCACCTCTTTTGTGTGACACACGGAGTTCCACTTTACACTAACGCGTGATGTTCATATGGAATGCATGCAAGGATGTGCATTTGGTCCTTAGTTGTTGCTAGTGATCATAGAGGTGTTAATTTCCCACCTACGTCAAAATTCCGTCTACATTAAAATGAGATAGATGTTGAGTTGACAATTTTATTTTTAAAATGGCGTCATCGTTTATCAAATTGTTAGGAACATCGACCGCACAAGTTTTATTTATATTTAAAAAATTACATTTAATCACAAATATTTTTTTAAAGTGTAGGTTATAATTTTCGGATTAACATACACAAAAACGCATTTATTGAGGAAAGCAATGGGTCCATCACCCATGTCTCCAATTTTTGCTTTATCAATAACTAATGTTGGGGCAAATCATTTTCCTTCGCCCAACGAAATGATCATACAAAATGCAATGCCCAACTATACTTATTTTTGCAGCCTATATAGATTGGCAATCAAATTATAACCTCTTTAACATGCTAGAAAGACATAATTTCATCTGGATTTATTTATAAAATTTTGAAAGGCAATATTTATGTATAAAATAAATACAGCAAAAATATGATTAATTAGTAAATGTAGGTCAAGGCAAGAAAGTGATGCGATGCGGTCTACTGCGTACGAAGTGGTTCAGTATGGGCGACAGGCCCATTGTGTAATCGTGTGGGGACAAGTCCACTATTCCTTTGCAATTAATTGCAGCAAAAAAAGCGGGTCCGTAGCCTTGGCGGCCCTCACACTCCGGCCCAACATCATGTGAGAGGGTTCAATCAGGGTACGCAGTAGCCCGTTAAGGGAGAGACCTTAACTCATTGCAGCAAGATCTGCCCCTCCGTTGCCAACTGCGCTACGCCCCTGCGGGCAATTTTCCTTTGCAATTAATATTAATACTCCTTGTAACTTATACATGCACTGAGCCCGGGTCAAGTTTGATCCGAATTCGAGTTTGACAAAGGCGGAGGAGGAATATGTGCCAACTTTGTACGATAACAATGTGAAGAGGAGATGGCGGAAGTAAATGGAGAAAGGTTGTGCAACCTCTGTATGGCAGGCAGCGAGTGAGGAGGCATGAATGGATTAGGACAATGAGGATACTGATCGAGTTGGAGAGGAAGAGTCCAAGGAGGACATTAAGGTGGCGTTTGGTTGTCATGACTAATATTATGAGACTATTCATTTAGGATTAAGTTGTGAGATTATTTTAGTTGGAGGGGGAGGATATGACTAATTATCATGAGACTATCCATCTAGGATTAAGTTGTGGGACTCAATCTTATGAACCAAACATGATACACATTTAATCATGAGATTTAATTTTACCAACCGAACTCTCCCTAAGGGTACTGGAGGAGTTGGAGGTGTGAAAGATGCGGATATGCACACATACAAGTGTTTGTCAATTCATAAATTTGTAGACAATAAATTAAAATTTTGTATGTGATTAAACACTTTTGTAAATTGTTACCTAATTATTTTTGGACAGCTGGAGGAGTTGGAGGTGTGAAAGATGCGGATATGCACACATACAAGTGTTTGTCAGTTCATAAATTTGTAGACAATAAATTAAAATTTTGTATGTGATTAAACACTTTTGTAAATTGTTACCTAATTATTTTTGGACAGATGCTAGTATTTTTCCATAGTTTTGAAAGTAGTCCAAGAAATCATAAATTAACTTTGGACAGATATGCTAGTATTTTGTGCCATCTTAAGTAAGATCGAGTAGTGAGTACTATTTTGATGAATTTCTATTTTAGTAGTAGTATACTTATAAAATGGAGTATAACAACATCGACCGCCATTCATTAATAGTGGGTAAACCGTCATTTTCTTTGCATTTACTATACCAAATATTATAAATTTAGAATTTCACAAATATATATCAACAAAAAGGTCATAAGAGTAGTATACCTTATGAGATTTCTTCATATGATTTAAAATAGTTATGTACTTATACACACATAAGGTCATGTTAGATTTAACAACTATTTTAAATTAATAATTATATCAATAATCTACTTTATAGATGTCAACATGAAGATATTTGTATGTCTTCTGTTGACATGTAAATAACTAAACTCATGGTGTATAGTTGGTTTGATGATAGAAGAAGTGGATTCAAAATTGATTATTACTCGTTCTACCGAAAATGATACATTTTCCATTTTGGTTTGTAATCAAGAAATTCATTATTAAAAATAACATTATTTTATATCTATTTTATTCTTTTTTCATTAATAAATAAAATAATAGTAATAAAATCATGTATCATCCAAATAATGAATTATATTCTTCGGAATGGAGAGAGTATATGTGACAGTCTACCATCTATATACAGTAATCCTAGTATTTTTTCTTTACTAACTCTCTGACATCAATAATTTTTTATACCATTTTTAGTCTAATAAATAAAAAAAGTTGTTAAAAATATTAACTTAATAGTATATTATACAAAATACTTATTTTATTGTGTTTGCAATAAGTAAAACTGATTAATAATAAATAACTCTAATTGTCATTCTAAAACAGTAGTAATTGTGATTGTGAAGATGGTCAAAATTGTCGGCACACTACTTAGATTTACTACATAGATGAGCTACTGCTTTTACCATTTAAGCATTAATTTCTCTAATTAAGTCCCTGATAATAACTTCGTAAACATTTAATAATTCTCTAAACAACATTATCATACACTTTTTTTTCTTACTTTTTTGTACATTTTGTCAGAAACAGTGCCGCACTGCTTTTGTTATTTCTTATATAACTCCCTTGCCCCCTTGGGAATAGGAGTCTATCTATAAGAGCATCTCCAGTAGGCGGATGTCCTACTCGGACATCCCGAAAAACCCTTCCGCCACGTCACTAGGACTTCCCATCCCACTGCCACGTCACTAGGACATCCCCTTCACAAACCGCCCTTCCCGCTAGGACTTCCCGTAATAAAAAAAATCACAAATTCACAAATAAAACAATTTACGTTTACGGAAATAAAATTTCAACACGAATACGAACGGGAAAAATTAACAACTTCATTTAAAAAAAACATACATGATTTGAAAAAAAAATTACATAGTAATAAAACAAAAAAAGTACTAACATCAACGTCAACCCTTCCGCGTCCAAACCTCTTCGATAATATCGTTCTGAAGTCGAACATGGGCATCTGTTTGCCGCATGTCGGCAAATGCACGCATCCGCTCGACCTCTCCATGAGGTACCCCATATTCACATTCGCGGTGGCCACGCCGTGACTTGGACCTGCACCCGTATCATCTTCATTGGTCCACTGAGTCAGTTCCGCACCTTCATTTTCGACAATCATGTTGTGCATTATGATACATGCGTACATGACATCGCCGATGTTGGGAATATACCACTGCCGTGCAGGACCCTTGACTACCGCCCATCGACTCTGGAGCACACCAAATGCCCGCTCCACATCCTTGCGCGCTGCTTCCTGACGGCTCGCAAAGTATGACTTCTTTTGTCCGAGCGGATGCTTGATTGTCTTCACAAAGACGGGCCAGTTTGGGTATATCCCATCCGCCAAATAGTATCCCATATTGTGCTGGTTGCCGTTGGCGACGAAACTGATGGCGGGACCAAAGCCCGCGCACTGAGCATTGAACAGGGGCGACGACTGGAGAACGTTGATGTCGTTGTTCAACCTGGCGACTCCAAAATAAGCATGTCATATCCACAGCCGGTAGTCAGCTACAGCTTCTAGGATCATCGCGGGATGCTTGGCTTTGAAGCCAGTAGTGTACATCCCCTTCTAGGCGGCGGGGCAGTTCTTCCACTCCCAATGCATACAATCTATGCTGCCCAACATCCCAGGGAACCCGTGGACCGACCCATGCATATCTACCAGACTCTGGCAGTCTTCGGGGCTCGGACTCCGAAGATACCGCTCACCGAATATCGCTCTCACGCCCGCGCAAAAATTCTGCAGACACTCGACGACTGTCGACTCGCCAATATGGAGGTACTCGTCGAACATGTCGGCCGCGCCTCCGTACGCCAGTTGTCTGATTGCGAAAGTGCACTTCTGCAAGGGCGTGAGTCCGGGTTTGCCAGCTGCATCCTCCCTGATCCTAAAATACAGGTATCTTCTCTCTAAAGCACCCACGATGTGCACAAAACAGCGGACGATGCATTCTAAAGCGTCGCCGGAATAAGGCTTCCCCAAAACGTGGTTCCGGAGCGAAGTAGTCTGCATACAACCGAATATGTGCAGCAATGTGGTCACGGGGTACTGTAGTTCGACGATGGATCGGCCGAGGTACCGCAGCCTGCTGCCGCCGCTGCGCCCTCTGCTGTAGCAGCCTATCTATCGCACCTTCCACAGCGACCTCCAATTCATTCTCGCTATCACTGTCACTAGACATTCTAGATATACTTGAAATTAGAGATGTAGAGAGAGAAACTTGTTAACACAAGTGGTGCGAATGAAATAAAATTCAACGAGCCGTATATATAGAGTTTAAAAAAAATTAAAAAAATTTAAAAATCGGACGTCCGACCCACGCCACAATGGCGGACGTCCGCCCGCCTGTCGCGCCGACGTCCGAGGACACCCGAAGTCCTCACGGGACGTCCGTATCCGACCTCCCCTGCCACAATGGCGGACGTCCCGGTCGCCCGTCGCGCACGTCCGACCGGACGTCCGCCATTGGAGATGCTCTAAATAAGTGTTCTAATTCATAATTATTATCCTCACATTTCACTAATTTATTCAAATTATAAATGAGACTCACATTTTACTAACTTTATTCGATCTATTTTTTTTAACATTTATCAAAATTCATGCCGAAAAGAAATATGACTCTAATTCACGGATGGAGGGAGTGCAAAACAAATAAAGCCTTTTTTATTTCTTAATATCAAATAGAGGAGTGAACATCTTTTTAGGTTCACGAACTTTGCTAAGTATCATTTTAGGTCCCGTAAACTTTGAAAATATTATTTTGGGTCCGTCAACTACAAGTTAATATCATTTGAGGTATTTTGAACTTTTTCCGGACGAAAATGCCCTCAAAGCCTATGTCTCTGACGCAAGATGAGTGGCGAAAGAATTTTCCAAATTGCCATTTGAAGGCCTTAAGGGCATTTTCATCCTGAAAAGGTTCAAAATACCTCAAATGATATTAACTTGTAGTTGACGGATCTAAAATGATATTTTCAAAGTTCACGAATCTAAAATGATACTTTGGCAAAGTTCGTAGACCTAAAAAGATGTTCCCTCTAAATAGAGTACACAAAAATATAGAGTATGTTAAGTTATCCTAATATATCGGTTAATAATTTAACAATTTTTATGGGCTTATACATGGGGTTGAATCCTTTATTTATTCAATAAATTTTTAAAAAGTTAATAAATAATTTTAATACCAAAATGGAATATCTTTTTTAGTATTTTGTATTAAATACTAATAAAATAGGGATATCAGTCAAGAGGGGGACGTTTTCTGACGAAAATAATTAATAATCTACAATAATAATTATCTTAAACTTTGATAGGAAAATAGCTATGATAACCCTACCTTAATCTACCATAAGACGTGTCAATCATATAAATCGAAATAAACTTTATTAGAACAATAATCACCACTATTATCAAAACAACATAAATTAGGCTTCGCATCTACTTCGATAATTGGAAGACCTAGCTAGGTCATTAAATTTAATTTCAGATTTCCAATTATGGTGTAATAATAATGCACCGTTGATCACATAATTGCTAGCTAAAAATAAACGATTTTATTACAATATGCTACTGTATTTGTAGTCTATATTTAAAAACTTACACAGACAAAAAATAAAAATACGATGCTAAACTTTTTTTTGTAAAGGAGAATAAAAAGTAGTACTACTATAATAAATGAAAAAATCGCATGGAATATAAACTACTCCATATAAGGTGTCAGATTGTTTAAAATGTCGGTTGTTGAAATTAATTTACCGCAGTATTTGTTGACATATCTTCCCCCATTAAATACTCCTACTATATAAATAAACAAACAAACCGTCGACATTGTTGACCCATTTTTTATAAATTTAAAATTATTTTGTGGTAAATTTGAGTTAAATAAAAAGCAATAATGCTATTTTTCGATAAATTAGTATACTGGTATTATTTCCATGAAAAATAAATAGAGTACTTAAAATATCATCGATAATTCATAATGAAGACTTTATTCAATAAAAAATTCAACCATATAGTAGTACTACTAAATGCCCTATTGTTTTAGGATAATGTAACTTCTTTACTAGTACTCCTATTAATTTACAACATACTTTATCATCTAGATGCCTTTTTTTATTAATGCATTTTTCATTACATGGACCACTAAATAATCGGCCTTCATTTTTTTTTATTATGAAATTAGAAGAAAACATCATAATCATAAAATTTGAGTGGGGCTCCAGCCGCCCTACGCTCACGTGATTATTGTTCCCTCGGCCCAATTTATTTGGGCTTTTTTTCTTTTAGGGCCCACTTTCTAATTATTATTTAATAAATGTACATACCTCCATCCATTTTATAAAAATAGACACTTTTAAATTAGAAGGAATTTTAACAGTACACAGTAAGTTAAAGAACAGTGAGATAGAAAAAAAATAATTAAAGTATTACTATTATTGAAGAACAAAATTTATCTCATAGCGATTTTTTTTAAATAGAATTAACTAATTTTAAGGGACATACAAAAGTGATAAAAGTGTTCTATTAAGGAGGAGGAGAATATTTAACTATTTAAGTACTACAAAATAATCATTGCCTATGTGAAAGAACTATTTTGAGAATTTTTCATTTGCATGTGCAAATGATGAGATTTTGACAATTATTTGAATAGTTGCATCATTTGTCGAATACGTTGCGATGCATATGATATTACAATTTTTTTTTGTGTTTGTCGATGTGATATTACAAATTATTTAAGATGGAGATATTTTAATATCTTCGTTGATTTTCTAACATGCGAACCCGTGATGTAATAATTACTTTTTACCCCAGAAGACATTTTGATAGAAAGAACAGTAATATTCTAGATATAAATATAGGAAGTTGATTAATAAAAGAAATGTTTGATTATATAAAAAATACACATTGGTATTTGTTTGATGAATTATTCTCAAGAAACATTATATGTTTTTTTTTTTGGTAAATAAAAATTCTCAAAGCCTGAAAGAGAGGCGAGCCAGAAACTGCAGAATGCGATACAGAGAACAAAGAGAAATAAAAACGGACAACCAAGCAGCTAGAACAAAACCGAGGAAGGCTGCCAAGAAAGAGTCCCAACAACAACCTACAAAAACGAACACACAAATCAACAGAATACAACAACTTGCAACTCACTCAAAAATAGTGCTGTGAAACCTGAAAACAATTCCCCAATTCTTTCGAACTATAGGTTTTATCTTTCATCCTTATCATTTTTCTATTTTATTAATGTTGTATTAAAATATTTACTGTTCACTATCACGTCTATTATTAATGAACGGAGTATATAAAGAGATATTTGTGGTGATATGTCTCCACCCTTTATCGAGCTGTCATGACCCTATAAGTTTAGAGTTTGAGATGAATACCAAGTTTGACAACACCAAGGAAGTTGATGAGCCATGACCCACACATCCAACGCTAAGACAACTTCAATCTAGTTTTTGCCTCAGATAATGACCCAACACTAAGCCACAGAGTTAATACACCAAACTTAGACCCCACCTCACTCGTGGGGTCCAATTCCATTAGGGCATCGCAGTGGTGCGGATGTCCCAGAGGACATTCCAAAAACACCTCCTGCCACGTCATACGGACTTCCCACTGCGGATGCCACGTCATACGGACATCCCACCACACAGTTGCAGACATCCCCAAGGGCATCCCGACGGACTTCCCACATTAAAAAAAATCACAAATTCATCAATTTAACAATTTACGGAATTAAGCAATTTACGGAAGAAAAATTCGAAACGAATACGGAATAAAAATTTCATTAATTAAAAAAAAAGAAAAGTACATTTCACCAAAATAAAAAAAAATACATTTCAACAATTCCGCGCCGACGTCCGTGGGAGTCAAAGCAATGACAGACGTCGCGACAGACGTCAGCGGAAAGGCGCGGACATGTTGTGTCCGTATCCGCTGAACAGTTGCAAAATGGCGGACGTCGCGCACGCCGATCTGACATCCACGCGGAAGTCCGCCACTGCAGATGCTCTTACGAGATTTATCTGCTCTCGTAAATATTTCATCCGTATTACAAAAGATATCACACTTTTTATATGCCCAAACAAAAAAAAGTAAATCATCATCTATACATTCCGTTACATTTTCTCTCCTTTTATTATTACTATAGTTACTTTTCTCTTTCTTTACTAATATATCCACCACACTTTTATCTATCTACTTAATGTACGAAATAAAAGGTTAAAAAATCTCGGTGTCATCCACAATTTCTCCAAGACTAAGGGACTACTATGCTAGGCGCAGGGTTGTTAATAAACCAAGTCGCTTGCAAGCTATTTTTTAGGCTTAAGTCAAAAAAAGGTTCATTCGAACTTGTACAACTTGCTAGCTAAACGAACAAAGCTTGAATATAGTAGTAGTATTTGGCCTGTCAACTCTTGAAGAAGCTAAGCTCCTCAAGTGATTTGACTTAATATGAAATTATTTCTTTCTACAATTACTAATAATTGTATTCCATATCCGACTAATTTATTCATCTTAAACAATGAATATATTGTATCATTGTGGATAAATAACATAATACTCCTATATTTTAACAAGAAAATCATCTTAATTTAAAAAATATCTCTAAATTCCAAAAGTGCTTTAAGACTTAATTATGCTCGTGAGTCTTGACTATTGACATACACAATATTATGTACTGAACATCCGCAACGGAGGACGTCCCGGCGGACGCCGGACGTCCGCGCCGGACATCCTCTATTAGGCGTGCGAGGGGCAGATGCGGACGTCGGCTGCGGACACCGCAGATCTGCGGCTTTCCGACGACGTCCATCGTGACGTCCGTCATTGCGGTGCCACGACGGACGTCCTGACGGACATCCCGATTTTTTTAATTTTTTTTAAAAAAACTCTATATATACGGCTCGTTGAATTTCATTTCATTCGCACCACATGTTTTAACGAGTTTCTCTCTCTCTACTTTCATTTCTTTTGAAGATAAATGAAGCACGATAGTGATTCTCCCGCCACGAGCGAGTGACAAACGCCGATGGCTCGTTGAATTTCATTTCATTCGCACCCCATGTTTTAACGAGTTTCTCTCTCTCTACTTTCATTTCTTTTGAAGATAAATGAAGCACGATAGTGATTCTCCCGCCACAAGCGAGTGACAAACGCCGACGTTTCCCGTTAGAGGTGGGGGGAAACGCCGGCAGAAGTGCAGGGATGTCCGGGATGATGCTCGGAATGGCACCGATGATGCCCCAACTCCAAATGGCGGGGATGATGCCCGGGTACTACAATATGTACCCCCCTTGGTGTGCAGGGATGGGTGGGATGATGCACCAAATGCCCGGGGTGAGTGCCGCGATGACGGGGATGGCGCCCGTCCCGATGATGCCCCAAATGCCCAGGATGATGCAAGACATGCCTGCCGCTGCGGGGGTAGCAGGCTGGGGGTCCCCCAATCACCTGGGGACAATGTCTATCGCTCATACATGGATTTATTATCTAGCGATTCCCCCCCCAGAGTACTCCTCTGGAGACCACCGGCATTGAGACTTTCGCTTTTGAGGAGTTGGGGCTATCTCCGGTCAGGGAGTCTCCCATTGAGATGCCACCGACGGTAGGGAGGACGAGGAAGCAGGGCAAAGGGAAAGGCAAGGGCACTACCTCGTCCTCGCGTGCGGGGGACGAGGGTGGGGCGGGGGCCGGGGGGGGGGGAAGAAGCCGGCAGGGGAAAGAGGACCATTTGAAGCATAGGGGAGTGCGTCACGCTGGCGAAGGCCTGGGTCGGTGTAGTCGATGATCCCTACATCGGGGCTAACCAGCATATCGAGAGAATGTGGTGGCGCATTAGCCAAATCTACCTCCAATTCAAACCGTCAGGTGGGAAGCCTCACGATGGAGAGCAATGCCGGAAACAGTGGGAGCGGCTGAGGAGGCACCTCATCCGATTTTCCGGCATCTACCAAAACAACCTCCGCACGACAACCAGCGGCATGTCCGCCGAGGATGTGAAGGTTCTGTCCATGAAGCAGTACCCCGACAGTTCTTTAGGTTTCAGAGAATTCAAATATTGGGAGGTCTATCTTGTGGTGCAGACTTCCGTCAAGTTTAGTGCGGGTGTTGAAGCTGGCTAGCCAAAGCGGACGAAGATCAACGCCTCTGGCGAGTACAGCAGCAGTGCCGGTTCCCACGACCTCCCCGACGACGAGGCAGAGTTTCCCACCCCTCAATCATCTTCTCGCCGTCGTTGCCTGATTGGGCAAAAGACCGCGGTGCGGATGGCCACGAGGTCCGATCGGAAGCTCCTTCCCAGCTCAATCCCGAGCTCACCCAAACGCAGAGCCTGCTAGACACAATGGACAAGTGCGTAGCGGGTGACCCCTTATACAAGATGATGCTGAATGATGTCATCGGGAGTATGAGGCGCGATTTGGGGATGCCACCCCTGCCCGGGAGTGACGCCGGTACTAGCACCGGGGACGATGAGGAGTGAGGCGGGGGCCGCGTTTGTCGAAGCTTTGGGTTGTAATTTTTTTAACTACGTATTTTAAAAAAAATAATTATGTATGTTTTTTTACTATTTAAATAAGATCGTTGCATTTTCCCCGTATTCGTGTCAAAATTTTAATTCCGTAAATTACATATTTGTGAATTTGTGAATTTTTATTATTGTAGATGTCCGCCGGAATGTCCTTGGTGATATCCGTCATTGTGCAGTTGGATGTCTTTATGACATGGCAGTGCAGTGGAGGTCCTTATGACGTGGCATGAGGTGTTTTTGGGAAGTCCGCCGGTGCATCCACACCAATGCTCTAAGCCAAGTTAGAACATAATAGCATTGGACTCACCGTATATTTTACCACACAATCAAACATGAATATATTGTATTTGAAGGAAGGAATTATAGTTGAAGGTCACTCTCAATTTTAAGACAATGAAAATAACAATGTTTGATATGTTCAAAGTTTATTATTTAGGTGATAAGATAAAAATTGAATATTTTGATGGGAGACAAGTTATAGGGGTATCGGGCCCAATGTCCCCATGGTCCCTTCATTCAATTATATTAATAAATTGATTTAACAGTGATATGTGAAATTTCATGTCTTCTGCCCAATCAGTTGTGCCCCCCAAATTATCTGTCATTTCACAGCCTGGAATACAATGTACCCCATTTAACATAGTTATGTGTGTTTGGCCTGTTTGTGAAATGAGTCCGCCTAAAGCGAAACGTTTACTTTTCGGCACATAATTTATGAAGTAATGTTCCGTGAATTGAACATAATAAATACATGGTGAAGCATAGATGATAGTGTTTTCAATTTATGAAACATATCACTTTAAGTGATACGTTGCCAAAAAAGATGAGTCACTTAAGTGGTACAAATGAAGAATGAAGTAGTAATACTACCCCATCCACATAAAATAGACAAAATTATAGATGACACGAGTTTTAATGCGCACGCAATTGGTAAAGTAAGAGAGACTGAAAGAAAATTTGGTAGAAGTAATGTTAGTGAATAGTGATATCCATATTACTAGTAGTGTTAGTAGTGTTAATTTTTTTTTTTGTTTTTAGAATTAGTCTAATTTTTATGAACAACCTAAAATGGTAAAACTAATACTCCATCCGTCTATGAAAATAATCTCATTTTATTATTTTGGGATGTCTACAAAAAATAGTCTCATTTTATAATTTTGAGATGTCTACAAAAAATAGTCTCATTTCTAAAAACGAAAAGTTTCTCTCTCATAATTTACGTACTTATTCTCTCCATCTCTCTTACTTTACCTACTTTTTCTCGTCCTCTCCTACTTTATCATTTTTTTATTAAAATTCGTGCTGTCTACAAAGGAGACAATTTTTGTTGGACAATGGGAGTATAATTTTTGTGTGTGGGGTGTGGGTGGGGGTAGTAGTTGAAGAGTGAACTAGTATTTTGGATGGACTGCTATCTAGTTTATCACTAATTGCTACTAGTATCTAGTGTATTGGCAACTTCTTTTTGAAGGTGTTAGCTTTTTGTGTAAATGAATCAACAACATAAAGGTTAGTAAAGATAAAAGTGCAATTTCCAATACTAAGAGATCTTTCCTCATTCCATTTAATGTCTTCGAATGCACAAATCCTCAAAACAAAATACTAGTAGTACAAATTAGCCATCTATTCAACAATTATAATCAAGGTACATTATGCAGAGAAACACCAAAAAAAAAATTCAATCAAATTACAATGCATGTGAAGAAAGAAGGCTCAAATGATCACACCTTAAAAACATATGTCATCACCAACAAATTTACTAGCCATTGAGCAGATCAGACATCAGCTCTTGTCCTAATCTATGGGTAGAGAGAGAGAGAGAGAGGCTAACCATGTTATATTAAATTGGGAGACTCGGTTGCAAATGGCGTTTGTCTCACTCTCGACCAAGTCACACCATCATCAACAGGAAGAAGCCACACGACGGCTTACACAAGTTCAATATATAGTCGACCAAGCCACAATATCCTCATCGTCAGCAAATACAGCGCTCACAACAGACAATGCAAGCCTGTATATTACCATTCAACCATCAGAAATCAAGAATTATCGAGCTGGATAAGAACGGCCTCAACTATTTTAAGAAACCAGGAGTTTTAAGTAAAGAAAACATAATTAAAGAACAAAACCATTTGACCATGTAGAAGATGCAAAACCTAGAAAATATGCAATTTTTTATTACATCAACTTCGAAAATCTAATTCTTTGTCATTGGAGTGGAGGACTGAGAGCACAGAAGAAAATGTCCCCGTAGCAATAGTTCTATATCCAAACAACACATTTTTTATGAGAATGGTCACAGAAGAATTTATGCATTCATTCACCAGAAACAAAGAATTTGGAGGGTAAGTATTTTAGCTAACCTTGTAATGACTAGACCAAAGAAGATGACGTAAAACCCCAGCTTTATAAGACGAGCCTTTTTCTCAGTACTGACTACTTTGAAGACTTCAGTGACATCGACAAGATGTTTGTTTGATAGGTACCTGAAATTTAAATTCGAGAGACATTAGAGAGAAACAAGACGAGCAATCTGGTGAAAATGTAATGATGTTGCAGATGCACAAATTTAACCAAGCATGTTCACACGATGACACGTGATGATCCTAGCCAGACTCAGTCTCTCCTGGCCTAATCCGTTTCCAAGGGCAGGAGTCAGGACAGGGCATGGCAAGATATAATCACAGTTCAGATAAGAAATATAGATGCAAAAAATAAGCATTTTGCTTGGTCCATATTAAAAACATATAAATCCTAGAGAAAATATATAATTTCTTACCAAAATGCCCATAGTAATTAAAAATATGAAAGTAATTTAAGTTGAAGGCTCATGTGAAATTGTTCAATTCGCATGATTGAGTGAACCTCTAAATTTCCCATGAACATAGTTTTTTTTACAATTCATTAAAGGTAACATAGTCGATTTACATAAAAAGTGGCTATAATTTGTATAAATATTTTTAACTTTGGCAACTATATATATGTCGACAAAACAAAATGGCTATTTTTCACCATTGCCACTAAGGAAACATATGTGATATTGATATAACTCTAAACCATGTAATGCATAATGATACAATTTTTATAAATACGATGTATTAAGGAAAATAAATAATGATAACAGAATAGGAGTAGTATTATATATTAATAAAAGTTCGCACCAAAGGTGCAGCAAATATGGTTGCAAAACATGCTTGAAGCATATATTTGTAATATGAATTTAGATATAAATGGTTTATTGAATAGAAATAGTTATAACTGTATGAGTAAATCACACGATCTGCTGCAGCAAAATAATTGTGCGGTGAAAACTTACTGCTTGAGATTATAGTATGCAGTGGGAAGCGAGAGCAGGAACATGATCCAATGCCCCGTCATGAGAAAGAGAATGCACAATGCGCCATGCAACAAATACTCGGGCACAATCACATAGTTGATACGAGACGATAATTCGTAGGGATTCAAAAAGTCAGCCTCCAAATCCGAGAACCCTAAGAACTACAGAAAAGAAACAAGCTTTTGAGATCCATGTAGATGTTGGGTCGTGGCTGAGATACTTATAAGAACAAATGTGAGGATTAACTGCTGGTATTAGATTAAGAAATAGGCAGACAGACGAGAGTGGAAACTGAGGACACAGGCAAGAAACATTGATACCAAGCAAAGAGCTTAGGTGCTTAAACAAACTTGTAATATACTATCAAGAAATCGCATAACATCATAGACCGTGAGATAAGTTATGAACTAAAACAAGAGGATGATTCATGAAGTCGAGGCAGGTAAGCAAAGAGGAGTTGGATGTAAAAAAAGTAAACGATTCATTGCAGAAATCAACAAAGAACATTGAAACACTTAGTGTTTGACGTTCCTAGATTTGAAGCCAAGTTCTCTATCCTCATAGAAACTTATGCATCCACAAATGCAGCCGACATGCAAAATTTAAAACAATCTTTAAAGTAGACATGGAACTGTCTACAAATTCACAGAAAGTACAAATTTTTCACTTACACTCGGAAAATTCTGGACAAATACAGACAACTATGAAGGAAAAATTAATTCTCAGTCAATTCATCAAATCAACCATTGGTCATATTCTCTAATTTGCAACAATTGTTGTATGAACCTAACTAACACAGAAAGTGGGCCAACGGAGTTTGGTTGCTATGCTTCATAAGGACCAAGGAGCAATGCTCAATGCAGAAAATTTGGTCCAAACTATACTAATATTCTTGTCATGACGAAGCTAGGAAAACGCCTATTTTCAGTCATAAACACTGGCCAAGATTTTCTCTTTTACAGAGCCATTAGCTTTCCAAACAAGGAAGACACAAGAAATTAAAAAAAACAGAGAGATGGATTCTAATTAGCATATAAGCAAGAACCCTAGAAATAATTAACACCTTTATTCTCACAGCAATTAAACATATACTTAAATCAAGTGGGCTTTACATATCTAGAGACATCATGATTTTTCTACCTCATAGCTATCAAAAATTGCAGTTTTTTAACTAGCTCACAAATTTAATTAATCAAGCTGCAAATTTAATCCAAACTTCACATAAAAAGAAATTGCAGAAGACAAGAAATACATACACACTAGGCTGACCCAAAATTTTTCTCATTGACATAGCAATTAGCTTTTAAACTGGAATATAAACAAAACAAAATCTTTATGCTAATAGTAACTAAACAGAAGCTCAAATGTGCAATCTAAACACAAAATTCACAGCTACAAAAAGATTTAATTTTTTTTTTTACTTGGAACTGAGTATTATCACAAAAACCAAAGGGGCGATGACAAATCGCAATTAAGGAACTGTAAAATTGGGGGAAAAGGACAGAAAATACCTCGTAAAAATTTAATCCCAATAGAGTTAGGTTCATGCAAGAGAAAATTAACCAGAGAAATGGTAACCAATCCATGATTTTGCAAGGAATTAACACTGAAATTTACTGCCCCTGTTGCAAGATCCTTTCTTGGATCCTATTTCCCTGACGAGCGATTGAGGGTTAAGAAGAAGAAAAAACGATGATTGTCTCACTCTAATTCTACTCTGAGAACGTGGGTTTACTTTTTGAATATACTCCATACGATTAAAGCCAAATTGGTAATTTTTATTATTCGATATTTTATAAATCGATCCCTTTAAAAAAAGTGAAATTCTTATTTTTTTACACAAAACATAATTTTTAGGAACAACTAAAAAGAGGAAAATACTAATTTATTAGCCGTAAAAATTAATTAGGCTATATTTATTGCGACCGGTCCAAACAAAATACGACGTCGTTTACGGAGCTCCAAAGCTTGAGAGACAGAAGTTTGCTTGAAGCTTCTATTTTCATTTCAACAACAATTCAGAAGAGAGATTTCGGAAAAAGGGTCTCAATTCGCAAGCCTTTTGAAATTAGGGATTAAATTCGCTGACCTTTCGAAATACGAGATCGTGGCATGCGAATTTTTCGGAATAAGAGATTTTTGAATTTTTATCTATTTTCTCTTCTTTTTTCTTATTATTTATACTACAATATTTATAAATTGACCTAATTACCCCTAATATTTTTAACACAATTTTAATGGAATTTTACTCCAATTTTATTTTCACACAATTCTGTGTAACACCTCTGATCACCGCCGCCTCTATTGAATTTAAGCAGCAAATCAAGAATTTGATACTCATATCTCTGATGAAGCCGCGAATTTCTGATGTTTGTAAATGCTGGTAGAGAATAAAGATCACGACACAATGAATTTACGTGGTTCGATTTACTGAAGTAAATCTACGTCCACGGGAAGAAAAGAGGGCAGAGTTGTATTGCTTGATCTGGGATTACAGCTTACAATACACACTTGCTATATAATCTATTCTGTCTCTAGAGAACGAAAGAGTGAGAGAGTCCTCTTATGTCAGATCTAAGTTCTATTTATATATTGAACTGAGATTGTGGCTTGCATCACCACCCTAAGTCGTGGAGGTCATGGAGGTCATGAGATCCTGCATGGCCACTAACTAGGCAGTGGCTTACATCATCAGTAATTATGTCGTGGATGTCGTGGAGGTCATGAGATCCTGCGTGGCCACTAACTAGGCAGTGGCTTACATCATCAGTAATTATGTCGTGGATGTCGTGGAGGTCATGCATGAGTCCGCTATCTCCCAGTTCGGTCGAATACTGAGACCGAACTGCTGAATTATTGCCGAGTAGCTTTTGCCGATCTGAGAGTAGAGCTTGATGCCGACCTGAGAGCAGAGTTTGATTGGTTGGCTTTTACCGAGCTGTAGGCTGGGGCCGAACTCTTTGGTTGTGCCGAACTGAACTCTTTAGTCATGCCGGACTGATACTCTTTAGTCATGCCGAACTGATACTCTTTCTTGGGCTTTAGGCTGATGGGCTTGTTTAGTACGTACTCCATCACTACCCCCCCCGAAAAGCGAAGTGAATCACTTCGGCATTCTGGATAAAGGTACGGGGTAAGTTGATGTTTGTCCTCGGTCTTATGAAGTGAACTCTTCTTTGACCGGACTTGGTTTGTGTCCTAATTTGGCGAGTTTTATCGCTCGGATCGGACTTTCCGTTGTCCTAATTTGGGGATCGGACTTTCCCTTGTCCTAATTCGGCGAGTTTTATCGCGTGAATCGGACTTTTGTTGCAGTTCGTTTTAGACGAAGTGCTTGTTTCTTAAGCTGAATTGTGGTCTTGTATCCTCTGTAGAAGCTTTGACTCACAATCGTTGGCTTGCAGCTCGTTTCAGACGAACTGCTTGTTTAAGCTGAATTGTGGTCTTGTATCCTCTGTAGAAGCTTTGACTTCACAATCGTTAGCTTATATATGTTCTAAAAAGGGGATCAGCCTTTGAAGAACAAGATACCTCAGTAACATTTGTAAGAGACGACACGCACATAGACAGACACAACGCACATAGACAAAACGCACATAGACAAAACGCACATAGACAAACAAAGACCAAGCAAACCAAAGAAAGCACATTGACCGAACAGGACTCAAGACTGACTGACCGGACTGTCTCTTACAAATGGAACTTTTTGAGGTTGGAAATGTGCCATGTTCGGGGTACCTGTTCTCCTGACATGTGAGCCAATTTGTAAGACCCTTTGCCGAGGACTTCTGACACCCGATAAGGACCTTCCCATGTGGGTTCGAGTTTGCCCAGCTTTTCTGCTCGGCTTACTTCGTTGTTTCTCAAGACGAGATCTCCCACTTGAAATTGCAGCTTCTTCACCCTTTGGTTGTAATACCGGGCTACTTGCTCCTTGTACTTGGCTGCTTTTATGCATGCCAATTCTCTTCTTTCTTCGGCAAGATCTAGCTCGGCTCTCAGTCCGTCGTCATTCATTTCTGCCGAGAAATTTAGAGTTCGGGGACTGGGTAAGCCGATCTCCACCGGAATCACGGCTTCAGTGCCGTACACAAGACTGTACGGAGTTTCACCGTTGGAGGTTGTGGGTGTAGTTCGGTAGGACCATAGGACTTGAGGGAGATTTTCTACCCATTGTCCTTTGGCTTGTTCTAACCGAGCTTTTAACCCTTTCACCAGGATACGATTTGTTACCTCCGTTTGTCCGTTTGCTTGTGGATGAGAGACCGAAGTGAACCGTTGTTGAATATTCAGCTCTTGGCACCAATTCTTGAACGTCTTGTCGGTGAACTGAGTCCCGTTATCCGAGATGAGGATGTGGGGTATGCCGAATCGGCACACTATGTTCTTCCAGACGAAATCCAATGCCTTCGAGCTCGTTATCGTAGCTAATGGTTCAGCTTCCACCCACTTCGTAAAGTAGTCCACGGCAACGATAAGGAATTTCATTTGCCGAGGAGCTTGTGGTAGTGGTCCTACTATGTCTATACCCCATTGCATAAAAGGCCAAGGGCTTTGCATAGTGGATAGATCGGTCTGCGGCATCCTTGGGATATTTGCATGGATTTGGCACTTCGGGCATGTCTTGACGAGCTGCACTGCTTCTTGTACCAAGGTTGGCCAATAATATCCCCATCTTAGAACTTTTTTAGCTAAAGCTCTAGCTCCGATGTGGCTACCGCACGATCCTTCATGAACTTCTCTGAGGATGTAGTCCGTCTCTTCTGGTCCTACGCACCGCAATAACGGCTGGAGGTAAGACTTTCTAAAGAGGACTCCTTCATGAAGTTCGTACCGAAGTGCTCGGCACGTGATTTTCCGAGCTTCTCTCTTATCCTCGGGCAATTGTCCTTGATCTAGATACTGTAAGATCGGCGTCATCCAGTTCGGCGAGCTGGTTACTGAATGTACCTCAGCTTCGTCAATGCTTCGATGCATCAATTCCTCCACCTTTGAGCTTGGACATGCGGCTAACTTACTTAAAGTATCTGCTCGGCTGTTTCCTGCTCTGGGAATGCGGACTATCCGAAAATAAGAGAAACTTCGGCTAATGCTTTGCGCTTTGTCTAAATATTTCCTCATCCTCTCATCACGGGCTTCACTTGTACCCAACATGTGATTCACTATGATTTGTGAATCACAATGGATTTTGAGAGACTTGATACATAGACTTTGCGCTAGCTGGAGTCCGGCAAGGAGGGCTTCGTATTCGGCTTCGTTATTAGTGGTTGGGAATGAGAACCGAAGTGAATAGGTTACCTCGTGTCCATCGGGAGCGATAAGCAGAATACCAGCTCCACTTCCCGTTTTATTCGAAGCTCCATCTACGAATCCGCTCCAGCAGTCCGGCGGCTCTTCTTCGGATTCCAAGGGCTGTGCTAGTTCGGCATTGGCAGAATTTTTCTGTTCGGCAATGACAGGGATTGCTTGATCGAACTTGGCCTCTGCAAGAAAATCTGCCAAGGCTTGTCCCTTGATGGCTTTCCGAGGTAGGTACTCGATTGAGTGTTCTCCCAGCTCTATGGCCCATTTGGCGATTCTGCCTGATGCTTCTGGCTTGGTCAAAACTTGCCGAAGAGGCAGATCGGTTAAGACGCATACCTTGTGAGCATAGAAGTATGGCCGCAGTCTCCTTGCTGCATTCACTAATGCCAGAGCAATTTTTTCCAGAGGTTGATACCTTGTTTCTGGACCTCTTAATGCTCGGCTTGTAAAGTAGATGGGAAACTGCTTTAGGCCTTCTTCTCGTACAAGCACCGCACTAATGGTTTGATCGGATGCCGCTAAGTATAAGAAAATCACTTCGGCATCTGTTGGAGCAGAGAGAATTGGAAGCTCGGCTAAATAACTTTTGAGCTCGTCAAAAGCCTTTTTCTGCTCGGCTCCCCACTCAAACTTTGGTGCCTTTTTTAACACTTTGAAGAACGGCAGTTGCTTTTCGGCTGCTTGGGAAAGGAATCTATTCAATGCGGCTAGACATCCAGTTAGTCTTTGCACATCGTGTATGGACTTCGGCATCGCCATGTTCTGAATAACTTGAACTTTTGAAGGGTTTGCCTTGAGTCCGTCCTTTGAAACCCAACAACCCAGAAATTTTCCCGAATCTACCAAAAAGGTACATTTTTGGGGGTTGAGTTTGAGGTTGGCTTTTCGGAGCACGTCGAGAGTGGATTTGAGGTTGTCTTCGTACTCCGAAGTGCTTTTGCTTTTGACAACTATGTCGTCGACATACACTTCAACCTGTTTTCCGATTAGGTGCCGAAAAAGCTTGTCTACCATCCTTTGATAGTGGCTCCGGCATTCTTTAAACCGAATGGCATCTTTTTATAAGCGAAAATGCCGAAATCGGTAATGAAAGCTGTTTTCGGAGCGTCACTCTCATCCATCAACACTTGGTGATATCCTTTGTATAAATCAAGAAAACAGAAAATTTCGAAGCCGATCAAAGCTTCTACTTTTTTATCTATATTCGGAAGGGGATAGCAATCTTTAGGACAGTGCTTGTTTAGATCGGTAAAATCTATGCACATCCGCCATCCTCCTTCTTTTTTCTTGATCATCACAGGATTGGCCACCCAAGAAGGATATTTCACCTCGAATAGTACATCCGCTTTTAGTAATTGGCGGACTTCGTCATGGATGACTTGGCTTCTTTCTGCCGCAAAGAGTCTTTGCTTCTGTTTTACTGGCCGGATTGAAGGATCAATATTTAACCGATGAGTGATTACCTCGGGGGGCACTCCGGTCATGTCCAACGAAGACCATGCAAAGACATCTTTGTACTCCTTGAGGAGCTGAATGGTCTTTTTCTCGGAGTAGAGGCGTTCCTGCGAAGCCGATCTTGACCGTTCTGGATGGATCGTCTTCGTATAACCGAACGGTCATTGAGTTCGGCTCTGAAGTGACTTCGGTCATCTCGCTTGCCTGTGACTCCGGTTGCTGTGATTGCTATGCTTGATGGTGCCGAACTGATTGCTCGGCACTTTTAAGCGCAATCTGCAGACATTCTTTTGCTCTCTTTTGATCACCTCGGATGACCGCTATCCCACCTTTAGTGGGGATCTTGATGGTGAGGTGATAAGTAGAGCAAACGGCCCGAACTGTGTTGAGCCAGTCTCTCCCCAGGATGATGTTGTACGGGGACCGAGCTTTTACCACAAAGAACTCGATCATCGTATTGGAGCTTGTAGGCGCTTTTCCCACCGTGATCGGAAGGCTGATAATACCTTCAGGGCGGGTGTCCTCCTGGGCGAAACTTTTCAGAGGAAGTGGAGCCGGACTGAGCCGAGCTGGATCCACATCCATTTTATCAAAACATTCTTTAAAAAGAACGCTGACTGACGCTCCTGTATCCACAAATACTCTGTGGATCAGTTTGTTTGCCACTCCGGCTTGAATGACAATAGCGTCTTGGTGAGGAGAGATGGCTGGGACGGGATCGGCATCTGAAAATGTAATCACTTCGTCTTTCTTCAGCCTTTTATGTGTCGGCTCCTCTTGATTGGAACCTCTGCGTTCTGCTTTTAGGGACGACTTAGTCTTCCCGGCAGGGGAGAGCATCAATAGTCTGGATTACTCCATCATATTGCGGCTCGTCGTCGTCTTCGGGATCTTCATGCCTTTTCGGATCCTGAGGATTGCAGTTCGCACCTCTCTGCTTTTTGTTCTTTTTTCGGCTGCTTGCTTTGGTATTTTTTTAACGTTCCTGTTTTCACAAGAACATCAATACCTGCAGCCAAATTTCGGCACTCCTCGGTATCATGACCGTGGGCTTGATGGAAGGAGCAATATTGATCCTGAGGTCGCCGCGCGGCTGATTTCGTCATCCGCTTTGGTTTTTCGAACATATCGGAATGTAGTTCGAAAATTTCCGTTCTTGACTTGTTTAATGGTACGAACTGAGCGGGCGGCTTCTCAGGATTGAGCCGTGGCCCCAATCTGCCTTGTACCGGTGCCCTTTGAATTCTTTCAAAAGGAGTTCGGCGAGGAAGCACCTGGCCGCTTTGATCGGGCTTCTTTTTCTCTTCTTGGGATGAGCTGTCTAAAGACCGTTTTCGACGGTCTGCCTCATCCGCACGGGAAAAACTGGTCCGCAATGTCCCACATTTCTTGAGCTGTTTGCGGGCCGCACTCCACGAGCTTTCTGTAGAGAGCTCCGGGCAGGATTCCATTTTGGAATGCCGAAATGACAAGTAGATCATTGAGATTATCTACTTGTAGGCATTCCTTATGGAATCTCGTCAGGAAGTCGCTGATCTTTTCGTCGCGACCTTGACGTATAGAAAGCAGCTGAGCCGAGGTAATTCGGGCTTCCGCTTTCTGAAAGAACCTCCTATGGAAAGCATCCATTAGATCTCGGTAGGATCGAATGCTGTCTTGAGGAAGGCTGTCGAACCACCTTCTGGCGTTCCCGATGAGCAGCTCGGGGAACAGCTTGCACATATGGACCTCATTGAGACCCTGGTTCGCCATATTATATTGATAGCATCCTAAGAAGTCATGAGGATCCACTAGCCCGTCATAAGTCATTGACGGTGTCCGGTAGTTCCGCGGCAAAGGAGTTCGGATGATATCGTCCGAGAACGGAGTCTTTAATGCTCCGTACATGGCGAACCCGACATCTCTTCGGTACGGAGGAGAAGGAGTTCTCCTGTGATTCCGGTGCCGAGGAGAAACAGGAACATGTCGGGGTTGAGGATTCTTCTTCCTGGAGGACACGGCACTACTGCGGTAGTGACTTTCATGTCTGGATGAGGAAGGAGAATCTACCGTTTTCGTCTTCGGCTGTTGGCTCTTTTGCAGGAAGGCTAAGAACTCCTCCTGCTTCTCAGCCAAGAACAGCTTGACAGCCTCATTCAAATCAGGCTGCTGGGAAGACTCGGTGTGTGGACCTTTTGAGCGGCTTGTTCCTTCACCGTGAGAACTGGAGACAGACTTCTCACGAGGCTGCTTTCCAGGCCTATGGGCTGCTGGATTAGCTTCCTCATGGTCATCACGGACGGAGGCACGGGAGTTATGTGATCTGGCATGCATTTTTTTTTTTGTGGTGGAAAAAGGGTCAAAAATTCGCTTTATCACAGATTTGGTTCTCTGTTTCCCACAGACGGCGCCAGTGATGAAGCCGCGAATTTCTGATGTTTGTAAATGCTGGTAGAGAATAAAGATCACGACACAATGAATTTACGTGGTTCGATTTACTGAAGTAAATCTACGTCCACGGGAAGAAAAGAGGGCAGAGTTGTATTGCTTGATCTGGGATTACAGCTTACAATACACACTTGCTATATAATCTATTCTGTCTCTAGAGAACGAAAGAGTGAGAGAGTCCTTTTATGTCAGATCTAAGTTCTATTTATATATTGAACTGAGATTGTGGCTTGCATCACCACCCTAAGTCGTGGAGGTCATGGAGGTCATGAGATCCTGCATGGCCACTAACTAGGCAGTGGCTTACATCATCAGTAATTATGTCGTGGATGTCGTGGAGGTCATGAGATCCTGCGTGGCCACTAACTAGGCAGTGGCTTACATCATCAGTAATTATGTCGTGGATGTCGTGGAGGTCATGCATGAGTCCGCTATCTCCCAGTTCGGTCGAATACTGAGACCGAACTGCTGAATTATTGCCGAGTAGCTTTTGCCGATCTGAGAGTAGAGCTTGATGCCGACCTGAGAGCAGAGTTTGATTGGTTGGCTTTTACCGAGCTGTAGGCTGGGGCCGAACTCTTTGGTTGTGCCGAACTGAACTCTTTAGTCATGCCGGACTGATACTCTTTAGTCATGCCGAACTGATACTCTTTCTTGGGCTTTAGGCTGATGGGCTTGTTTAGTACGTACTCCATCAATCTCCATTGCCAATCTTCTCCGAGCTTCTTCCTCCGGAATCGGATCCCCCACAAAACAGCATAAAATACCCTTCTCCTTTCTCTTCCTCTTCCTCTTCCTCTTCCTCTTCTTCTTCCCTGACCTCTCTTCGTTCTGCCCTCCTCTATTCTGCTTACCTTTTCTAACAACACTCTCAGCCACATTCTGTTTCAATTGAATACTCTCTTCGTTCTGCCCTCCTCCATTCTGCTTACCTTTTCTAACAGCACTCTCAGCCACATTCTGTTTCAATTGAATACTCTCTTCATTTCGATCACGCTTCCTAACAGCACTCTCTTTGTTGAATTTCGTGATTCTGTGTAGGCTTGTAAGGGAAAGTTGGGGCTTTTGGATGATGAAGAAGTTCAAGGAACAAATCGATAAAAGGAATTACTGATAGCATAAAGTGTTAGTAGATGATTAAGCTCTACTGTATTTATATGTGTCTATGGTTGTGGTTCAAAATCAGATCAGCAAAATTATGTTGGAGAAAGATAACGTCTGGAGAAAAAGATTTTTTATCATTGGTGGAACAAGATTGTTGGGGAAGTAGGAGGAATAAGAGAATTGGGTGAAAATAAAATTGGTGTAAAAAATCTAAATTGTGGTGAAATAGTAGGGGTAATCAAGTCAATTTATAAATATTGTGGGATAAATAATAAGAAAAAAGAAGAGAAAATAGATAAAAATTCAAAAATCCCTTATTCCGAAAAATCCGCAGGTCACGATCTCGTATTCCGAAAGGTCAGCGAATTTAATCCCTAATTTCGAAAGGCTTGCGAATTGAGACATTTTTCCGAAATCTCTCAATTCAGAAAGATTCAATGGTAATCTTCTTTACTTACATGGCTATTTTGTTCTTTACTTGTATTCTGTAGTTGCTTCATTTTAGCTAATGCTTCCAGCTGAGTTTTATTCTTACTTTTCTGCTTCGAATTGATGTCTTTTATTCGTATATTCAGCTAATTTTATTTTTTATTTCTGCATAAAAGAAACCTTGGAAGTCATGTAGGTAATTCTATTCAATTCAGTTTATTTTGATTTATTTGTGGCATGTTTAAATTGATCAATGTTTTTTATGCCTGAGAATTATTTTTTCTACCTCTATAATTAATGTGTTCTTCCGTCTGTGTCTGTCTGCGACTTTGTGTTGTGTGTGAAAGTTTATAAGGTTTGGCTTTTCACATAAATTTGGTAAAAGCATCCTCTTTGTTTCTCTGATTTTGGTATTCAATTTTGATCAATTTAGGGCGGCATCTGTGATTCTGTATGGTTCTATATATATATATATATATATATATATATATAATCTGACTATGGTGATATGAATTTAAGCCCTAAATTTTAGTGTTTTCGAATGGTTTGTTTGTGTAAATGAAGATTTTATTATAGATTTTATGCATATTGTTAGTGGTGTTTGATCCTTTTCACTTGCATTATTGCTCTAAATCAAGATGGCTGTTTTCACTCCCATCACCACATGCACCAAGAGCATTGTATGCTTAGTTGGGAACGTGCAAAGACACACAATTGTCCGTGTTTCTGATGCGTTCCAGCACCCGTCGTACTGTTGCTCCACCCTCAGCAAACACGGGGGACTAAATCATTTAACCAGCAATGCAAAGTCTGGTAGCTCCTTGGGATGTCATTCGATGACATTTAAAGGCCCTGTTGGTCGTCGGGATACCCGTGTCAACATTTCAGCTGGTTACGGGGATTTGAATTTGAGGCTTTTGATGCTCAAACACGGCCAGGGCTCAAGTGTTAAATGTAGAGTAGGGCCTTTTTCTTTGAGGCAACGCAGTGTGTCAGCTGGCCTTTTTATTGGACTAATGGTCTGTTTTGCGACTGCTCAACCTTCATATGCTGAGTCGCATGAGGGGAATGAGATGAGACGAGATTCTTGTGCCGGGGATTCAAATAGCAAGAACGTCCTGGCTGACTACACTGTGATTGGTTAGTAGCACCATGTCATTTTCTTTTAAGTAGATATGATTTACATAACTGCTCGATTGCACAGGTATACCTGGAGACGGGAGATGCTTGTTCCGTTCTGTTGCTCATGGAGCTTGTATCCGGCTGGGAAATCCTGCACCAAACGAGAACGCCCAAAGAGAACTAGCTGATGAGTTAAGGGCTCGAGTAAGTTGCATCTTTGGCTTCATACATATGTAAAGTACAGAATCGACATGTGCCGAATTAGCTTTTGGCATAAGATGTGTATAACAATAGGCTGATATTGATGTTGCATTTTGTACTTGTACATTACATTAAGACTTCAACGGAATTTAAGGGGATCGAACTAAACATTTCAAACCCTTCCCGATTTCTTCATAATTTTCAAGATTAGTCCCTTCACAGCGAATCTGCATGGTTTGTTAGGTGGCGGATGAGTTCATCAAGAGAAGAGAAGAAACAGAATGGTTAGTCTTCCCTCTTTTTATCCTCTCTTGGTATATATTATCCCATGATACTAGGGAGTTTGCATTTAGTAGCTTATATATTACTCATATGTATATGTATATGTGATGAAATTTGTGAAACAAGTCAGATAAAACTGCCGATAACATTAATAGATTTTATCGTCTATGAATAATGTAATGATGCCAAGACGATGTCATGAACAACAGCTATCAGATAAATAACAACAACTTGAATTTTTAAACGTGCTCTATTTTCGTCTGTCAATGATTCTTCTTTTGCTCTATATTTGCCTGATTCTTCTTTTGCTCTATATTTGCCCTTCTTTTAGATCCTGCAGTTTAATAGTACTCCATCTTGTTTGATACAACCTTTCAGGTTCATAGAAGGTGATTTCGATAAATACGTTTCGCAAATAAGGAAGCCTCATTCTTGGGGAGGCGAACCTGAATTATTAATGGCATCTCATGTCCTACAGTAAGTGTACCTCTCGAGCAATTAGCAGAGTTTATTTTATGCATCCACGCAAGTATAAATTTGCCCTTCCCTGGTGGGGTGGTTTCATCTTGAGCCGTTTCTGTTGATAATTCACCATTTTCCGGGTTGAGTACATAATTAAGAACGAGTAATCACCCAGTGAAAAATGCTCAATAAGTCGAAGTGATTGCCACATTTAGGTTTAGAATGTTGTGTTAGTCGAGATGGAAATGTGATATGAGAACTAATGGACACGTAAATCCCAGGATGCCAATCACTGTATACATGCGCGATGAAGATTCTGGCGGCTTGATATCTATAGCTGAGTATGGACAAGAATATGGAAAAGATGATCCCATTAGAGTTCTTTATCATGGATATGGTCACTATGATGCTCTGCACCTTCCTGCTAAGAGAGGGGCGAGGCCTCGACTCTGAGACTCTTGCTCGAACATGGTAGATGGACTTTTTTGACTGAGATAGAACTTATTAAGGGTTGATGCCTCTATAACTTCTTGGCTCATATATGAGTTTCATGTACACTAACATTACTTTATCTTTAGGGATAATGGCCTGAAATTTGACAAATTACTTAAAAATAATTCTTTACTATATTAGTCTATTACTGAACTTTCAATTTCATTTGTTTTTCTAAATAGTTGGATTCCAGCCCAATTTAATTTGATATCGATTTCAGTCGAAAACAACAGTTTGGTAAATGATACAGGTCATGCTTATCCTTGGAAGGTGTACCATCGAAGAAGTAGAAAAATGGGGGATTGCAGTTACATGGATAGGGCATCAGTTATGGAGAAGGCATTGAATGAAATTACAGGCCATGATGGGAAGGGGAATAATGGCTAGTAGTGGAGAATAAATTCTGAGATGATGGGCAACAGTTACATGTTATTGCATTTTATTGTCTTTAATTATTATCTTTAATTATTGTCATGTATTGGGTATAAATCCTTGGAGGTTAGAAGAGGATAGGGGAGGAGATTTATTTTGAGTGTACGGGAATACCGTGGCCTTCTTTGAAGGAGATTTATCAATTTATCTTTTACAATTTTCATCATACACTTAGCGTGCTTATTTCTTATAATCATCTCCAGTTTCGGCTACAATCAAGCAGGAAGTCAGTTCATCGTCTTTCACTCTAACAATTTGGTGCGGTGAACGTGGAAATGACAGGGACACGAATGGAAACTCGTGTCGAGACGTTAGAGAAGGCGATTGAGGATCAAGCAACTCGGTTAGCTACCATTGAAGCTAGATTTGACGAGCAAGGTGCCCAATCTGAACGAGTAGCTGCTGAACATAGACTCCAATTCGAACAACTAGCCCAACTCATCACGCGCGGACCTCAAATGACACCAGGCAGTTCGTCATCAAATACTTCGGGACCTCTTCACAACCAGAACGTGCCACCTCCAATGACCTTAGCTCTCCAACCGACGATGCAATTGCCAACGTTTGATGGCACTGATGCTCTCTCATGGTTATCACGTGTCGATCAATACTTCTTGGTGCACAAAACCCCACAAGGGCAACGAGTGCAGCTTGCACTGATCGCGCTCGCGGGACCTGCCATGGCTTGGGTTCAACTTCTCTTACGCCGCAGACCATTGATCACATGAGACCAATTTTCCCAAGAGCTCGTGGGACGATTTGGCAACAGTCCAGCCCTTGATAGGTATGAGGCTTTGAGAACCACTACGCAAGACGGTAGTCTCGAAGATTACATCACTGCATTCGAAGCACGATTGACACAACTCACTGACATTCCAGAAAATCACTATAAAGGGTACTTTTTGGGAGGACTTAAGTCGCATATTCAACTACAAATTAAGGACCCGTCAATAATTAGCTATGCTGCAGCGGTGCAGATGACTAGGCGAGTCGATATCTTGTCATCATACCCACGTACGGGGCAGAGTGCAGTGCGCACAAATTGGCAGCAACCATCTGCTCGGACTAACTCTCCCAGCGAGCGGACCTTTTCATCTACAGGGGCAACTAGATCATTCCAAGGAAGGCCGCAAAATCCACCCAGAGTTCGGAATATGTCGTCGGAGGAAGTTCGGAAACATATAGCAGCCGGCACTTGTTTCAAGTGTGGTGGAAAATTCGGTCCTACACACCGATGTCCACCTAAAACGTTGCAGGTTTTGGTGGGAAATGAAGATGATGATCCAGGGGAAACTTTTCATGATGCTGAGGACGAACAGAATCATGAGGCTGAGGCCGACACGGATGACATCCAGGAGATGCAGCATCTTCAACTGTCTGAACTCACCTCTAATGGACTTGACAATTATCAAACAATGAAGCTATTCGGTCGCATTGGGGAACGACATGTGAAAATTATGATCGACAGCGGGGCTAGCCATTGTTTTATTTCTGAAGAAGCGGTTCGCAAGATGAAGTTGCCAGTGACGCCCACCAGCAAATTCGCAGTCATCCTTGGTAACGGAACAAGGGTACGAGCAGGAGGAATCTGTAGGGAGGTACCTTTATGGATTGAGTCAAATGTCTTCATTATCACATGCTATGTCTTTCCTTTAAGCAACGTCGACCTCATCCTTGGAGTGTCATGGCTAGCAAACTTGGGAGAAGTCAAGGCGAATTGGCAAAAGCTATCTATCGAGTTTGTTAAGGATGGCAAAACGGTGCGCTTGGCTGGGGATCCGGGCCTTACCCGCCGCATATGTACGCCGCGCGAGGTGCGAAACCTCGAAGCCACTGATGATTGTTGGCTTTTGTGGACCATGCAACACTCCACTTCAGACCTCACCTATGGGCTGCCTGAAACACTTTCTGCAACAGCACGCCGAGACCTCTTAAGAGTTGTTGGAGAGTTCCCAACAGTGACATCTGGTATTGCTGATCTTCCTCCTCGGCGAGCCACTGATCATAGAATTCCGCTACAACCAGGAACACCACCCGTCTCAGTACGACCTTATCGGTATAACCAAATGCAAAAAGATGAAATAGAGCGTTTGGTCGAGGAGATGCAGGCCGCAGGAATCATCCAGTCTAGTAATAGCCCTTTCTCAAGCCCTGTTCTATTGGTGAGAAAAAAAGACGGATCTTGGCGTTTTTGTGTTGATTATCGGGAATTGAACAAAAAGACGGTACCCGACAAGTATCCGATTCCAGTCATCCAAGAGCTACTAGATGAGTTGCATGGCGCACGCTGGTTCAGCAAGCTGGATTTGAAGGCGGGCTATCATCAAATACGTGTGGCCAAAGAAGATGTTCATAAGACCGCATTTAGAACGCATTCCGACCATTATGAGTTTTTGGTAATGCCGTTCGGCCTCACAAATGCACAGGCAACATTCCAAAGCTTGATGAATGACATATTTCGGCCTCATTTACGTAAGTTCGTCTTGGTATTTTTTGACGATATTTTGGTGGTGCTTCGTGGGATGATCATTTACTACATCTTCGTCAAGTTTTGCAAATTCTACAAAATCATGCACTTGTGATTAATCCTAACAAGTGCGCCCTGGGACGTGATAGTGTAGAATACTTGGGTCATATTGTTTCAGAGCAGGGAGTTCAGATGGATCCCGCCAAGGTATCAGCGGTTCTCAAATGGCCAACTCCAACAACTCTTCGAGGCGTGCGGGGGTTTCTCGGTTTAACCGGGTACTATCGACGGTTCATAAGGGGGTACGGGCAAATTGCAGCCCCATTAACCTCCTTACTTAAGAAGGAGAATGCTAAGAAGTGGAATTGCCCCGAAGCTGCGGCTGCTTTTCAAGCATTGAAGGTAGAGATGCCCACGGTTCGAAAACCGGCGGTTCCGGTTCGGAACCGCCGGTTCCGGTTTTGGCGGAAGCGGAACCGGAACCGGACCGTGAGGCTATTTCACGGTTCCGGTTCCGGTTCGAAAACCGGGCGGTTCCGGTTCCGGTTCGGAACCGCCGGTTTTCCGGCGGTTTTGGCGGTTCCGGTTTTTGAACCGGCGGTTTCGCCGGTTCAATTATTTTTTTTTTTTTTTTTTTTTAAATTTGAAATTTGGCTTTATACAACAAATCGGAACAAGACAATGCATAATTCAAGCACAAATAAGACGAATAAGGAGAAAATGAAATAAATTTTATTGATTTTGAGTTGTAACGGACAACGATACATTACAATTTACAATACATAAGTATACAATACAACAACATACAACAATGTAATATAATTTACAAGTGTCGTCGGGCGTCGGCTCGTCGCCTCGTCGGACTCGGAAGGTAAATTTAAAAAAAAATGAAATGGGGGGGAAAAAGGAAAAATTGAAAAGGGCTTGAGATCAACTTAAACTTTCAAAGTTAAACTTTTCAAATTTAAGTTGAGTTGCCTACGTATCCACAATTTTATTGAGGAATCAAAGCCCACGTAGTTCTCTTACCTTGGGATCAACCCTTTTTTCTTGCAAAATGTTGCCCATTTTCTAAGCAAACACATATCAACACGCTATATACACATTGCTACATTTCTAATAGGGGCAATTTGATCTTCCAAAGCAATCAATGCATCTCGAACACACATAGTCAGAATATTATTCAAGCATCTAGCATGGAAAAAATTAGTACTAATAGATAGTTTGTTCTGATTTTTTCCATGCTAGATGCTTGAATAATGTTCTGACTATGTGTGTTCGAGATGCATTGATTGCTTTGGAAGATCAAATTGCCCCTATTAGAAATGCAGCAATGTGTATATAGCGTGCTGATATGTGTTTGCTTAGAAAATGGGCAACATTTTGCAAGAAAAAAAGGTTGATTCCAAGGTAAGATTTCATAGATCATTCAGGATGCGGCTAAGTTGTACTTGAAGATCATTAAAATATATTCCGCATTTGATATTTATCAAATGGGGAATATATTTTAATGATCTTCAAGTACAACATAGCCGCATCCTGAATGATCTATGAAATAGGGGGAAAAAAAAAATTGAAAAGGGCTTGAGCTCAACTTAAACTTTCGAAGTTAAACTTTTCAAATTTAAGTTGAGGTGCCTACGTATCCACAATTTTATTGAGGAATCAAAGCCCACGTAGTTCTCTTACCTTGCTTACCTTTTTGGTCGGCAGTGCTCGCCGTTCACCGCCCCCGTCGACTCATTGCTAATGTTGAGTGCTATCGCTTCTGACCTCGTCATCGCCATCGGAAGAAAATTCTTCACCATCACTCTCTACACGGAAGTCGAAATCCGGCTCTTGTGCTCTCATGTCCGCCTTTGCCCAATCGTCAAGTAACATAGTGGCTTCCATGTTCTTGGCGGAGAGATTGCTCCTTTTGTCGTCTAGGACACAACCGCCGACACTAAAAGCTTGTTCAACGGCGACGGTGGAAGCGGGAACGGCGAATATCTCCTTAGCCATGATGGAGAGTATCGGAAACTCTTTGTCATGTGTTCCCCACCAATTAAGGACGTCAATTTGTTGAGTAGGAGGACCTGCATCTTGAAAAATAGAGCGCGATTCCAAATATATATCTAATTCACTAGTCGCTCTAGTCCTATTGGTTGTAGTACCGTATAGATCTTGCAATTGTGATACTACGTCGGGATCGATCATGACATTGGAAAAATCCCCTCCACCAAAATCAAATGTAGAAGGACTAGGAGGAGCACGTACCTGGTGAGCGGTGTTATACCGCATTTCATATTCCGCGTAGAGAGAACGAAGTGCACTATCTAACCTATGTTTGATTTCATCAACATCCGGAATACTTAGTTCGAAGCATTCTCCTCTTGTCAAGCCCATTTCGCGGAGTTGAGAAAAATCCAAAGCGTGCAAACAACCATAGTACATGTCTAAAATTTTATAAACACCATGCAACTTCCACTTTGGATCCAAGCATTTTGCAATCAAAAACACATTTGGAATACGTGAAAAATATTTTAACCATTTTTCAACCATGTAAAACAAAATAGCCTTCAACTCAACGAATTGAGTATTTTTCACACAAGTTTTAAAACCAATTGCCACATACATGCAATGCTCCAAAACGCGCACAGAAGTAGGATAATAAACACCGGATAACTCAACAGTGGCATTTTTGAAAGCGCGGAATAATCGAAATAAATCCATGCTGTGGTCCCAACAAGCGGGTATCAAAATCAAATCAGAAGGAACATGAGGACAACTTCTAAAAAAATCACATAAATACTCAATGTGGTTCAAAGTCGACTCCAACATATCATATGTCGAGTTCCACCGAGTTGAAACATCCAAACGAAAGTTGGTGTACCTGCATTGCTTACCATGACAATATCTCTTCCAAGCTCTACCAATAGGAGCTTTGTTATGAATCAACTTCACAGCAGTTCTAATAGGATCAACATACTTTTGCCACAAATCGATGGCATCTTGAACACACAAATTCAAAATATGGGCAATACATCGCACATGGAAATATTTACCATCAATAACAGGAGAACATGCACTGATTAAATCATCTATGCTAGCAGTGTTAGCGCTAGCATTGTCAAAACCAATAGAAAAAATTTTATTGATCAATTGAAATTCATTCAAAACTTGAATGATCAATTGAGCAATTGCTTGTGCAGTGTGTGGTGCGGGAAATTCCCGAAATGCAATCAAACGTTTGTTTAAAGTCCAACTGTGATCAACGAAATGCACCGTGATGCCCATATACGAATTTTTACAAAAACAATCAGTCCACACATCAGAACAAATAGAAACTTTATGCCCTAAGTTAATAATAAACGTACCTAATTGCGCCTTCTTTTCCATGCATTGTCGAACAACGGCTCGCGTCATTGAAGTTCGACTCAATTTTCTTGCAGCGGCATTATATACTTGCCGCATACTCGACTCAAAAGCATCGTTATCAAAAGCATTGAATGGAAAATGTTTCATAACGGCAAATCTAGACATCACATTAAGAGCATTTTTGTGATCATATTTCAAAAGAGTATTGCTACACATACCTGATGTTTGGGATGAACCCGTCGTCCCACTTCCGACTCCATGTTGAAAGTTGAGTTGAGTTTGGGTTGGAGCGATACCAAACTCGACCGGATGCGCTTTCTCCAGGTGACGGGTAAATGTACCGTACCCTCCACCCTTTCGGAATGTGTATACGTTTTCGCAATAGTTGCAATACACATTATAAGTGTTTGGATCGTTACTATCTTGTACCCTCTTGAAATGTTTCACGAAGATGTTTGAGGTTAAAGACCTTTCAGCTGGTCTAGGAGGTTGAGGAGGTTGTCCACGTCCACGACCACCACGACCACGCCGACTCCTTGGTGGTGGTGGGGGTGGCATTTCTTGAACCTCTTCTACCTCCTCCCCCTCCTCCTCGTCGTCATCATCATCATCATCATCGTCTTCATCAACATTCACGGGGGTTGGACTTTGTTGGGAATAGGCACCGCGACCGGGAGCACCACTACCGGTACCAACATAAGCATCGCCTTGGTATTGAGAGCGAGAGAGAGCAATAGCATGTGCCACATCTTGCTCTTCTCGAGCCTACAAAATAATATTTGTATTGTAAATACAAAATAAAATTATGAACAATAATGAAATGTAATTCAAAATTAATGAAATTAGTAGATAATAAATATTAACCTGCCACTCATCCATGTTCATTTGAGAAATTTCATCAATAACGGATCTCCGAGATGGCCTCTTGGCCTTTCCCTTTCCCTTATCAACACGACCTTCTCGGGATGAAGACATATTGGAATGGTATGTAGAAATGTAGAAATATGGAATAATATATTTTTTTTTGTTTTAGTAATTGAGAAAGAAAGACAACTTATAGAACTACGGGAACAAGTATAACTGTATAAGTGTATAACAATGCGTAATAAGAGTAGCAATTGCGTAATTAAATGGAAGCACAATAGCACAAATGAGAAATTGGAGACAAAGAGAGAGAATTGAGAGATTGAAGAGAGAAACTCTTATTAACACAAGAGTGGGGTGAATGTAAATGAGGATAGAGGGGGGTATTTATAGAAAAAAATGAGGGGGAAAATGGAAGAATTCGAATTTGAAATTTAAAAAAAAAAAAAAAATTTGAATTTTCACAAAACCGGCGGTTTTGGCGGAAAACCGCCGGAACCGGCGGAACCGCCGGTTTCCGGGCCAAAACCGCCGGTTTCCGAAATAAAACCGCCGGTTCGGTCAACGAACCGTCTGCAAAAGCTGCTCCATTGTCGCCTCGTGCTCCGCGCCGCCTCGAAAGTCACTAAACCGGCGGTTAACCGCCGGTTTTTCCGGTTAACCGCCGAAAAACCGGCGGTTTCGACCGTTTTTGAAGATCACCACCGGCCCTCATCCCCCTGCCTCGATTTCAGCGCCGGAACCGGCGGTTCCACGGTTAACCGCCGGTTCCGAACCGTCCCGAACCGCCGGTTCGGTGACGGTTCCGGTTCGAAATATCTTGAACCTGAACCGGACCGCGAACCGAATTGCGCCGGTTCCGGTTCGGGAATATTGCACCGGTTCCGGTTCCGGTTCCGGAACCGCCGGTTCCGGTTCGGCGGTTAACCGCCGGAACCGGAACCGGTGGGCATGTCTAATTGAAGGAGGCACTCACGTTAGCACCAGTACTCCGTATGCCGGATTTTTCTCAACAATTCGTGGTGGAGTGTGATGCTTCAGGACGTGGTTTGGGAGCAGTTCTTATGCAGGGAAGGCAACCCATTGCTTACTTTAGTAAGCATATTTCTGCAACATCGCTATCCAAGTCCGTGTATGAAAAGGAGATGATGGCATTAGTCCTTGCAATTCAACATTGGAGACCATATTTGCTTGGACGAAGGTTTGTCGTACATTCTGATCAAAGAAGTTTGCGTCATTTGCTTACTCAACCTCTTACAACGCCGGCGCAACAAAATTGGGCTGCCAAGCTTCTTGGGTATGATTTTGTTATCACTTATAAGGAAGGTACCAAGAACCGATCTGCTGATGCGCTTTCACGGCGTGGCGAAGAGCTGGAACTCGCCGCCGTATCATGTCTGCAGTGGCTTGATTGGAAAGCAGTTCAAGAGGATGTTTCTCTCGATGAAAGATTGAGTTCGATAAAAAATGCCCTTGAAAAGGGGCAACCAGCAGCTAAACATTTCACTCTTGTGCAGGGAATATTATTTCATAAAGGGAGATTAGTAGTGTCGGAGAGATCGACATGGATACCAAAGCTCCTGGCGGAGTTTCATGTCACACCAACTGGGGGACATGCTGGCGCTTACCGAACGTATCATCGCTTGGCTGCCAATGTTTATTGGGTAGGTATGATGCAACATGTAACCCGTTTTGTAGCAGCATGCGAGGTTTGCCAGCGCAACAAGTATGAGGCTAAGTCCCCAGCCGGGCTGTTGTCACCATTGCCAATCCCTACTCGTGTTTGGGAAGACATTAGTATGGATTTTATAACGGGATTGCCTAGAGCAGGTGGCGTGGATTGCATTTTGGTAGTGGTGGACAGGTTTTCCAAATATGGCCATTTTCTTGCCCTCAAGCATCCCTTCACGGCACAGATAGTTGCAGATATTTTTATGCGTGAAGTAGTGAAGTTACACGGCCTTCCTAGCTCCATTGTGTCCGACCGAGACCCTATCTTCCTTAGCTCTTTTTGGAGTGAGTTATTTCGAATGGCAGGCACCACGTTGAAGATGAGTTCGGCATATTTCCCAGAGACTGATGGCCAAACATAAGTGTTAAATCGATGTTTGGAAACATATTTGAGGTGTTTTTCATATCGAACATTTCAGTGGGGGCACCGGTGAGGAGCTATTGCGAAGGTGAAGCATCTCCAAACATTGTGAGTGATGAGCAGTTGAATTTGTTGGGGGTGTAAGCTTGCACAATGCATTGCATGCTGATAATCACTCTCTCTATGCTTCATTTCAAATCGTGAAGATTGATTTTGATTATGAGAATTCTTGGACTAGATTGTCATGTTTTACAATCTGTATTTTACATATAATCTAGCAAGATCTAATTTTGCTTCTTGAAATATGGAATAAGTTGAGAGTTCATTGTAGAATTATGTGCGTAATGCGTGAATTAGAGGCGTCTCCAAGTCCTCGTGTCGATACACGAATTCGGGTTGAGGTCCGATTGGGCCGTGTTTATAGTTCGAACATGAGTATATGTGGATAATGTATTTTGCTAGATGTAGCATTGTATGTTGTAAACAATAAATTTCTGGGCTATTATGATCCTAAAATTTTCAAAAATACCCTTGTAATATTACATTTTTTTATGAGTTTTTTTTAAGGAATTGTAAACAATGTTATAGGATTAACTAGGGGTGAGCAAAAAAATCGGAAACCGAATATCCGAACCGAACCAAACCGAAATTTTGAAATTCGGTTCGGTTATTTCGGTTTTTCGGTTCGGTTTTGAAAATACAAAAATTTCGGTTTTTCGGTTCGGTTCGGTTCGGTTCGGGCGAAGAAAAAAACCGAATAACCGAATTTATTTAATTATTTATTTTATTATATATATGTTACTATTATTTAATTATAACTAAAGTAAAAGCCCTAATTGGAAACTCATGTTTCTGAAAAAAATCGAATAACCGAATTTATTTAATTATTTATTTTATTATATATATGTTACTATTATTTAATTGAAATTATTGAAGACATTTTGGTTGATGTTTTTTATTGTGGAATGTTGATTGCATATTTGTATTTGTTGGTTGATGCCTTTGATGGATTAGGGATATTATCATTTTTATCATGTTATGTTTTGTAGATTGAAAATTTTTAAGTTTCTGTACTGTTTTCTTTCTCTCCAGATTTTCGATTTTTTAATTCGGTTTTCGGTTTAAGGTTTTTCAATTTTTCAGTTTTTTATATAATTTCGGTTTTTCGGTTTAGTTCGGGTTTTTAAGTTCGGTTTTCGGTTTTTCGATTTTCGGTTTCGATTCGATTTTAGTTTTAGGCGAAATTCGGTTTTTCGGGTTCGGTTCGGTTAGGGCGAAAAACTGAACCGAAACCCGAATGCACACCCCTAGGATTAACCAAAAGCTAGATATGTTTTTTTCTTGTATATCTCTTCTTGTTTTTCACTGATGAATAATATTACAAAAAAAGTGAAAAATCATTATTTCAATATTCAAAAGTCTAATTCCTAAGATGTTACTCCGTCTCTTCGAAAACATGCCTACAAATATATTCAATGATTTCAGCTAAAAAATGATCACATATAAAATGTCAAAAATATCCATTTAATACAGAGGGCAAACTAGTAATCTCCGCAAAAAACCGTTTATTGGGCCCCGCAGTTGCCGTTGGTTCATTTCCTGGCATTTCCTGCTCAGCTAGCTCACAAAAAATTCCCATTTTCCCACACAAAAAATGCGATTCATCGATTGAAATCTTTCACGAACCCTAATCCCAAATATTTGATCAACTCCTTTTCGCTCAAAACTCACTCCAGCTGGCCGGAGAATGATTTAATTTTTGTGGTTCCGGATAAAAACGATTGAATTTTCTGTCTTATGATGATCCGTTGGAAGGGGAGATTATTGTTGATTTTCGTTGATTGTAGTCGAATTTTGAAGTTTACACGGTGAAAAAATCTTGATGTTTGGATGATCTAATCGGAGGAAAGGATCGCGAGGGTGTGGCAATGTCAAATTTGTATGGAGGGGATTTTAATCAGAAGATTGATTATGTGTTCAAGGTCGTGTTGATTGGGGATTCCGCGGTAGGAAAATCGCAGTTGTTGTCTAGGTTTGCCAGGAATGAATTCAGCTCGGAATCGAAGGCCACAATTGGGGTTGAATTCCAGACAAAGACGCTCCTCATCGATCAAAAAACTGTCAAGTCACAGATTTGGGATACCGCAGGTCAAGAGAGGTTAATTCTTGGCCTAATTTCCAATTAATATTGAAGTAGATCTTGATTTTATATTGTTTTCCCACTGTTATTAGTTGTTTTATGTAATAACTGACTTTTAGCTGATTTTTGAATGAGGATTTTGGATATGCTAACTGTTAATGGAGAGAGAGATAGACTTATTTGTGTGTGATTTTGTGATAGATTGGGTTTCTAGGTTTTATTATGCAATGTGTGAAAGTTGAATTTTGCAATTGAAGGATTTAGTGTTCTCCTCTTTACTTGGACTGTAGTAGTAATTTTATTGGATGCATGAGTGCTAAATTCTTGATCTGCATATACACATAGAAGCTGAACAAAAAAGCAGAACCATTTAAATAAGCAAATCCATCTCACTAGTTCATCTATGCTACTTGATATGATACTGTTGGACCTTAATTAGTCTCTGCAACGATGGTCCTAGGTATCGAGCAGTGACAAGTGCTTATTACAGAGGTGCGGTTGGTGCAATGCTGGTTTACGACATAGCAAAACGCCAATCCTTTGATCACATGGCCAGATGGCTGGAGGAGCTAAGAGGGCACGCTGACAAGAACATCGTGATAATGCTGATCGGGAACAAGTCCGATTTAGCGACTCTCCGAGCAGTCCCCACAGAGGACGCTCAAGAGTTTGCTGAGAGGGAGAATCTGTACTTCATGGAGACGTCAGCTCTTGAAGCAACGAATGTGGAGGGTGCATTCATGACCATTCTCACGGAGATATACCGGATCGTGAGCAAGAAGGCTCTGGCTGCGAATGGTGAGTATTCAAAGTCTTCGTCTTTGAAGGGCACTGCCATCATTGTTAATGATCAAGGAGATAACAAATCTAAGTCTGGTTGCTGCACATGACCTGAGTGCTTTTTTCTTGATACATTACTGTGTACACACCTTTTTTGGTTTAGATTAGAACTGGTGTTGCATAACTGAGCAAAATTTGATGTAGCTTTCAAGAAAAGCAGCAAAGTACTTTGCTTTTGCATTTTGATGTACATGTAGAATTGTGGCATTTTCCAAGTTAAAGAAGCTTGCAGTTTTCTTCTCTTTGCCCTAACACATGATAAGAAAGGAGGAGGAGAGAGACCATACATTCATTCCATGATTAAAAATCTAACCGATCATTTTTACATAAGCTAGTAGCATTCAAAGGAGAACATAGTACAAAATGATAAAGAAGTGATGGAATTTGAAGAACAATAATATCTTGAATAGAGATGCCAATTCGTTACAACAGTAGTATGTATTGGTTGTTAAATACTTGGAGAGAGATATGAAAGAAAAATTTTGTAGTGTAAAATTTAAATTAAATTATGCAAGGCCATTTTTCTGGTAAACTATGAAGAAGAAAAATATTAGAAATGTTCCTATCCAAATGGAAGGCATTTGAAAGTTTCTATGACTTTTTAGACACTATCAACATTATTAAACATTGAAATACGTAACTAATATGCTAACAAAGTTTTAATTATGGACATACTTTATTTACTTGTTTAGACATTTTGTGAAATAAAAGAATAATTTTTAGCATACTAATTATGGCCATACTTTATTTACTTTATTTTTCATTTCATGTAAAATGGAACTTTTCTTGCATTTAATTAATTTTATAATTAATTAGTATGACAAAAGAATTTAAATTATGGCTAAAAAAAACTGAGGAAATTTCTATATTTTAGGTGTTTCTATATTATGTATCACTATATCAAAATATTATTAGTTGGATACACCAATTCATATTAATTAGCTAGGTTGAGATTAGGAAATTTTTCTCAATAATGAATGAAGGAAATATTAATACAACTTTGTCTATGGGGTATACTGTATAGTTCATGCATTTGGTATTGATGGTTTAAGTGTATTGTCTTTAGTTCCGAACAATCTTTTTAATACCACGATAATTTGAGTCTTTAGTTTATGTTATTGATGGTTTAAAACATTTTTATTAGTACTACAATAATATCAGGTACTTGATTGATATTTATCCATGGAGTAGTAAACATTGCATGGGAGTTTACTGAAATTTACCAGTCCAGTCGACTATATTTATTTGTTTTTGTAGTTACTCCTATATTACAATTTTGCCAAAAATCGATTCAAACTAGACAATTTTGGCATGTCTTAACCTTTTAATCTAACACATTTGCATTATTCTAGTACCAATATACCATTATAATTGTGTCACGCGTAACACAATTAGTGTAGATTAATTTAGTAATAAATCCTATAGTTTTTTTCAATTAAATTATCTCTATAATAAATTTGATGGGTAAAATGGTAATTAAATAAAATTTGAACGGAAAAATCTGACCATCATCACCGCGCCTTCCATTTCTGCTTAAACTCAATTGTATAAATCGCGGCTTCACTTACATTTCTGAAAATCGCCATTTCACCTTCTTTCTCTGTAGCTCCTTCTTCTATCTGAATTCACTGATTCACAAATCCCCACACTTATAAGAGGGGATAAATTGTCCACTTAGTCACTCACTACTGATCTGAAATCACCTCGATTTCACCATAAGGAAGTAATCGGATCAATCACAGAGGGTTTTCGAAGGTACTGAGTTTCTATTTTTTTTCTATTTTTTTAGGGTTTTTACGAGTTCAATTTCATGCTGAGAAATCAGTATTCCAAGGTGTAGCTTGGTGAAGATATGATGAAATCAATCTCTGTTTTGTGTATCTAGTAGCACAGATGACTAGATTCATACTTCATAGTGATAATATTTACCTCATTGTAATTGGGGAATCGTTTGAGTTTTACTGAGAAGTTTGCTTTAATCGTCATTGCTTATGATGCAGGTTTGATTTAAAACTGTGGGTGGATGTACTTAGATTTCTGAATTTGATATGAGTATATGTATTAAAAGGGTGAATTTCCATTTTTATGACTCAATTTATCGTGATATGCTTGCATCTAACTATACCTAATCGACATTATGCTGAAGATATTTGACAAAATGCCTGAATCAAGAAATCGGCTATCGACCCGAGACAGCATCATAGCATCTTACAGCCAAAGGCGAGTTTCAAGAACTGGTGATAGGAGTTCGATATCTCTTGTTCTTGAAGATGATATTGAGGAAGGGCTGAATGCAAGGACTCCATTCCGGTGGAGAGATACAACGTTGGTCGGTAATCCTGGATCAACTGGAGGTCCTCTTGGGACCCCGGGAATTAGGCCTCAAAGCCGTGGAGGTAGTTTTGGGACTCCGAAAATCAGGCTGGAAGGGAAGGAGAACTTGTCACCTGTGGTGGGGAGTGGCCGTGGCAGCCGAGGCACAGGCGGAAGTCCATTGCCTGCTTGGTATCCCAGAAGGCCTCTCAATGACATCACTGCTGTAGTGAGGGTAAAATGCTCAATTCTCTTGGAAATCAATTTCCATTTTGCACTCTTTTTGATGTTGATTGAATTGCTTCTGGTTTGATTGTAAATGTGGTTTCAAATTCTGGATTACATGTGACTTAAGTTCTCTTTCTCTCTCTATCTAGGCAATAGAAAGAAGAAATGATCGAGAAAGAGATGGTGAAGGCCCACAAGCTCATGATCAAGCAAGCATAGGCAAAGTTCCCAAGATATTGCTCGATATCACACATCAAAAGGGGGCAGGCGCAGCTTGTATGACGGAGCAGAAGAAGCTCTTGAACAGCATTGACACAGTCGAGAAGGCGGTGATGGAGGAGCTTCGGAAGATGAAGTCCTCTGCCAAGAGAGGTGAGAGGAAGAAAAGGGTGCAGACTTTGCGGTCCATGCGCTGATGAGAGAAAGCTCGTTGTAGACTCGATTAAAGCTCATTAGGACTGGACTCTCAACCAAGGTTGAGACTAAAGGATTTTGAGATGGGGGGCATGGCTGATCATCAACAGATGATCCAACTCGAGAGTTTTCTTTTAGGGGGCCATTTCTTGATGGCAAGATACAAGTATTGTTGATTTGTTTGTAGCTTTTCTCATCTACACATCACATTTCATATTCAATTCTTGATTGGAAGTGTAGTCAGGATACAGTTTGGGAGAAACATAGACATATTCATTGGATATGAATTTTATTCTTGAAAGAAATGCAAATAAGTAAGCTATCTTCAATTTTAAGGACGTGTTCACCCTATTAGATTTCCAATTCTAAAATCTTCAAGAATTGATGCACTATATCCCATACATATAATTCTCGGCCACTTTGTTCATTTCACATGTTTTGAACTAAAATATGGGGAAGATAGTAGCCCAAATTCAAAGTTTTGACCTAATCAGAAAAGAAAATAACAAAATTAACCCCCAAAAGAGTGAGAGACAAGGCAATGGGGTGGAAAGTTGGGGCAAATATAGAAAATCAACTTCAATTATTGGTAGAGAAACCAATGCAGAAACAAATCTTACCAACAATCTAAGATTTGAGCTCTCCCCCAATTCAGATGAATAGTGAGGACCACTCATTTTATCTAAGAGCATCCGCAATGCACGCGGATGTCCCGGCGGACACCAAAAAACACCTCCTGCCACGTTATAAGGATATCCCACTACATTGCCACATCATAAGGACATCCCACTGCACAATGGCGGACATCCCCAAGGACATCCCGACGGACATCCACAATAAAAAATTCACAAATTCATAAATATGCAATTTACGGAATTAAAATTTTGACACGATTACGGGGAAAATGCAACGATTTTATTTAAATAGTAAAAAACATACATAATTATTTTTTTAAAAAAATTACATAGTTAAAAAAAATAAAAATACAACCCCAAAGCTTCGACAAATGCTGCCCCTGTCTCACTCCTCATCGTCCCAGTGGCCATTCCCGGCATCACTCCCAGACAGGGGTGGCATCCCCAAATCGCGCCTTATATCGTCGATGACATCCTTCAGCATCAACTTGTATAAGGGGTCAGTCGCTGCCTGCCACTTTTCCATGGTGTCTAGCAGGCTCTGCTGCTGCTGCATGCAGGCGAAATGGGTGAGCTCGGGATTGAGCTGGGAAGGAGCTGCCGATTGGACCTCGTGGGACCCACTGGCGCTTCCCCTAGCCATCCGCATCGCGGTCTTTTGCTCAACCGGGCGACGGCGGCGGGAAGACGATTGAGGGGTCGGGATCTCTGCCTCGACGTCGGGGAGGTCGTGGGAACTGGCACTACTGCTGTACTCGCCGGAGGCGTTGATCTTCGTCCGCTTCGGCTAGCCAGCTTCAACACCCGCACAAAACTTGGCGGAATTCTGCACCACAAGATAGACCTCCCAATAATCGCCGAACTTCTTCTCCTTGTCAGGGTACTGCTGCATGGACAGAGTCTTCACATCCTCCATGGACATGCTGCTGGTTGCCGTGCGGAGGTTGTTTTGGTTGATGCCGGCAAATCGGCTGAGCTGCCTCCTTAGCCGCTCCCACTGTTTCCGGCATTGCTCTCCATCGTGAGGCTTCCCACCTGGCGGTTTGAATTTGAGGTAGCTTTAGCTAATGCGCCACCACATTCTGTCGATATGCTGGTTAGCCCCGATGTAGGGATCCTCGACTATACTGACCCAGGCCTGAGCCAGCGCGACGCACTCCGCCACGCTCCAGATGGTCCTTTTTCCCTCGCCGGCCTCCTCCTCCCCCCCGGCCCCTGCCCCACTCTCGTCCCCCGCACGCGAGGATGAGGTAGTGCTCCTGGCCTTGCCCTTCTTCGACCTCCCTACCGCTGGTGGTATCTCAGTGGGAGACTCCCTGACCGGAGATAGCCCCAACTCCTTAAAAGAGAAAGTCGCAATGCCGGTGAACTGAGTCTCCATAGGAGTACTCTGGGAATCGCTAGACAATAAATCCATGTAGGGGCGATAGACATTGTCCCGAGGTGATTAGGGGACCCCCAACCTGCTACCCCCTGCAGCGGCAGACATGCCCTACATCATACCGAGCATCATCATCCCGCTCATCCCGGGCATCATTCCCCCCATCCCCGCTGCCATTCCGAGCATCATTCCCCCCATCATCCCGAGCGCCATCCCCGTCATCCCTCCACTCACCTCGGGCATCTGGGGCACCATCCCACCCATCGAAGGGTACATATTGTAGTACTCGGGCATCATCCCCGCCATTTGGGGCATCATCAGCGCCATTCCGGGCATCATCCCGGACATCCCTGCAGTTCCGCCGGTGTTTCCCCAACCTCCAACGGGACCGCGCGGACATCCGGCATGCCGGTCCGACGGGAAGCCCGCCATTGCGGATGCTCTAAGGCTTACATGAATTAAAAGTTGAAAGGTAAACACCCATAAATCTCAAAAATGGACCAAGAATTGTCCAATTCTAGCAGAGTGGGCGTGTTCACTTTAGAAGAATTCTAATTCTAACATTTCCAAGAATTGAAATCTTTCAAGAACTGCGGGAAAATTAGACACATATATAATTCAAGGCTCCATTGTTCAGTATACAAGATTTGGTTTCAAATATGACCTAAATAGTAACTCAAATGCTGACTTTGACCGAATTGAATTATGGATTAACAAATTTAACCCCAAATAGTGAGTGAGAGAGAAGGTAATGAGGTGGAAAGGTGGGACATATGTGTAAAATCAAGTTCATTTCTTGGTGGAGAGCCCAATGCACAAACAAATCTTATCTATTGTCCAAAATTTCAATTCTTGTCCATTTCTTTAAATAGGGCGGGCCTTTATCCAATTCTAAGGCTTCCTCCAACTAATTAGTGGAAGGTGAACGATTATAATTCTCCTAATTAGGAGAAGAATTGCCAAATTCTTGAAAAGTGAACACGCTTTAGTCTAATTATTGCCCTTTAGTCTAATTATTGCTTCTTTTTTTTATACTTGGTGATTTAAATTGCAAAAGGTTGACAACCGTTCAAGAGTCTGAGTTTCAATTGATTATCAACCGTGTTAATCTTGCATGTAAAGAAGTAGATGTTGTACTTATAAATTTACAACAATTATTGGTGAGATTCATTGATTAGGATTCTTTTTTGCTAGTACTTAATTTTTCTTCTTCTTTTGACTCGAAGAAGGGGATTAGTACATTTTTAAATTCCTAATTTATCGCAATATATTTTGTTATCATGATTATCAATCTAACGACTGAGTTGATTTGTTGAATTGCATGGAAATGGTGGGCGTAATAAAATATTTTATGAACAGTTATCTAAAAAGGATAAACAAAATTAATGAGTTGAAAAGATTATGATAGAATCATCATAGATTCTCATAATAAAAATTTTTAAAAATAAAACAATGACAAATTTGATATTATTGGAAAATATGTATCAATATCATTAGCCCAAAATAAAATAGAAATACCATAATTAAATATTTACTCCATGATTTGACTCGAATTAGGCGTGCAATTGACACCTTAAACAGTGTCGTTTTGCTGGCAAAATTATTCAACCAAAATTAGATAATTTTTTTAATGGATTTAGTGAGGTGGCGCCGCCGGCGGACCCTTATCTAAATCCGCGGTGTCACAACACCACCTTCTCCGCCCCTGGTTTTCCCTCTCCTCCTCTCTCTCTCTCTCACACACATATACACACGCTTCCCTTTCTTCGCCTAATCTGGTGGTCTTAGGGTAAGTTACTTGGCATTTCGAATCAAAAAGTAATCTTTTCCCCTTTCAAAATCATCTCTCTCTCATCTTGTTGCAGCTTCAAGCAATACTATTGGAAATTGGTGGAAAAATCTGAATTGCAATTTGTTGTGATTCGTTCTGGTACCAATTAGATTGCTTTGATGAGGGATTCTCTCTTACAGCCCAAAATTGATGGAAAAATCTAGTCTTTCTTAATTTTTTTTCTTGATTCTTGTGGTGTGTTTCCCCCCAAATTCATCCAAAAAAGAGATGGTGGCTGTAAACATGGGCACCCTTTACTATGTGCTGGATCATGTGTATGGTGCATTGCTGCACAGAACAAGGATTAGCCCTCCATTTTTCTCGAGGGGTTGGGGCGGCACGAAGCTTGAGCTTCTTGAGAAGATGATAAATCAGTTGTTTCCTGAAATAGAAGGTCAGAATTGGCCTCCTGCTTTGGTGCAGCCGGTTTGGAAAACGGTTTGGGAATCGAAGACTGCTTGTTTGAGAGAAGGGGTGTTTCAGACCCCTTGTGATGAGGTGCTTCTCAATGCATTGCCACCTGAGAGCCACACTGCAAGAGTTGCCTTTCTCTCTCCCAAATCTTGCCAGCCGCAGAGGATGGCATGTGTTGTTCATCTTGCTGGTATTTCATTTGTTTGCATTCTGCTTTCTTTGATATTGCGGTGTCATGTGGAAAGCTATTGGATTTGGGTACTGGTTGTGTTGTTTGAGGATTGTGTAGTCCTGCTCTCTCTCTCTCTCTCTCTGTGTGCGTGTGTGCGTGTCTGTGTTTGAGTATTGATGATTGCCTATACCAAGAATCTAGTGTCTGTGTGTTTTGAGTATCGATTATTGTCTTGATCAACAATCTAGTTTGTATGAGTCTGTGTTTGAGTATTTGGTGATTGTCTTTACCAAGAACGTAGTGTATGTGTATGTTTGTAATTATATAATGATTGTGTGTTTGAGACTTAGTATTGGTGATTGTATTTCCAAGAACCTAGTGGAAACCTCTGAATTGAATGATGGTGCTGTATTTAGAATTATGCCGTAGTTGATTGAGGGGCTGTTTACTTTTGAGAATTAGCCTAGATGGATCATAATACGATAGGTATAATCTGTTGTTTACTAAGATGGATGGGAGCTTTGGGATTTACTAAGGTATTTGATCATTTGAGCTAATTTTGCTTATTGAATTTGGAATTGGTTGTGTAGTTGTTTGTGTTTAAGATGTAGTGGAAGCCTCTGAATTGAATGATGGATCTGAATTTAGAATGATGTCATAGTTGATTAAGTGAATGATGCTATTGAGGGATTGATGATGAAGATATTGATATGATTTGAGAAGGGAACAAAGTGTTCCGAGCCTTTATTTTTGTGATGTTGTTTTGCATTCAAACTGTCATGAAGATCTGAAAACTGTACATGACACACGAGAAGGTTATAGAGGAAGAGTTTCTTTTCTTTTCTCCTGGTCTATTTCCAGTGAAACTAACATGTAAGAAATTGATGCGTGGAACTTCTCTCTTGTCGTTCTGATAAAAGAATAAGGAGGCATTTGCTTTGAGGTGATAGGATGGATAGATAAATTACTCCAAGTTAATCTACCATTTACTCGAGCGTATTGATGCATTTTTGTACTTGTACGAGTCATATTTTACCAATCTATCTAATCACTCGAAGTAAACACTTTCCTAAGATTATATGGATTATATATATTAGACAAATGACGACAGTGTGTGGCATCTGTCATTTGTTTCAGGCACAGGAGACCATTCATTCGAGCGTAGGTTACGCCTTGGTGGGCCTCTGCTGAAGGAAAACATAGCAACCATGGTGCTTGAGAGGTGAACTCAAACTGTCCTTTTACCTAAATCCATAGATTTTCATCAGCTTATGGACTTTTACCGATGCGACGCTTTTGCAGCCCTTTCTATGGAAGAAGACGTCCTTTACAGCAACATGGTGCAAAGCTGTTGTGCGTCAGTGATTTGCTTCTATTAGGAAGAGCTACCATTGAAGAGGCTCGTAGCCTTTTGCATTGGTTAGACTACGAAGCTGGCTTTGGGAAAATGGGTGTTTGTGGGCTTAGCATGGGTAAGACACGTGTGTCGTTTGCTTTAGCTCTTGACAGAATTAAAAAAAGGATTTATTGATTGATTTACTTTATTGGTGGTGAATTTTGCTCTTGTATCTCCGTGCCGTTGAATAGTTTCTGCGTGAATGTAGGCGGAGTGCATGCTGCCATGGTTGGATCCTTGCATCCAACGCCTATTGCTACATTCCCGTTTCTTTCTCCACATTCTGCTGTTGTGGCATTCTGTGAAGGGGTTCTCAAGCACGCGACTGCTTGGGAGGCTCTTAGAGAAGATATTGCCATGCAGAAAGTCACGTTGACGATTGAGGAAGTGAGGGAACGGATGCGGGACGTGCTGTCTCTAACTGATGTCACGCGGTTTCCTATCCCCAAAAACCCCAACGCTGTTATATACGTCGCTGCTACTGTAAGCAACCTTTATATGAATTTCAAATTTCTTAAAATAACAAGTATGAATTATTTTCAGCCCTTAGATCGTGAAGGTGAATGTCAACTATTTTTGCAATTTGTACGAAAATTACACATTTCCTCGAATTCATAATTTTTCACAGCGAATTCATTATATTTCATTGAGAATTCATCATGTGTTATTGGCAGGACGACGGTTATATCCCGAGGCACTCTGTATTGGAGCTTCAGAAGGAGTGGCTGGGATCAGAAGTAAGGTGGGTTTCAGGGGGCCACGTCTCGTCTTTCCTGCTTCACAATGGGGAATTCCGTAGAGCTATTGTGGACGGACTTAATAGACTGCAGTGGAAGGAACCTCCTTCATGATACCGTGACAAGTATTGTTGTAAGTCTTAATTCTTCGACTCTAACTCACGATATTTGTAATTGAACTCGAGGGTTGCTTTCTCTTCTCGGTCTCTAATTTGTATTGTAAAAGGGAAATACCTTGCTGATGAACTGAATATAATTGTTAAATTGTTAAAAAATGTGTTCATTTGGGTAATAGTAGTAAATCAGTGGATATGTGTGTATATTGGCCATGTGATAGAGTGGTTGATGACTGAAATGGTCTTTGTTGAGAGACGGGCACCATTGTTAGCTCGAGGTGAGTAGCTCACGAGCAGCCTGTTTGAATCGATCTTCGTCTTGTTGTGCTGGTTTCGAGTTCCATTTTACCCTACTGTAAACTGGTTTTCTATAGCCTGAAACTTGTGCCCCATCTTTAGTCATATGGGATGTATCTTGCAATAAATCTCATGTCTGTGTTTGAGTATTTCTATACCACAAAAACTCGAGTAAATATGGTTTATCCTCATTATTTTTTAAAATCGAAGTCTCAATTTAAAGGTAATTACAAATGTGATATTTTGGAAATGTAATGGAGTCTCACAAAAGATCAAAAGGTCTAAAACTCAAAGATCGTTTTGATCTAAAACTCAAAGAGCCTAATAATTGATGTTACAAAAATGAGAAATCCAATGGGCCGTACTATTTAAGACCCAATATGTCATTTAACGATATATTTAAACAATAACATCATTATTGACATGGGTTTGTGGCCCAATCAAACTTGTCTTGTCCACCAAATATTTAGTTCTCGTTTTGAGCGAGAGAGAGATACACACACAGAGAGTAGAAGGGGTTGTAGCAAATAAAATGGAAACAAATATTAGTTGAGTGATATATAATAGTCATCCCCAATTTTTTAGAATTTTATAAAGGGTCCGTTCGGTACACGTAATCGGAACTAAAATTCTATAATTCAATTCCAAATCCAGTGTTCGTTTAACAAAGGAGTTGAATTATAATTCAAAGTGTGTGTAAAGCTGCAGTGTGTGTTTTAGTGTGTGTGTACGTGTGTGCGTGTAGTAATGTTGACTATAAGAAAATTTAATGTTAGATGATATATTTATAACAAGTTAAATTTGGAAGATAAAAGAGAAAAAAACATTTATGTGTATAAAGTATGTTTACATAGTTATGTCAACCAGTTGGTAGTGGGCCAACCAGTTGCCGATGGCGACACACATCTCGTTCTCCGGCCAATACTCGTTGATCGCACCCCTTAGCTCCACCGTCAGACGATGGTGCACCTCTAGCCATTGCGCGTACTCCATATCGAATTGTGCCGTGCTTAGAAAATACGCGGAATCAATGCATTAATTCATTATTAATGTAACACCCTCGAGATTTACACCCAGCGCGACTTTTCTCACGCAACCGCAATTCACCAACCATGCACATGGGTGAGATAAATTTTCTCATACTTACTTTTTTTAATTAAGAAAAAATTGTACCCAATAAAATTCCTTAGTAGAAAAAAAATGTACATTTGGAAAAATTTTTAGTTATGGGATTGGAATTTAAGAGAAAATTAGTTAAATCAGTGGAGAATTAAATATGACTACTTGTGCTCTAGCATTTTAAATTTCCAACTCTAACTGATTCGGCTTTATTTTACAGGACTCCAGCTTTTGAACATAAACATGCACTAATAATTAACAAAGATCAAACAAATTATATATTTTCTCATAGATTAGTTAATTAATAAAAAATGAAACTAATTTATTGCTTTTTTTTCGTCTAAATTAAAAATATGCATTTTTTTCCTAAGCCTGCTTTTTCTTGCTGCTTCTCTACTGTGAGCAAGCCTCCTCAATGTATGTTTTAGTGTGTATGCATGAAGTGTGAAGTGTGTGCGCGCAAGCGTGTGCTCGTGCACATGCGTGTGCTCGTGTGCGTGTGAATAGTAATATTGACTATAAGATAAAAGTGAAAAGGCATTTATGTGCATAAAGTATTTATATATTACATAGTTACCCCTTGATTAATACTATATACATGAAATGTTGTTATTGATTGGTTTTAATGTTTAGAGGCAATGAATAGGAATGTGTTTTTGTGTACGAGTATTTTTCTTTTGGATACTAAATTACTTAATCCGTCTCATAAAATTAGCACAACTTAAAATTAAAACGGTTTTAAGTTGCAATTAGTAAAGTAAGAAAAACAAAGATAAAATGTAACAAAAATAATATTAGTAGATTGTTGAATCCACATTATTAATACTACTAGTATTTAGTTGTTCAAATGTTTTTTTTATTAGAACTAGTATAATTTTAAGGCATGAACTAAAATGACAAAACTAGTTAATTTTTATAGGACGGAATGAAGTAATATTTTGAAAGGGGTAATGGATTTATTTTATTTTATTTGTTGTCATCCTTTTATTAAGAATTCTACTAAGATTCCTGACTAGAAATAAAAAGGAGAATTGTTTGACTCGTCCAACTTACGCTAAAATTTAAACTCCGATAACGTGTGTATATCATGCAAAACGCAATTAATAATAAATGCATTTTACCATAAATAGATAAAGGTAAGCATTTCGCAGGTGTCTAATAAGATTCGATATGGGATAAAGATAACAAATTAACAATTGCTTGTGTGTCAAAGCCTTGGAGAGCAGAGACTTTGTTAATGGTAACAACCATTTGCGCCATGTAAGTGTTTACAAGTGGTGGCATAGTGAGAGTGTCACCGACGATGGTTTGGGTCAGAGATTGATTCAACGTCTCGAACCCATCAGTGATCGCCTCTTCTGCTTCGTCGGTCGACCACTGCAGCCCACAAAGCCCCGCCCGTTGCTGCTCCGTTAAGCCCTCCTCCAAAGTCAACTTGCTCATAGACCTCGTCCTCGGCCAGTGTAGGTCTTTGATCGGGCTTGGCGCATGATGCGTGACGGTTTGATTCTCATCATTCACCTTTTCTCACATTACTTTATTCTCTCTACTTTTCCTTTTCTCCTATTTTATTATATACTTTGTTTAATACACTATACATCTCTTTTTTAATCTCCGTGACGAAGAAAAATGACTCTACTACCGCGGAATGGGGAGCATTATGTATAAATTCAGTATCATCTTAATTTTATACTTTATAGATTTTATAATAAAACTAAAATTTTAAAATTTTTGAATAATTGAAAAAAGAATTCACACTACACACAGTGCACACGCTACACACAACATTGCACATGCACACACACTGCACATACTATGCACAATTCTATTCCTTTTATATTTCTTGCACATACCAAGCACAAGAATAAAATGGAATTGTCATTCCATTAAAATCTCCATTTAATTCACTCCTTATTCCATTCCATCATACCAAAAAACACCTAAAAGATTTTGTAATCATACAAAATGCAGTCACAATCAACTGATCAAGTGTGATAGCAGCAACATATGTTTAACAAAATTTAACTTTCCTAGAAGTAAACATAGAGTTGTAAGACTACATTTCATAAGATGAAGTGGACAAAGGAAAAAAAAAAGATTAACTAAGTTTCAACCGATCACAATGTTGCAGATATGCTTTCCGACTTCAAGGTTTTAATAACGTTTGAAGTTAGTAAATGTGTTGCAAAAATAATAAAATTGCTTTTGGAGGAAAAAATATGTCTACTTATGCATCTTGCAATATAGATTTAGGTTGAATCTTATTCCAAGTTTCACTCCAACAAAAATATATAGCAGAATAACTGAAAAGAAATAGAGTTTGAATCTGCAATGCATACCAAAATAAAATAAAATAAAAAATTTTCAGTATCAAATGTTTTATCCATAGAGCAATTTCTCCATTGCCACCTTTAGTCGTGGCAGGTGTGGTTGAGCCAGAGGGTGCTGACTGCTGAGGGAGCGGAGGCGGTTGAAGTACTCGTCGATGACCACAAAACACTGCGCGGCTTGGCGGTTCGTCAGATGCAGAGGCACCTAGCTAAGAGTTTGCTACCTCAAGATATCACCCTAAATCAACCATTTTTTTATTTAATTAATTAAAGTTATACAAAATAATAACAAGAATAAAGATTGATGAGTGTTTATTACACAATTCATCATACATGATTGTTGACTATATGGAAAATTTAGGTTAGGTGATATATTTATGACAAATTAAATATGGAAAAGATATACTATGTGTGAAGGTGAAGAGTGTGTGCGCGTGCATGTACCGCCTACGTGTGAATAGTAATGTTGTCCAACTTACGCTACAATTTAAGGTTCGCTAACGCGTGTATATCATGCAAAGGCGTAATTAATAATATATGCATTTACCAGAAATAGATAACAAGTAAGCATTTCGCAGTAAGATTTGATATGGATAAAGATAACATTTAATTGGTGTAGTACATTTTATTATATATTTATTAATACACTATACATCTCTTTTTTAATTTCCATGCCAAAAAGAAATGACTCTACTACCGCAGAACGGAGGGAGTATTATATATAAATTCAATATTATCTCAATTTTATGATTTTTAGATTTTATAATGTAACTAAAATTTTAGAATTTTTAATAATTGAAAAAAATTATTCACACTACACATATTGCACATGCACACTCACTGCACATACTATACACAGTGGCATATGCAAGATTTTGTCACCTTTCACTTTTATTTTTGGCAGTGGAACTCATATTCTACTAACTCATTCTCACTCATATTTTATGATAAAGTGAACTACATAAATGGTACCTGATATTTCATTTTGGCACATAAATGGTACTTGATCTTTATTTTATATCGTTTTTGGTACCTATAAATCACATCTTTGGTACCTGATGCAATTTTCACCCCAAAATGCCCTCTAAACAAATACATTTTTCCATTTGTGTCATAGAGGATATTTTGGACATACACAAAACAAGTATCAAAAGTGATACTATTATAATATCTTCTCTCATTCTCATCACTCTTTATACTATTATTAATAATTAATTTTAATATTATTATTTTGATGTTAGAAATTAATAATTAATATACTATTTTTTTAATATCATTCAAATATACTTAAGTATAATTATAGTTATAATTATATTTAATTATTATAATAATATTATTTCTATAAGTACTAAAACTAGTAGTAATTAAGAAATAATTATAGTATAATTATTTAAATTATGAATAGTATAATATTGTATAATAAATAATAATAATAATGATAATAATAATAATAATTTTATATCAAATTAATAACTAATCAATATAGCCTTAATAAAAATTTAAAATTGTGAGAATGATATAAAGAGTTTGAATGTTTTTAGTTAGGTGTTTCAATCCTAAAATGAGTATAAAATAATTTAATAAAAATATTCAATTGATTTAGTTACTTTAAATAATTAATTTATTTAGGTATATGTGTTTTGTTCTTGATTTATATTATGAATGCAATTAGATGAATGTATAAAACACTAAAAAAAAGAAGAAAAAGAAGCGAAAAGAAAAAAGAGGAAACATAAACTAAGGAGAAAAAAGAAAGAAGAAAGGAAGATAAAATACTAAAAAGAAAGAAGAAAATGAAGAAGAAAATGAAGAAAAACGAAAGAAGAAGAAACTAAAGAAGAAGAAACTAAAGAAGAAAAAAAGAAAGAAGATATGAAGATAAAAAAATCACATGTTACTATTTAATTGAAATTTCCAAAATATCCTCCATAACAAAAAAATTATATGTTTGGTACCTAGGGTTATTTTTGTCACGAGGTACCAAAAACGATATAAAATAAAGATCAGGTACCATTTATGTGCGAAAGTGAAAGATCAGGTACCATTTAGGTAGTTCAATCTTTATTATAAATAGTGAACTACAAAAATGGTCCCTGGACTATGGGTTTATCTCGTCCATAGTCCCTGGACTTTAAAAATATCGCCAGATATCATTGGACTAAGGGTTTATCTCGAAAATGATCATTTTTCACTATTTTCAGTCTAAAATACCATTTTGGGGGGTTTTGGGGTTTGGACAATTTGGTCTTTTTACACTTTTAACATTTTAAATATGATATTATTTCAGTTATGTACTAAATCTGATATTATTTCAAAATTATCATTCTTCTTCCCTTTTGTCATCCTTCACTTTGTTTCTTTATTTCAATATTAGATTTAATTTTACAAAATTAAATTTTAAATTTCAATTTTTAAATATCAATAAAAATTTTTAATTAAAAAATTATTAAATAACAAAAATTAATAGTCATAATCAATATTTGATAGTGTCTAATATTTAATCAATAAGGTATGACAACGCCTTAGTTTTAATCAATATTTAATAGCTTCAATCATAAATAGATCATATAACACGATTTATTCTGAAATAAATATGCATCTAATGTAAGACTAATATAATTTTCGTTTATTAATTTGAAAACAATCAAAATTTACTAGAAAATTTCAACAAAAATACTCCTATAAAATTTTTAGTAGGATCAAATTTTTAGTCAACTTCATAATATTCAATCACAAGCAATTATAACAACCGAACGAAGGCTAAATATAATAGCTCTTATTTTTCCAACATGATTAATATTATTTTTTTGTACTTCTTCAATTCAGCTGAATATTATATTAAATAACAAAAATTAATAGTTTTAATCAATATTTATAGTGTCCATGAATTAATAGTTTTAATTTAAATTTTTTTTATTGATATTTAAAAATTAAAATTTAAAATTTAATTTTATAAAATTAAATCTAATATTGAAATAAAGAAACAAAGTGAAGGGTGACAAAAGGGAAGAAGAATGATAATTTTGAAATAATATCAGATTTAGTATATAACTGAAGATATTTTTAAAGTCCAGGGACTATGGGCGAGATAAACCCATAGTCCATGGACCATTTTTGTAGTTCACTCTATTATAAAACTAATATATAAAAGTAAAACTCACGTTCCACTAATTTTTTCAACTTAATTCCTACTACATTTCTATAAACTCATGCCGAGTCAAATGGTGACAAATTATTAGGGACGAAGGGTGTCTATAGTAAGAATAATATTTATAAAGAAATCCAATTTTGTTTGTTTGTTTTGTTTTTATTCGTTCGAACCAAACCAAACAAAAAATTGAAATTTGCCAAATATTTAAATTGAACCGAACCAAAAAAAATTGAATCGAATTTTATATTTTGTTTGGTGTGTGTATAGTGTGTGAAGTTGTTACATGTGTTGCAAAAATGATAAAATTGTTTTGGGGGGAAAAGATATGTCTAGCTTATGCATCTTGCGATTTAGATTTCGGCTCAATCATATTCAAAGTTTTACTCCAAAAAAAATGTCTAGAAGAATAACTGAAAAGAAATAGAGTTTGAATCTGCTATGCATACAAAAAAAAAGGTTCAAAAACAAAAAAAATTATGTATCAAATGTTTTTTCCATAGAGCAATTTCTCCATTGTCGCCTTTAGTCGTGGCGGGTGCAGTTGAGCCAGAGGGTGCTGAGAAAGCGGAGGCGGTTGAAGTACTCGTCGATGACCAGAAAACATTGAGCGGCTTGGCGGTTCATCAGATGCAGAGGCAGCTGGCGAAGGGTTTGCTGCCTCAAGATATCACCATGTAGTTAAAATTAAATCAACCATTTTTTTACTTAAAGTTATACAAAATAATAACAAGAATAAAGATTAATGAGTGTTTATTACACAACTCATCATACATGATTGTTGTTTATGTGGAAAGTTTAGGTTAGGTGATATATTTATGACAAATAAAATATGGAAAAGATAAAAGAGAAAAAATATTTATGTGCATAAAGTATTTATTTACTAATAGCATAACTTTAAAGGACATGAATTTTAATGTGCAATTAATTAATAACAGAGAAAGAGAAACCAGTCTATTTTTATAAGACGGACGGAGTAATACTTTGAAAGGGACGATAGATTTTTTTTGTTATTTGATGGCATCCTTCTATGAAGAATTCTATAAAGATTCCTGACTAGAGATAAAATGGAGTATATATGACTCGTCCAACTTACGTTACATTTTAAAGTTCGCTAACGCGTGTATATCATGCAAAGACACAATTAATAATAAATGCATTTACCAGAAATAGATAACAGCCTACCACGTAAGCATTTCCCATTAAGATTTGATAAGGGATAAACATAACATTAATTTAACGCGGTCTAGTATATATTAATTTAAAATATAAATCTTAGCAATATTTTATCACTCATATTCAAACAAAATGAAATATACAAGAACCTATAGTTGGGTGAACTTTTTCACTGTGTTTTCATGTCAAAGATTAGTGATATTTACATCTGCAAATTGTATCCACATATATATTTATTAGTAGTACTAGTGGAATATTTTTGAACATAAACACACACATATACATAATTTAGCGTTATTTTTCTATAGTAGATGTTACAAATCAGAACACTGACATTTTTCCCATTTTTATACAGTGAAATAAAGCAAAAATGCATCATCAATTCATTATAATAATTAACCTAATTAAGCCATCGAATTTTTCTGGTGACCAAGGGAACTAATTAAATGTCTAATTTAACATTATTAAAAGAAAATGTAGTTTAATTAGAAAATCCACTCTGTATAAACATAAATGCAATAATACTAAATTTAATTATCAAAAAAATAATAAATTGAGTAAAATTAATTACCGGTGTGACAACGCCTTGAAGAGCAGAGACTTGTTTAGTGGCAATAGACATTTATGTCATGTATTTGTTCACATCTGGTGGCATAGTGAGAGTGCCACCGACGATGGTTTTGGTCAGAGATCGATCCAACGTCTCGAACCCATCAGTAATCGCCTCTTCCGCTTCACCGCTGCAGCCCACAAAGCGCCACCCGTTGCTGCTCCGTCAAGCCCTCCATCTCATCCAACGCTATCTGATTGAGAGATCATACAGATTGATTCAATTTCTATCTTCAAAAAATTTCAATTCCATCTTTTAGGGATTTTCTGATTTTAGGGTTTTTTTCATTTTTGAATTTAGGGTTTCTTGTACCTTGATGACCACTGACGGCCGGAAACCGCCCATCCACATAAAGCACCGCTCTGCCGGAGCCTTCCACATTCCGGAGAAGACGTCGTCCTTGAGGGCCTTGCTCTTGAGGCCGACGATCTGGTCGCAGTGGGCCAACCAGTTGCCGATGACGTTACCTAGCTCACTCTCCGGCCGGTACACGTTGACCGCGCCCCTCAGTTCCACCGTCAGGCAATGGTGCACCTCCAGCCATTTCGCGTACTCCATATCAAATTGTGCCGCGCCTAGAAAATACGAGGAATCAATTCTTTAATTAATATAACAACCTCGAATATCACGCCCTACGAATTTTCGTACACAGCTGCAATTCACCAACCACGCACATGGGTTGGGATAAATTTTCTCATTCGTAATTTTTTTTAATTAAAAAAGAATTGTACCCGGAATTATGTTGGTGTAAGGGAGGCCTTGCTCTCCGGCATTCTCATTTCCACCAAATAAAATTCCCTATAGCAAAAAATGTATATTTGGAGAATTTTTTAGCTATATATGGGATTGGGATTTAAGAGATATACAGTTAAATTAATGGAAATTAAAGATGACTACTTGTGCTCCAACATTTTGAATTTTCAGCTTTAACTGATCCAGCTCTATTTTTTTGGACTCCAGATCTTGAACATAAGCCTGCATTAATAATAAACAAAAATCAAAGAAATTATATATTTTTATCACAGATTAGTTAATTAATAAAAAATGAAACTAAATTTCTTATTGTTTTGTCTAAACTAAAAACATGCCTTTTTCTTAAGCCTGTTTTTTCTTGCCGCTTCTCTGTTCTGAGCAAGCCTACTCAATGTCTGTATTTCCAAAAACAAATTATTTCAAGAAAAATATATTTAATAATTTTTTAAAAACTTATTGTGTAAAAATATTAAGCGAAAATACCTTTAGATCAGTTGACTTTTGAACATCTTGCTCTAAAGTAAGCCCTTGGTAGTTTACCCCACGCTGCAATTAAATAATTTAAAACAAAAAAATCAAAATAGAGGAATTAATTAATCCAAGCACAAAATTTCACTTATATACTTAAATCTCAACATTAGTTAATGGGGAATCATTTAGATTTATTTTAAATAGCCATTTTTTGTATTTAATTAATGCAGTAATTTAATATCATAACCTGAACTACGCTGGCAGATTCTTGAACATCATTTCTAGGGTTAGATGCCTCAAATGATGTTTTCGAACCACTGCTGATTCCCTACCAAAAACACAAGATTAATTGATTCAAAAACCCCATCAAAATGTTTTTTTAAAATTCTAATTACCGTAAAAATTGGTTTACCATGCAGGTCCTGAGAAGGGATAATGCTGAGAGTGTGCCGCCTCATCTCTTCATAAATTCAGACACAAATTAATTTAATTGAATGTAAATTAGTCAACTAAACTAAAATCGGACAATAATTATTATAAAAAAAGGCTAAACAAATCGAAACCAAATATTGGTTGTACATGAAAAAAGTAACCAAAAAATTCTCATTTCAGAATTTGAGAAAAAAAAATATATTATATTCTTTTCTTCATAGTTAAAATGATAAATATTTTTGAGGGTTTGCACAAATTAAACCAGTGGCTTCAATATGCTAAGTTATAACATATTTTTCTCATGAAGAATCAGAATCTCTAGAAAGCTATAGAAAAAAAAATCGATTTTGTAAAAAATCTCAAAAAGAAATAAAATTGATATAGGTGTATATGAATGTTTACGACTTTGATCTTGAGAAGAATAAGGATCTTGGTCGTTGAGGTAACCATATTGACAGAAAGCTTGATCCAAATAGCCTGATTCATAATCGCTGGATTCTTTGCTTCTGCAAATATTCCATATCAACAAATCATACTTAATTAAAATATAATTAGAAAAATAATTTAGAATAAAAACTAAGGCCAAAGTTGCTTACATATTGAAGGGTGTGGCTGATGAGGATGATAGCATCATCCCAAATGAAACATGGAATTATTATATTGATTTTGATGATGATGATTGATTTGATCATAGTGTGTTAAATTCTCTAAATTCTGTCCCACATCGACTTGGTGAAGATCCCATCTAATCTATATAAGTGTGGATAACCCTCCCCCTTATGAGGCCTTTTAAGGGGTGAGTGGCCCATTTCTAATATGGTATCAGAGCGGGCCCAAGTCGATGATGGAGTTTATTTCTTTATCTCTTCTTTTGCCTACCCACGTGATGGAAGTCCGATGTGTCATTCCGGCCCACACGTGAGGGGGCGTGTTAAAATCTAATATCTTGTCCCACATCGACTTGGTGATGATCCTAGCTTGTCTATATAAGAGTGGATAACCCTCCCCCTTATGAGGCCTTTTAAGGGGTGAGTGGCCCATTTCTAATATGGGTGAGTGGCCCATTTCTAATATGGTATCAGAGCGGGCCCAAGTCGATGATGGTTTTCTCTTTATCTCTTATCTACCTCACGAGTGGAAGACCGATGTCCTTTCCGGCCCACATCGATGATGGTTTCTCTTGCATTGCCTACCCACGTGATGGAAGACCGATGTCCTTTCCGGCCCACACGTGAGGGGGCGTGTTAAATTCTCTAAATTCTGTCCCACATCGACTTGGTGAAGATCCCATCTAATCTATATAAGTGTGGATAACCCTCCCCTTATGAGGCCTTTTAAGGGGTGAGTGGCCCATTTCTAATATCGTGTTGCATCTGATGATGTTATCGTGTTGCATCTGATGATGTTGAGCTATTTGTGCAGAGTGAGAGTGATGAAGCTCGTTGCTACTGACTTTGTTTGAAGCCATGAGAGAGGGGAGAGAGAGATGAGATCTAGAGAGAGATAGAGAGGGAACTTTTTCTTTTCATGGTTGTTCAAAACCTAGTATTTTGTTCTCATTTTATAGAGAAATTGGAGATCAACATAATGTAGGTAGGGATAAATGAAATTTAGAAAGAGAGTAAGAGGCAGTTATGGAGTAATCAAAAGAGAAGAGGATGGTATAAAAAATGGGAAAATGAATTAAATGCAAAGAGAAAAGACAAACCCTATTTAAGCTTTTCCCTATAACAACCAGACTTTCATTTCCCAAATTCAACTTTCATACAATTCCATTTAATTTCACACCCTCTCTCTTAAAAAATGGTTTAAGTTTATTTATTTGGGAGTGTGGAGGTAAGAAGTCTGAGCAATAGCCGCCACGGTTGTTATAATTTTGTCACTAGAAATTTATGTTTGTTTTGTGTGTATTTTGTTTCTCTTTTTCTATATGTTTCTAATGTACTCCATCTACCCCGACTAAGATGATACATTTTATAGCCGGCAGATTTTAGGAATTGTTGGTTTATGGGTTTAATTAGAGAGAGAAAAAATGGATGTAAGTATTAAATGGAGAGAGAGAGAGACAGATAGTTGAATATTTTAATTGGAGAGGAAAAAAGTGGTTGAGTGTATCAATTGAAGAGAGATAAATTTTCCAAAAATAGAAATGTTTTACCTTAGTTGGGACAGACTAAAAAAAGTGTGTCTAGGGCTGGGTCGATACGGTATCCCGTACCAAAAATGTTGTATCATATGTTGTACCTAAAATATTTCTTTCATACTGTTACCATACCGAAAGTTTCGGCATACATATCACTACCAAAAGAATTTCATACTGTTATCCACCTAAATGGACTGTTGGATACACGAAGCACGAACTTAAGGACCGTTGGAGATGTTCTGGGCGGCTGATGCAAACCCAGCATCTCGCTGACAATGTTTTGGAGAGACATGGCACCTTCAACAAACCACGAGAGACATTCTGGAGGGACAGTTCGAACCATCGGAACGTTGGGTTCATAGACGACGAACTCAGTGGGCTACTAGGCGAATAACTCTATAGACTAGAGACGTTTTGGAGTGCATTTTCATTTTCTCTCTTCGTTCGAGCTCAATTATCAACAGACTTGATCTGTTGCTAATTAGTTACTCCTTAAACTATTAGTAGCATAATTTAATACTTCATCCGTCACACTCTAAGTGGAGCATTTCTAGTTTGACACGAAATTTTATATAGTACTCCCTCCTAGTTGCATATCCAGAACCCGAGTATGGAGTGGGTGGAATTAAATTTTAAAAAAATTTAATACTCCCTCTGTCCCACACTACTTGCACTTATTTCCTTTCTGAGCGTCCCAAGTTATTTGTACTCTTTCCATTTTTAGTAACAATTTATATCTACAGCCGTAATTGTTGACTTTGTCTATTACTCATTCCTTAATCTCCGTACCCAAAAGGAAAGGTGCGAGTAGTGCGGGACGGAGGGAGTACAATTTAAAAAATAAAATTAAATAATATATTAATTAAAAATAAAAAATAAAAAAATAATACTACGTTAAATAGCAAATATTTAAACTCCATAAATATCAAAGGTTTATTTTGATATACAAATATTTTATACTAATAAATAGTAATATGTAGTATAAATAGTATAACAAAATAATATGCGCAAACTAATAAAAATATAGATTCATAAAGTATTTCAATGGTTTGTTTTGGTAATAAGAAGTTGTATGAATTGATTTAAAAGAAAGAAAGAAAGGTTAAAAGAAGAAAAAATGCTCTTATTGAGGTTTGAACCCAGGACCTCTTGGTTAAAAGTTAAATAGCACAACCACTAGGCTACTATCTATGGTACAAAAATAATTAAAAATTCTTATATTTCTATACATGGAGGGGGCGATTTTGCTATTTCCGGATCGATTATAAGGGATATTTAGGCTCTCCGGGCGGCCGGGAAGGGGCGGTGGCCCCCTCCTGCCCCCCAGATCCGCCGGTGATCAAGACCAATTTGATCGGGCACGGGTTGTAAGAAATATAGTAGAAAGTGAGTGGAAAATATTCGTGGAAGGTGGGTGCTACTTTTATATATTAGTTTTATAGTGAAATGTGAGTGAAATAAAGTTAGTGGAATGTGGGGTCCATTATCAAAAGTAGTAAAAAAATAAATGAGACATTTATTGGTGGACGGGCGAAAATGATAAAACGAGGCATTTATTGGTGGACGGATGTATTGTTTTGTGAGAGAAGTGGATTGACCAATATAAGAGAGAAGGAAAAAGTAGTAAGAGTGATGTTTCTATATTTAGAAATATGTCATTTAGAATAGACATCCTAAAAGGGCAAATGTGGCACTTAGAGTGGGACGAAGGGAGTATGTTGCTAAAATTTAACAACGACCAAATGAACAATTGTATAAATCTTTTGCTAATCCATTGCTAACCATTTGTACTAGTGAAATTATGACAATTAATAGCGAAATTGGCTGTTGGTAAATGGAGTAGTAATTTTTGGAGTATTTGTTAAGGTGTTGGTTTCTGGGGATTACAAGAGATAACAGAACCGGGCGTAATACAACCCAAAAGAAAGGAAAAGGAGGAACTGAACTTAAAAATTACAACGTAGAATCGAAACTACTAAACCAGTATGATTAGCCGAGTCGAGGAGGCCTCTTTCCGCAAGACGAGATACGCCCCGGTAGTGCTCTTCGGTTTGGCGTGTCGTCCCCAAAGGTAAAACGGCTACGTCTCTATTGATGCAGCACCGCAATCAGTAGAGCTCCGGCGAACGGGATGGAGGAGAGGGCAGAGCTTCGACAGAAGGACAATGCAGAAAGAGGGAGAGAGCTTATGCAGAGAATGCTTGTATATGTGTCCTAATGCAGTGGTATGGCTAGCCTATTTATAGGCCAAGCCACCATGCAGGGTCAACCAGCCATTGAAGGCTCATCATGGCAATTCGTAACCGACATCGGTTACAGGCGTGTGGCTGGAGTGTGCCACCCGTGTGTGGAGCGTGTGGATTTCTCACGTGGCAGCCGTGACTGTGCCTCGCTTGACGACGTGTCAAGCCACTTGGATTGCTGACTCGGCGGTGATCCAAAAAGAATAGTTTGGGCCAAGCCCCAAGCCCAAAGACCACCCAAAGACCAATTGCCAAGATCCAAGTCCAAGTCCAAGTCCAAGTCCAAGATCGAGATCGAGATCGAGATCGAGATCGAGATCGGGATCGGGATCGGGCCCGAGGCCTGCGGCCCGCGACCGCGACCGCGAGCACAAGCACGGGCACGGGCTCGGGCTCGGGCGGCGGCGGCGGCGCGCGCGTGTCCGCGCGTGTGGGCTCTTTCACCCATCTTGGTCCACTATAATTATTAAGTAACATAAAGTCACTTAATTTATACACATTAAAAGATGTGTTAATCCTCCAATGTGGGATAATTAACACTAGTTAATTATTCCCTAAGCTCCAACTCCAAGCTTTAATAAAAGCTAATTATGCCCAACTTTAATCCACTATTTCTCACTCACCGGAAATCGGATTTGAGAAAGTGAATATACTACATTTATCTACGTAAAATGTAGATCGACGCTATGTCATTTAATTTCACAAAATTAAATGTCTCGTCACATTTATTATTTGGTCAAAATCCATTGACCGGGCATATTTAATACCATGATTTCTACAATCCCCCACATGAGTGGAAATAGCCGAATGCATATGCATGCAGACACAAACTCAACCCTCGAGAGGTATATAAGCATAAGGATAGGTAGTTGTTGACTTTGAACCCTCCATAGTCGACACCATCGGATACACAGGCGGCTTAGTAGCGCGATGCTTTGAACTAATCCCCCACGGCGTGCACCGAGACAATGGTGTTAACGCTTAAACACCTCAACCTCATCCGTTCTCACATTTTGTGTCCATTGCGGTCTTGGACACCACTTTGGATTCATAAGTGCATTTTTTATGAAGCGACCACACTTCGCACTTACATAGGTTATTCTTAGTTAAGTACCTTGCCATACTTGGTCTCTTTGAGAATTCCATCTCTTTGAGATCCTTAAGAACCATTAAAAGTCATAGACTTAACCTTTACCACTAGGCAAGCTCTCCAACACTCTATTGCTCTCTAGGGAATAGATATAGTTGAGTGTTTCTCATGAACTCTCATAGCTTAGTTGTCCCTTTGAACCAAGTTCTTGGGATCTCCAGTCATCATGGTTGGGTTACCACTATGATAATTCTTTAGTTTGTGGATTTCAAACTCATTCCCTCTAGCAACTTATTCATTTGATCACGGTTTAACCCTTTGGTTAGCGGATCCGCTAGATTATCTATTGACTTCACATAGTCAATTGTAATCACCCCTGTTGTGATTAAATGTCTCACGGTGTTATGTCGTCGACATATATGTCGAGACTTACCGTTATAGAAGCCATTGTTTGCCCTTCCAATAGCTGCTTGGCTATCGCAGTGGATCAGCACTGGTGGCACTGGCTTAGACCAACATGGAATGTCTTCAAGGAAGTTCTTAAGCCACCCGGCTTCCTCACCAGCCTTATCCAAGGCAATGAACTCCGATTCCATTGTTGATCGGGCTATACAGGTCTGTTTTGTGGATTTTCACGATACAGCACCACCCCCAATAGTAAAGACATATCCACTTGTTGAAAGTGAGTCTCTATTATCGGATATCCAATTGGCATCACAGTACCCTTCAAGTACCGGGGGTATCTCGAGAAGTGTAGCCCAAGATTTTGAGTGTGTTTTAAATATCTCAAAACCCTCACAAGAGCTCTCCAATGCTCTTTGCTTGGATTGCTCGTGTAACGACTCAACTTGTTCACGGCACAAGCAATGTCAGGTCGAGTGCAATTAGTCAAGTACATGATGCACCCGATGACCCGTGCATACTCTTCTTGTGCAACGGGCTCGCCTTTGTTTTTGCTCAAGTGAACGTCGAGTTCAATTGGAGTCTTAACCGGCGCGCCATCATAGGCTTTGAATTTATTCAATATCTTCTCAACATAATGTGATTGTGTTAAGGTGATTCCATCATTCGTTCTTAGAATCTTCATTCCAAGAATTACATCGGCTAGACCCATGTCTTTCATGTCAAAGTTTCTCTTTAACATGGCCTTTGTATCGTTAATTACTTGAGTGTTGCTACCCAAGATTAACATATCATCAACGTAGAGACACACTATAACATGACCGTTATTAGTGCTCTTGATGTAGACACATTTGTCGCACTCGTTGATTTTAAACCCATTTGATAACATCACATTATCAAACTTCAAGTGCCATTGCAATGGCGCTTGTTTCAATCCATATAGGGACTTTACGAGCTTGCATACCTTTTTCTCTTGTCCAGGTACTACAAACCCTTCGGGTTGTTCCATATAGATTTCATCTTCTAGTTCACCATTTAGAAACGCGGTCTTTACATCCATTTGATGAATCTCAAGATTGTGCAATGCAGCAATAGCGAGAAGCACTCGTATAGATGTAATCCTTGTTACAGGTGAATAGATATCGAAAAAGTCATGTCCTTCCTTTTGTTTAAAACCCTTTACTACTAATCGGGCTTTATACTTATCAACTGTTCCATCGGCCTTAAACTTTCTTTTAAGAACCCATTTGCATCCTAAAGGTTTAGCACCTTCGGGCAAATCAACCAACACCCATGTGTGGTTTAGCAAAATTGAATCAATTTCGCTTTGAACAGCTTATCTCCAATGCAGCCCGTCTGGGCCAGCAAAGGCTACTTTTATCGATGTTGGTTCTTCATCCAACATGAAAGCAATGTAGTCAGGACCAAAAGTTTTTGGTGTTCTGACTCTATTACCACGTCTTAGTACTGTATCTTTTGGATCGGGCCTTGCACGCTTGCGCGATTCAGGTTCCGCATCTGCTGATTTAGAACTTGTGGCTTCTCCTTCCACTTGTTTAGAACTAGTGGCTTCTTCAATTCTTGTCTCAGAATTGGTTGAGACTTTTTCCTTGTCTTTGCAAGGAAATGTATTCTCGAGAAATACAGCATTCCTCGACTCAATTGTTGTTTCTACTGTGATAGTCGATATTTCAGACTTGTGAACAACAAATCGATATGCACTACTGTTAAGTGCATATCCAATGAAGATGCAATCAACCGTCTTAGGTCCGATTGTAACTTCTTTGGGCGGAGGAACCATCACCTTTGCCAAACACCCCCACACTTTGAGGTATTTGTAGGATGGCTTCCTTCCCTTCCACAACTCATAAGGAGTGACATCTTTTCCTTTGAGAGTGATCTTATTCAAGATATAGTTGGCTGTCAAAACAGCTTCCCCCCACATGTTATGTGGTAATCCTGAAGTTAGAAGCAGTGCATTCATCATCTCTTTTAGAGTTCGATTTTTGCGTTCTGCAACACCATTAGATTGTGGTGAATATGGAGCAGTTGTTTGATGAATTATACCACTTGCGTTGCATAACTCCTCAAACGGGGCTACATATTCGCCTCCTCTATCGCTTCGAATCATTTTGATTTTACAACCAAGTTGATTCTCAACCTCGTTCTTATAATTTTTGAACGCTTCTATTGCTTCATCTTTACTTCTTAAAAGATAAATGTAGCAATACCTTGTGCAATCATCTATGAAAGTGATAAAGTACTTTTTACCACCTCTTGTTTGCACCATCTTTAAATCACATACATCCGTGTGAATTAATTCAAGGGGTTTTGTGTTTCGTTCAACCGAATGAAACGGCAACTTAGTCATTTTTGCTTCAAGACAAATTTCACATTTATCTTGATTATCTACTTCATTAGCCTTTAGTAAATCTAAATTTACTAATCTTTTAATGGCTTTTGAATTTACATGTCCCAATCTACAATGCCACAAATTTGAAGACTCGGTCAAATAAGAGGAAGTATATGCTTTATTATTATTAGCCAATGGCTTTGCAACACTGCGAGTTGCTACACTAAGCTTGAAAAGCCCATCGGTTACATAACCTTTTCCGAGGGATTTTCCAAACTTATACAAGACAAACCTATCAGACTCAAATACAAGTTTAAACCCCTTATTAACTAGTATTGATCCTAACACTAGGTTCTTGCGGATGTCCGGGACATGCAGAACATCCTTCAAAGTGATTGTGACGCCAGACGTCATCATGAGAATCACGTTGCCAACGCCGAGGATTTCGGACGATGCTTAATTCCCCATGTTGATTTTTCTTCCTTCAACAGCCGTGTAGGAGGCAAACTTGCTCCTGTCGGAGCAAACATGAGCGGTAGCGCCGGTGTCGATGTACCAGCCTCCCCTGTTATCAACAAGGTTAACCTCTTCAGTGACCACTGCAATGAGGTCGTTCTCATCCCAGTCTTTGAACTCCTTCTCAACGACGTGGGCTGCCGGCTTCTTCTTCTTGCTGCGGCAGTCTTTGGCAAAGTGGCCCGGTTTACCACATTTGTAGCAGTCGCCTTCAAACTTCCTTGAAGGCTGCTTTCCCTTCCCTTTGTCACTTGGACGGTTTGGGCGAGGGCGTTTGTTGGAGGGACCGCCCCGCTCCAACAGATTGGCTTTGGCTTTATTTGGGGTGAAGCCCTTAGCCTTTTGATCACTTTTGCGCACGTCGGCCTCAATGCGCAACTTTACGATCAAGTCTTCAAGGGTCATCTGCTTTCGCTTGTGCTTGAGATAACTCTTGAAGTCCTTCCAACTTGGAGGGAGCTTGTCAATGATCGTGCACCTTAGGAACTTATCGGGCAAGGTCATCCCTTCAGCCACTAAGGAGTGGATGATCATTTGGAGCTCTTGGACTTGCTCCATGATGGGTCGAGAGTCGACCATCTTGTAGTCCATAAACTTGGATGCTACAACCTGTTCAGTCCCTGCAGCATTGTCTATGCTATATTTCTTCTCTAGGCTTTCCCACATTTGTTTAGATGTGGTTACATTGGAGTATACATTATAGAGGCTATCATCTAATGCACTTAAAATAAAGTTTTTACATAAATAATCCCCTTTTCTCCAAGCCTCATAGTCCGCCATGACTTCGAGCCTAGTCTCTTGGTCGCTTGGCGCGGGCGGCTCGTTCTCCGTGAGGAAGTTGGCGACGCCCAATGTTGTCAAGTAGAACAACATCTTTTGGTACCACCTCTTGAAGTCTGATCCTCCAAACTTGGGTGGTTTCTCGGCCGATGGCATCATTCTTGGTGCCAAAGGTGCCGCAGTTGGTCCTTGGAAGGAACCAATTCCGTTGCCCCCGAAGGAGCCAACAACGTGGTTGGGCATAGAGCCCCCACCATTCACGTTAGGCATAGAGCCCGCCATGAACGTACTATCCCCGAAGGGACTAGCACTCGCATGAGACCCGAAGGCCCCAGCATTCGTGTGAGGCCCGAAAGCCCCAACACTCGATCCATTAAAGGATCCGAAGGAACCACTAAAAGTGGAACCAACCGATCCACTCGAGGTGGATCCACCAGTGAGCCCAAGGGGGTTAACGAACTCCCAAGGGGTTGTTGATGAAGAGGGATAGTGCCCGGGAGTGGGCATCATCGTCGGAATCGACGACGTATTGACCGGTCCAGTGGTCGCCATGGTGGAGGGAATGGCGGCGGTGGTGGCGGCAGCAGTGGTGTTAGATTCAGTCGACATCTCCAGCAAAGGTTTTAATTGTTTCGAAAGTTTTAGTTCAGTTTAGGAGGTCCAAATCCCTTCAAAGGCAAGTTATCTCGTCTTGCGATTGTTGGTTTCTACGGATTACAAGAGATAACAGAACCAGGCGTAATACAACCCAAAAGAAAGGAAAAGGAGGAACTGAACTTAAAAATTACAACGTAGAATCGAAACTACTAAACCAGTATGATTAGCCGAGTCGAGGAGGCCTCTTCCCGCAAGACGAGATACGCCCCGGTAGTGCTCTTCGGTTTGGCGTGTCGTCCCAAAGGTAAAACGGCTACGTCTCTATTGATGCAGCACCGCAATCAGTAGAGCTCCGGCGAACGAGATGGAGGAGAGGGCAGAGCTTCGACAGAAGGACAATGCAGAAAGAGTGAGAGAGCTTATGCAGAGAATGCTTGTATATGTGTCCTAATGCAGTGGTATGGCTAGCCTATTTATAGGCCAAGCCACCATGCAGGGTCAACCAACCATTGAAGGCTCATCATGGCAATTCGTAACCGACGTCGGTTACAGGTGTGTGGCTGGAGTGTGCCACCCGTGTGTGGAGCGTGTGGATTTCTCACGTGGCAGCCGTGACTGTGCCTCGCTTGACGACGTGTCAAGCCACTTGGATTGCTGACTCGGCGGTGATCCAAAAAGAATAGTTTGGGCCAAGCCCCAAGCCCAAAGACCACCCAAAGACCAATTGCGAAGTTCCAAGTCCAAGTCCAAGTCCAAGTCCAAGTCCAAGATCGAGATCGAGATCGAGATCGAGATCGGGATCGGGATCGGGATCGGGATCGGGCCCGAGGCCTGCGGCCCGCGACCGCGACCGCGAGCACAAGCACAAGCACGGGCACGGGCGGGCGAGCGGCGGCGGCGGGCGCGTGTCCGCGCGTGTGGGCTCTTTCACCCATCTTGGTCCACTATAATTATTAAGTAACATAAAGTCACTTAATTTATACACATTAAAAGATGTGTTAATCCTCCAATGTGGGATAATTAACACTAGTTAATTATTCCCTAAGCTCCAACTCCAAGCTTTAATAAAAGCTAATTATGCCCAACTTTAATCCACTATTTCTCACTCACCGGAAATCGGATTTGAGAAAGTGAATATACTACATTTATCTACGTAAAATGTAGATCGACGCTATGTCATTTAATTTCACAAAATTAAATGTCTCGTCACATTTATTATTTGGTCAAAATCCATTGACCGGACATATTTAATACCATGATTTCTACAATCCCCCACATGAGTGGAAATAGCCGAATGCATATGCATGCAGACACAAGCTCAACCCTCGAGAGGTATATAAGCATAAGGATAGGTAGTTGTTGACTTTGAACCCTCCATAGTCGACACCATCGGATACACAGGCGGCTTAGTAGCGCGATGCTTTGAACTAATCCCCCACGGCGTGCACCGAGACAATGGTGTTAACGCTTAAACACCTCAACCTCATCCGTTCTCACGTTTTGTGTCCATTGCGGTCTTGGACACCACTTTGGATTCATAAGTGCGTTTTTTATGAAGCGACCACACTTCACACTTACATAGGTGATTCTTAGTCAAGTACCTTGCCATACTTGGTCTCTTTGAGAATTCCATCTCTTTGAGATCCTTAAGAACCATTAAAAGTCATAGACTTAGCCTTTACCACTAGGCAAGCTCTCCAACACTCTATTGCTCTCTAGGGAATAGATATAGTTGAGTGTTTCTCATGAACTCTCATAGCTTAGTTGTCCCTTTGAACCAAGTTCTTGGGATCTCCAGTCATCATGGTTGGGTTACCACTATGATAATTCTTTAGTTTGTGGATTTCAAACCCATTCCCTCTAGCAACTTATTCATTTGATCACGGTTTAACCCTTTGGTTAACGGATCCGCTAGATTATCTATTGACTTCACATAGTCAATTGTAATCACCCCTGTTGTGATCAAATGTCTCACGGTGTTATGTCGTCGACGTATATGTCGAGACTTACCGTTATAGAAGCCATTGTTTGCCCTTCCAATAGCTGCTTGGCTATCGCAGTGGATCAGCACTGGTGGCACTGGCTTAGACCAACATGGAATGTCTTCAAGGAAGTTCTTAAGCCACTCGGCTTCCTCACCAGCCTTATCCAAGGCAATGAACTCCGATTCCATTGTTGATCGGGCTATACAGGTCTGTTTTGTGGATTTCCACGATACAGCACCACCCCCAATAGTAAAGACATATCCACTTGTTGAAAATGAGTCATTTCTTTTTTAGCGAAAATAATACTTAAAGGCACAAGATTTACGAAAATGAGGTTTGGTGAGTTAAGTGGAGTGAGAATAAAGTAGAGATATGAAAAAGAATAAAATAAAGAAGTGAGAATAAAGTAGAGAGATGAAAAAAGAATAAATAAAGGAGAGGGAATAAAGTATGAGAGTGGGAGTATAGTAAGAGAGACTAAATGTGTTGTTTTTTGCTAAAAGGGAAACGACTCGCTTATAGTGAACGGAGAGAGTAACTTTATTCTCTCACCTACTTTATTCTCTCTTTACTCCTCTACCTTTAACTCTCTCATTATTTATCCTTCCTCCACTTAACTCTTTAAATATCAATTTCTTAAATTTCATGTCAAAGGAAAGCATATCAATTATGACGGGACTAAGAAAATATATTTTTGAGAATTAAGGGTTGGCACTAGTGAAACTATCACTCACATACAATAATCTATGCGATCAAGAGTCGTGTAGTCTGGTAGCAATTCTCACTTTTAAATAATCAGGATGCTTTTGCTTTGAAATATAAAAAAATTATAATAAAAATTAAATATAAGAAAAATGAGGGATAAACAAAATTTTCTTTATATAAAATATAAATATTTCTCTCTTCTTTTCCATCACCTTATCTATAAAAAGAATGTCATCACTTCTTATTCATCATTTTCCGTTTAAAATGGGATACTTTTTTCACATGCCATTTTTATCACTTTAATATCTCATGTTAATACAATATACTCACTCCGTCCCATAAAAATAAAAACATGTAAGATGATACGAATTTTAATGCATAATTAGTACATTAAAAGAATGACAAAGAATGAATTATTAAAGTACTATGTTAGTGGAGAATGAGTCCAACCTTATACCGAAAATAGAAGTGGACTATTTTATATAACAGAAATGATGAATGAAAAATGATGAAATCTGTTTTAATAAATATTAGCTAGAGATAAGGAAGGAAAATGGATAGTCAACATAGATCTTGTTTGGACCTTTATATATAAAGAAAGAGAATTGTAAAAAAAATAACAAAAGCAAACGTGCGAGTAGCACGGGACGAAGGGAGTATATAATAAATTAAAAAAGAAAGAGATTTATGATTTTTAGTGCAAAGCCATGCTAAATTGATATGTTCACTTTGATCTCTTTAATTTAATGAAGCTATGTAAGATGAACTAAGTGTGTCTTCTTAATGAAAGAAATATAAATATTAATGAATTGTATTATACCATAATTAAAAAAAAAACTGAATTAAGTGTAGTACCTTAATAACACAACACAAAATGAACTTAATGCATCCTTTTAGTGACCAACTATAAAAGTCTACTCATAATCTCTCACAGTTAGTATAAAATAAACAATGTGTGGAATCAATTATTTAGAGTAGCAAATTTTTATAAGTTGAACTATTTGTTTCTTCAAGAAGAGATAGAAAATTGGGAAAAGTGTGTAGATCTTAATATAAGGACATTTATTTTCTTTAAGAATTTGGAACCTTGATTTAGATATATACCCAAACACTATTGATTTATTTGTTTTATGGTTAATTTTGAAAAAAAAAGGTTTTGCTCGAAAGCAATGGCCCCATATGTTGAGGCCCACCTAAAATGGGCTAGAATTTTATACTTAAATCAAATAAAAAAATCTTAGTACTGGCGTATATATTTCTGGTGGGGCCCATAACCATTTTCCTGGTTTCAAATTAGTAATTTCTGTATAATGGAGAATGGCGGTTTTTGGATGATAGAAAAATACCCAGAAGTTAAGATGTTCAATAAAATATAGTTCAATTTTATAGTTAATTATTAGTGAAAAGATAAATCGAAGTCTAGGTTATAAAAGTAGATTATACAATCGGAAGAAATTTGTTACCGGCTGGACCATCTAAATGGGCCATGATTTATTCCATAAAACTGAACCAAAATTGGCCCTTATATATATATATATATATATATATATAGGGTTGTGATCAATGTCGAACCAATTTTAAAGACCGAACTAGAGACCAAATCAGGGCCATTAGATCTAGTTTTTTTTATGAGATGTGCTGCTGTGTAAATTTTTCGGTCTTCATTACAAGCCCATTTTACTTCATTGTATAGATTTATTACTTCATTCCGTACGTAATACCTTGAAACTACAACATGTTTTTACTTTCTTGCAGTAGGTTTTGAAATGATTCAACATATGTTTCATTTGAATTCATTGACCTGAGTTTTTACTTTATTTACATTAAAAAATGCAATTTATTCAAGTGCGTTTATTACTTCATTCAGAAACGTTATTACTTCATTGGATAAGGTTTTTACTTCATTCCAGTAGGACTTCACATACTTCATTCCAATAATTTATTGCATCATTCCATGTGTTTATTACATCATACCAGCGTTGTGGCGGTTGTGATAGATATTGTAGATAGAAAGACCGACACGCGACGGCGAAACCGCATTTACGTACTGGAATGAAGTAATAATCCTACTGGAATGAAGTAAAAACCTATTGGAATGAAGTAAAAACCTACTGGAATGAATTTAAATCTTTGTAACATGTTTGTATGACTTATTTACCTTCGGATGAATTAAAATAGGCTCGTGATGAAGGTGAAAATAAATTATAAATTTGTGCCTCTCATCCATAAAAAACTAGATCAAAAAACCCTAATTTGGTATGGTTCGGTGGTTCGGTCTTTAAGAGTGGATTTGTGAATAATGGGACTCTATATATATATATATATATATATATATATATATATATATATATATATATATATATACGTTTAAGAATGGTTCTACGTTTAAGAATGGTTCTATCTTGATCACAATCCTATATATATATATATATATATATATATATATATATATAGGGATGTATTCATTTCCTTTTCCTATATTTCCTCCTTTTTCCTTCTTAATATCAGCCATTAGATTAGAGAAATGGACGGTCCAGATCAACATTGGGTAATTAATCACGTGTTGCATTATTTGTCCTATTTTGTGCATTATGAGGGTACAATAGTAATCTAATAATGGCTGGAAACCGCTACGAATAATGCACCACATGGTCACGAGTAATGCATATAATTGCCTATATAATGCACAATATGTGAACTACAATGCATACGAACAAGATGTGTTGTGTTATGATGTTTGACACACGTTTCTTGTTTCCCCTAAGGGTTTAATAAGCTTAGGGGCTAGGGTATAGTACGTAGACATGTATGTAATCTTCACATGGTAACGAGTAATGCATATAATTGACTATATAATGCACAATTTGTGAACTGCAATGCATACGAACAAGATGTGCTGTGTTATTATGTTTGACACACATTTCTTGTTTCCCCTAAGGGTTTAATAAGCTTAGGGGCTAGGGTATAGTACGTACGCATTAATAACAAATTATAAAACGATACGAATAATTCACCAAATTGTCACGAGTAATGGATGTTATTAACTATATAATGCACAATATGTGAACTGCAATGCATACGAATAAGATGTACCATGTTATGATGTTTGACACACGTTTCTTGTTTTCCCTAAGGGTTTAATAAGCTTAGGGGCTAGGGTATAGTACGTAGACATTACTAAATGCACGTATGTAATCTTCAATCCGTTGATTAACCCATATACACAATACCTCTAATAATGCATAATATACTGAGATAATGACAATTAACAGCTACATAATGTACTACCTAAACCAAATTATGCACATACGTATATTCCAATAACAACAATTTGTTAGTAATGTCTACGTACTATACCCTAGCCCCTAAGCTTATTAAACCCTTAGGGAAACAAGAAACGTGTGTCAAACATCATAACATGGTACATCTTATTCGTATGCATTGCAGTTCACATATTGTGCATTATATAGTTAATAACATCCATTACTCGTGACAATTTGGTGAATTATTCGTATCGTTTTATAATTTGTTATTAATGCGTACGTACTATACCCTAGCCCCTAAGCTTATTAAACCCTTTGGGGAAACAAGAAACGTGTGTCAAACATCATAACACATCACATCTTGTTCGTATGCATTGCAGTTCACAAATTGTGCATTATATAGTCAATTATATCCATTTCTCGTTACCATGTGAAGATTACATACGTGTCTACGTACTATACCCTAGCCCCTAAGCTTATTAAACCCTTAGGGGAAACAAGAAACGTGTGTCCAAACATCATAACATGGTACATCTTATTCGTATGCATTGCAGTTCACATATTGTGCATTATATAGTCAATTATATGCATTACTCGTGACCATGTGGTGCATTATTCGCAGATACCAAAATGTGGCAGTTACTTTTCCGTCAAATGTCAATAATAACCCTGTAATGCATACAACCACCTTCTATAATGCAACACGGAACCAGTTTTATAGAATCAATCTGATCCGTTGATGCCTTAGATCTAACGCGTAATATTAAGAAGGAAAAAGGATCTAAGATGTGAAAAGAAGAATAACGCTCCCATATATATATATATATATATATATATATATATATATATATATATATATATATATATATATATATCATTTCATTTTTAAGATATTTGAACTCTTTTTTTTTCCTGTAAGATGCATAAGATGTTAACTATTAGACTTGCATTCTTATTTTAATTTTGTTCTGACTTCCATATGAGAAATTAATTAGGGAACACATTAGTCCTCCATTGCAAGGGAAATTGGGTTTTTATTATTAATATTATACTTGTTGTTTAAGGAATGTTCAAAGAAACATGTTTTCGTACTACCCACTCTGTTTATTCTTACCACTAAATTAATGACCATTTTACTCAAAAATAAATAAACAAGGTAATATTTAACTAATTTTACAGTCGGCCAATGTTTGATTATTACAGAACGAATTTTAAATACAAAATGCAAATTCAAAACACAAAAGATAATTAACAGACAAAATAATGTTCATTATTAATTTATTTTTAATTCATTAATATTTTCTGTGTGTCACTGAAAATTCTAAAATAAACTACAACCAACTAACAGTGGCCACGTCTCGTCTTCACAATGGGGAATTCCGTAGAGCCATCGACTTAATAGACTGCAGTGGAAGGAACCTCCTTCGTGACATTGTGACCAAATATGTTGTAATTCTTAAGTCTTCGACTCTAACTCACGATATTTGTAATTTCAACTCGAGGGTTGCTTTTTCTTCTGTCTCTAATTTGTATTGTAAAAGGAAAATACCTTGACGATGAACTGAATATAATTGTTAAATTGTTCAAAAATGTTTATTCATTTGTGTTTATGATAGTAGTAAATAAGTGGATATGTGTGTGTATTGGCCATGTGAGAGAGTGGTTGATGACTGAAATGGTCTTTGTAGATAGACGAGCACCATTGTTAGCTCGAGGTGAGTAGCTCGCGAGCAGCCTATCTGATTCGATCTTCGTCTTTTTGTGCTGCTTTCGAGCTCCATTTTCTCAACTTGTAAACCGGTTTTCTATAGCCTGAAATATTGTACCTCATCTATAGTTATATGAGATATCTTGCAATAAATCAATTGTGTCTGTGTTTGAGTATATCTCTACCACAAAAACTCGAGTAAATATGATTTATCCTCATTGTTTTCGAAACGTCTCAATTTAAAGGTAATCACAAACGAGATATTTTGGATATCTAATGGAGTCTCGCACAAGATCAAAAGGTCTAAAATTCAAAGTGCCCAATAATTGATGTTACAAAAATGAGAGAATCCAATGAGCCGTACTATATAAGACCTAATATATCATTCAAACAATAAAATCATTTATTAACACAGATTTGTGGCCCAATCAAACTTGTCTTGCCCACAGATATTTAGTTCTTGTTATGAGTGAGAGAGATACACACACACACAAGTAAGAGAGGGGTTGTAGCAAATAAAATGGAAAAAAATATTAGTTGAGGATATATTATACAGGTTCCGTTCTGTACATGGAATTGAAATTGAAATTCTATAATTCAATTCCAAATCCATTGTTCGTTTAACAAAGGAGTTGAATTATAATTCAAAGTGTGTGTAACAGTGTTTGTGTAGTGCGTGTGTGAAGGTGAAGTGTGTGTGTGTGTGTGTGTGTGTGAAGGTGAAGTGTGTAGTGCGTGTGTGAAGGTGAAGTGTGCGTGCGTGCGTGTGCGTGTGAATAGTAATGTTGACTATAAGGAATTTTTATGTTAGAAGATATATTTATAACAAATCAAATATGGAAAAGATAAAAGAGAAAAAGTGCATAAAGTATATTTACATAGTTATGTCAACCAGTTGGCAATGGTCAACCAATTGCAGATGGCGACACACATCTCGTTCTCATGCCGGTACTTGTTGACCGCACCCCTCAACTCCACCGTCAGGCGGTAATGCTCCTCCAACCATTGCGCATACTCCATATCAAATAGTGTCGCACCTAAAAAATACGCGGAATCAATTCATTATTAATTCATTAATTAATGCAACACCCTCGAGTATCACGCCCTGTGTGACTTTTCTCACGCAACCGCAATTTACCGACCGCGCACATGGGTTGGGATAAATTTTCTCATCCTTAATTTATCCAACTAAGAAAAAATTGTACTCATAGTTATGTTGGGAAGGCCTTGCTCTCCCGCATTCGCATTTCCACCCAATAAAAATTCCATATAGCAAAAATGGAACACTATACGTCTCATTTTTAATATATGTGTCAAAAATAAATGACTCTACTACGGTGCAACGAAGAGAGTATTATATTTAAATTCAATATCATCTCAATTTTTAGATTTTATAATAAAACTAAAATTTTAGAATTTGTAATAGTTGAAAAAAAGAATTCACTCAACACACACTTTGCACACACTATACACATGGCACGCACTACACATATTACACATGCACACACACTACACACTACACACAATTTACACAAACAACATACTTTACACACACTATACTTACACTGCACATACTATACGCACATTGTACACACTATACACACAACACACTATAAAAAAATTTCAAAGCAAATTATACAGTATCAAATGTTTTTATTCATGTCTTTAACTAAACTTGGATTTTCCAGCATAAAGCATTTCTCCGTTGCCACCTTTAGTCATGGAGGGTGCGGTTAAGCCAGAGGTTACTGAGGGGGCGGAGGCGGTGGAAGTACTCACCGATGACCAGAAAATACTGCGCGACTTGGCGGATCGTAAGATGCGGCTGTAGCTGGTGAAGGGTTTGCTGCCTATCACCTTGTAATTAAATCAATCATTTTTCACTTTAACTAATTAAAGTTATACAAAAATAATAACAAGAATAACAATTGACGAGTTTTTAGTACACAACTCATCATACATGAATGTTGACTATGTCTATATGGATAAGATATACTATAAAAGAGAAAAGGCATTTACGTGTGTATATCACGCAAAAGACTTAATTAATAATAGATGCATTTACCATAAATATATAACATGTAAGCATTTCTCAGTAAGATTCAATATGGGATAAAGAAAACATTTAACTCGGTCTAGTACATTTTAATTTAAAATATAAATCATAGCAAATAAAATGGAAACAAATATTAGTTGAGGATATATTTTAGTAATCCCCAATTATTAAGAATTTTATAAAGGGTATGTTCGGTAACAGAATTGGAATTGGAATTGAAATATTATGGATAAATCAATTCCAAAGTCATTGTTCGTTAAACAAAGGAATTGAATTATAATTCAAAGTGTGGGTAAAGGTACAATGTGTGTTTTAGTGTGTAGTGTGTGTGTGTGTGTGTGTGTGTGTGTGTGTGTGTGCGCGTGCATGTACCGCGTGCGTGTGAATAGTAACGTTGAATATAAGGAAATTTTTTATGTTAGATGATAGTATATTTATAACAAATAAAATATGGAAAGAATAAAAGAGAAAAAGCATTTATGTGCAAAGTATTTATATATTTACATGGTTGCCACTTAATTAATACTAGTATGTACTTGAAATGCTGTTATTGTTTGGTTTTAATGTTTAGAGGCAATGAATAGCAATGTGTATTTGTGTATAAGTGTTTTTTTCTTTTAGATACTACATTACTCGATCTGTCTCATAAAATTAGTACAATTTAAAATGACAAGGGTTTTAATTTGCAAATAGTAAAATAAGAAAAATTAAGATAAATGTGATAAAAAAAATAATATTAGTAGATTGTGGAATATACATTATAAATAGCATTTAGTTGTTCAAAATTTTTTTATTAGAACTAGTCTAATTTTAAGACACGAACCAAAATGACAAAACTAGTTAATTTTTATAGGACGAATGGAGTAATATTTTGAAGGGGGTGGTGGATTTGTTTTATTTTATTTTATTTTATTTGTTGGCATCCTTTCATTAAGAATTCTACTAAGATTCCTGACTAGAGTTAAAAAGGAGTATTATTTGACTCGCCCAACTTAATTTATAAATTAAAGTCTGATAATGCGTGTATATCATGCAAGAGGCAATTATTAATAAATGCATTTTATCATAAATAGATAACTGGTAAGCATTTCCCAGGCGTCTAATAAGATTCGATATGGGATAAAAATAACAATTAACTCGGTCTAGTATATATGTTAACTTAAAATATGACTGTTAGCATTATTTTATTACTCGTATTCAAATGAAGATATAGAAGAACCTTGTTGGGTGAACTTTTTCATCGTATTTCCAAGTCAAAGATTAGTGATAATTACATCTTGAAAATATGGCCTCCTATGTTTCTTCAAGTCAAACCCACGAGTGATCGCCTCTTCCGCTTTGTGGGTCGAGTGTTGAAGCCCATAAATCCTTTCTCAAGGGTCAATAATCCGGGCTTCATCCTCAAGGCTTATTCGTTGTATGAACATGCTCAAGACGTCTTGCATCTTGTTGTTCATAGACCTCGTCCTCGGCCGGTGTAGGTCTTTGATCGGGCTTGGCGCATGATGCACTATACACTATACATCTCTTTTTTAATCTCTGTGCCAAAAAGAAATAACTCTACTACCGCGGAACGAATGGAGTATTATATATAAATTCAATATCATCTCAATTTTTAGATTTTATAATAAAACTAAAACTTTAGAAGTTTTAATAATTGAAAAAAAAGAATTGACACTACACACATATTGCACACATTATACACATTGCACATACACACACTGCACATACTATGCACAATGGCGGACGCAAGATTTTAACGTTGGAGGGTTCCAATTCTAGGGTATTTTTAATACCGGTGTTACCGAAAATTGCGAGGGAGAAGAATAATGAGATAGAAATAATTAAATGATATGAATAACTACAGAAATGTATGTATTTAATATTATTATAATGAATCATTTTTTAAATAGGTTAATTAAAGAAATACTTCATCAAACATGAAATTTTTTGTACATAATAGTTGTAGAAAATAAAATACATTACAAAAATAACAACAAAGAAAATTTAAAATAATTTAATAAATGAATAAATCTGTTTTAATAAAGATTCGATAGAGATAAGGATGTAAAAATGACAGTCAGCAGAGATTCTTGTTTGGACCTTTATATATAAAGTGAGATTCTTGTTTGGACCTTTATATATAAAGTGAGAAAATTGTAAAAAAAAAACTGAATTAAGTGTAATACCTTAATAAGACAACATAAAATGAACTTAATGCATCATTTTAATGACCAAATATAAATGTCTACTCGAAATCTCTCACACTTTTATAGAAACTAGCATTACGCTCGTGCTATGCACGGACTAAGATATTGTCATAACATTGATTAACATTATAAATTAATTAAATTAACTTAGAAACAATATCAATATAGAAAAATTATAAACAAAAAATGTACTACAATAGGAATAAATATGACACAATTAATCACAAACTATAATGTTCCAATGTTAAATCACAGGAGCTAAAAATCTATCATAATAAAGAATTGAACAAAAGAGGAACCCCAACCATATATTTTAGAAAACTTCTTCATACACTACATTACCCATAGAATTAAACGAGCATCATTAAAATTCTTTATTGATAAAACAGATCCACTCACTTCTTCTACAAAATACCAATCCAATTAACTATTACAACATTAATTTAATATCAGAATAATTAAAGAAATATTAGAATCAATCTAAATTAAAACATCTCAACATACTACATTTTGTATAAAATAAAAAATTATGGAAATCCAAACTTTCAGCGAAAATTCTCTCAGCAGATCCTTAGCATTAACCTTAATTACGCGATGATTAGTCCTCCCAAGAAAATCTCACTACCTGAATTTGAATTGCGAAATTGAAAATTTATGTTGTTTTTATGCGGCTTTATATATGGATTGCATATATTATAGAAATAATTGTCTAAACTCTATAATTAAATAAATGATTAAAATAAATGTACACTTATTGAAATTAAAGTAAAATGAGCTAATTTATATTAAAACCAACATTAAGTTAACCATCAAACTAACCTAATTCTGTTTAATAGACTGATTAAGTTAAAAATGATAGCCTCCATCTTCTTCACGTTGTGAGCCCATCCATCTTCATCTGCAATTTCATGTAATTCATGATTCTCTTCTACCCTAACTCCTTCATCTTCTCGTATATTCGCCGTCAATTTTTTAGGTAAGAATGTGCGTATATTGGTTGGATGATGATATGAATGTATTTAATGTTTTTTTAAGAGGATCAACGATGGTTCCCATCCACCCATGATGGCTCGAACCCCCGACATATTGGTTAGAGGGGAAGCGTCTTACCAACTGAGATGCGCTTCATTGTCGATATGAATGTATTTAACGAAAAGTCTATACAAATGCTCAGGCCCTTCTTATTCTCTTATTCATCAATAAGAAAAGTACACGGATGGTGGGCATTATAAGCATTTGTTGAGCTGATTAATGTAGTGTGAGTATTTTTTATTTAAGAATGGAAGGGTTGTACCGTGTGATTAATATTTGTAATAATTCAGTCCATTTCCATTTTGACTCTCCATATTTTGCACTATTTATGACATTCAATGTGAGGAGTCAAATGATTAAATGCATGGGAAGGCAAAGTCTAAAGAAATAGCCGATTAATATTTACAATATAGGTCAATTAACAAAAATCAGTTTTATATAAACTTTAATACTACCAAATTTAAGATTGGCAGTTTTGTAAATATTCCCAAAACTCCCCTTTTATATATGTATAGATAAATAAATAAATTAGATACTTATTTTCCAGCACTGAAATCCGAAATCCGTTTCTTTCAAATTCGAACATAAGGTCTTCTATTTTCCATTTATTTCATTTCATGCATTAATCCTTCTAAGTTCTAATTCATGTTTGTATAAAATGCCAGAACAAGTCATACAGTGTAAGTGATTCATGTTTGTATAAAATGAACAATGTGTGGAATCAATTATTTTGTACTTTAATTGCACATTTTTATAAGTTGAACTATTTGTTTCTTCATAAAGAGGTAGAAAATTGGGAAAAGTGTGTAGATCTTAATATAATGGACATTTAATTTCTTCAAGAATTTGGAACCTTGATTTAGATATATATTGGGTTACAATCCTATCCCACATCGGATGACTGAGGGAAGTTGGAAGGTGTATATAATTCCTGTCCAACTCCAATTAGTTTGAGGCCTTTTGGGAGTGACCTAAAAACAAATCCGTGCGGGCTTGACCCAAAGCGGACAATATCAAACTAATGTTGCAGTCGACGATCTTAACAAGTGGTATCAGACCCAGGTGGCTATGGGTTGTGCCTGGATGAGCCCCGGTTAGGGTCGGGCCCTGAAGGACTCGGGTTAGAGTCGGGCCCAGGATGACCCAGGGGCCAGGGTTGGAACGACCCATGTTTGTGTCGACTGCGTTCCCGATGTGGTCTTGGTTTGAGGGGAGGTTTGTTGGGTTATAAACCTATCCCACATCGGATGAGTGAGGGAAGTTGGAAGGTGCATATAATACCTGTCCAACCCCAATTAGTTTGAGGCCTTTTGGGAGTGACCCAAAAACAAATCCGTACAGGCTTAACCCAAAGCGGACAATATCAAACTAATGTTGCAGTCGACGATCTTAACAATATACCCGAACACTATTGATCTATGAATGTTCTCAACTCCCAAAGAATTGTGAATGCACTAAATTGATGTATAAATTGAAAAAATGCCAGAGTATTTATTTGTTTTATGGTTAATTCTGCAAAAATAAATGTTTTGATTCGAAAGCAATGGCCATATATGTTGAGGCCCACCTAAAATGGGCTAGAATTTTATACTTATATCGAATAAAAAATCTTAGTACTTGCGTATATATTTCTGGTGGGGCCCATAACCATTTTCCTGGTTCCTAATAACTAGTAATTTCTGTATATGGAGAATGGCGGTTTTTGGTTGATGGAAAAATATTCAAGCTAACATGTTGAATGAAATAAAGTTAAATTTTATAGTTAATCATTAGTGAAAAGATAAATTAAAAGTCAAGTCATAAAAGTAGATTATACAATCGGAAGAAATTCGTTATCGACTGGACCATTTAATTGGGCAATACTGAACTAAAATTAGAGCATCAAAATTGGGGAAGAATCCAATCACCAACCACTATCCTAGTCCACATCTTGTTGTGCATCGTCGTCGTCGTGTGCTCGTACCTCCTCGTACCTCCCCAGTCCCACCGGGCTTCTCTATCGCGGTGCCTTCAGCTCTTCTTCCCACTCGATCAGATAGTATACTGTGTAGTACACCTTATGCACAATATAATGTGTCCACTCCAATCCTATTAGACTTGCATTCTTATTTTACTTTTGTTCGAGGTCCAAATGAAAATTTACATTAGCATATGTTGGTACAAGATTTTGAAGCTTTGGTCTACAGCTGTTTAACAAGAAATATTTACACCTTCTATACTAATGTGAAACTTTTACTACTTATTCACAGTCAAATAAAGAACATCCAAACTTTATAAATTTTGTCAGATTGCAGCACATTATTTGGACCAATTTCTCTGACGCTTTCTATGATTCAATGCCCACCAAGTTAAAAAAGCCTAAAGGAGTAACTTTTACTTTTACTTTTCAATTACAATTTTCATATTTTGTCCACTTATTCTAACTCAATATTATTTTATGATTTTATCAAAATGTGACCAAAAATATATCATTAATTAAGGAACACCACACCCACTGGAGTATTATTTTATTTGTTTTTTAAGGAATGTTCAAAGAAACATGTTTTTGTGTCTCCACTCTCCTTATTCTTACCACTAAATTAATGCCCATTTTACTCAAAAATAAATAAACAATGTAATGCCCGCTTATATGTTAAAGTTAAACCTTATACAGTAGGCGGTAGGCCAATGTTTGATAATACAGAACTAAATTTAAATACAGAAAGCAAAATCAAAACACGAGATAATTAATAGACAAAATAATGTTTATTATTATTTTGATTTTAATTTATTACTAATATTTTAAAATAAATTGAAAATTTTAAAATAAATTAAAAACAAACTAACAATAACCTTCGTGTTACAAAATTTGAACAAAATGGAGATAGAAAATAGGATCAAAATGTGACATTTATCTCACTCCAAATTAATATATAAAGATGAAGGATACTTACGGTTCAAGAACAGATTGAATGAAATAACAAGCTAGGAAGTAGTAGATATTAGCATGGATCTGTCTCAAAAATAAATAAACCTAAAATTCCACAAAATATTGAAGTTTTTCATCAGATATAACTTACATAACAACGCCCAAGCTTCCTCGTCGGCAAATTCTATGCCGGCCAGCGATGGCCCGGAAACGGCCTCCAAAAACCTGAGCTGCTCACAACATGCAGTCAGTTCTCGCCGGCAGCCTCCGGAAGAAGTTTATGGGCACAGAAGGGAGCTTGTACCGGAACCTCGGATGTCTCAAGACATAGAATCCGCCGAGGAGGGCCACGACTTGGAACGGGGTGACATAGAGGACAACGGCCGAGATTAAGCAAAAGATGACGAACAAGGCTGTCGCCCGAGGGTCCCGCCAGCTGAGTAGGTTCTGCAGCCTCTCGCCTTGCGTTGCCAAGTCACCGACAACTGTCTGGATCCGCCCTGCGATGCTCCGCAGACGGTCGTATCTCATCCGGACAATGTCTGCAGGTCGGGAGGTCGGGAACGTATCGAACTCCTCGTCGAGCTCGTCGGGGTGGGCGTTGTCGGCGCAGGAGAGGCGAGTGTCCATGTGGGGCGGGTGCCTCGGCCTCCACCGGTAGTACCACACGCCGATCAAGAACAGGTAGAGAAAGACCGTCGGCAAGATCAGCTCCGGATACATGACGAGGATCAGAAACAAGATGTGGATGAGTACAGTGGTGATCGGGTTCTTCCAGTTGCAGATCTGATCGAACCATTTCCCGACAGCGATCAGCCCGCTCATCACACCCATGATCCGGAAGAAGTTAGCCTTGCTCCGCCTCATGCTCCACATGTGTGAGCCAACGTCGAGCATATACTCGACCACCTCCTTCCTGAGAGGCGGCTCGGCCCGACTCAGCCTTATCGAGACGATCTGAGTCGCCTGGTGCCTCAAGCTGTCGAGCTGACTGATGGTTAATGGGTGAATATAGTGCATTTTAGGCAGCAGCGGCTGCGAGTACAGATGCATCATGTTCACCAAAGATGAGCAAGTGAACCGCACAGCTAAATGGATTTCGCCCATCTTCTTCACCCCCGATGGATGCAAGACGAGAAGAGGATACGAATGAGTGTACACACGATCCGTTTCCAAAGTAGAAAGGCGAATCCTGACCTTCCCGATTCTAGAATCCCTACCGCCTTTATCTCCTCCTTGCAAATGACAATTGTCGAACACACCAATGGTTACAACAGTGCAAGGATCGTAGACCTCCCACGTGTACTGCTCGTTCCACTTTGGAGAAAAACTGTCGATAATTGTCCTAGTCCTGACCCACTTCTGTCCGTATTTGGCAACACAATAAGCATCAGTCGTCGCCCTTCCATCCTTTGTTTTCATAGGAGAAAGCCCATGCGCGTTCAAAATCCCCAACTCGAGAACACCAATGCTCGACTTCCATAGCACTTTAGCAGTCGGCCTAAGATCGCTGCTGTAGTGAGTGGACTCGTCCAAGACGTGATAACCGCCTTCGAGACAAATTCTCATATTAATCTTGCTGGCAAACTTCATGTCCTTCTTCTTTTCACCTTCGACTATTATATGTTTCTCCAGATTAAACCACCTCGTATTCACAGGCTTGTGATCCAACCTCCTGTCCACATACTGCAATGGGATACCACATCGTCCCAAAACCTCGTCTTTGTTGGGAGCAACACGGTCTTCCACACTCAAAATCAGTGGCTCCTCAAAAGGCTCCGCAGCCACGAACATCAAATCCTCATTCCACAGAGGATTGATACTTTTGCTCATCGAAACTCGTGTTCTCAGTGCTTGGTTCCCTAGAATGGCCTTCACGTAAACCTCAGGAAAACGACCTTTGTCGCTGGGCTGCAAGTCCTGAGCTTCAATCACGTTTACTCTCAGGTACCAAAGCTTAGGCGAGAGATAGACCTTCGACCTGATATTTGCAAGACCGTCAGCACCACTGACCGTCGCAGCATCCGAGTGCCACGCCTCTGGGAATGCCTCGTCAGCTTGTGTGCCCATCCAGACAGCCAGCATGAGCTCGCCCTTCGCCTTCTCACTCTTCCTGTCCTCCAACCTATACCACTGCGGGGCCAGGGGACTGTCGGGAGGAACTCTTTTCGGGATCTCATTCAGATCAAACACAACCCGGCCAATAAAGTCATCCTTCACAACATCCTTATCTTTCACAGAAACCTCGAGGGCAGAGGCCTGGATCCGCTCCTTTGAGAAGGCAAACACCTGATTCCACTCAGGATTCGACTTCTTCTCGAAATGGCGAGTTGTGCCCTTGTAGTTTCCAAGCCTAACCTCAACATACGGGTCACAACTTCCGGAAACATCCTTTCCAGGTAAATCTTTTGCCTTCACGACACGTACATAGAGGTACTGCATTTGCTCAACAAGGTCATAGGTGCTTGTCAGCTTATCTCCAGTCACCTTCCCCCCACCAAGGTGGGGTTTGGTTTCCTTCAACGAGAAATCTTCCATTGGTGGCCTCTGCATTTTTCTCAACCTCCTTTACACCTGTAATAATATATGAATAGGTCACAAATACTAAATTAAAACCATCTAGGAAAACCAGATTGACTTAGCATAAATTACAAATAAGTTGTAAAACTAACATGATCTACAAACAGAAAGAGAGCAAGACTATAATTATAAGTACGAATAGTCGCATATGCTTCTACTTTTCAATCAAAACCTGATAGAGAAAAATCGTGCAAGGCCTAAAACTCGAAGTAATGCTTCTCTGAGTGCTTCAAATCTGTGGAACAAAAGCAAGAAAAGACAGGGATACAGAAAATAAGAATTGAGTGCTACACAAGCGGAAACAACGAAACGACACAAAGGAGAAAGTAAGCCTTAGCAGAAACACAAAGCAAAACCCGAATTGATTCATCAAGATTTCATACCAAGCTACTTAAAAGTGGGTTCACAAAATAATAGGCAAGAATGTAACTGAAGATACACAGTTTAGAACTTTTAAATAAATGTGAGACCCTCCTATCCCCAAATAGCAATAAAATTGTAAGCACTTAGGGAACATACAAACTAGCAATTCGAACAGATAATAAACACAACAAACTCAAAATCAGTAGTATATTTTGAAAAGTCAGATAAGTACAGAACCTTGTGAAGAAGATTTTGGAAAGCCCAAAACATAACCTCGAAGCTTCAGATCTAAGTCCCTAAATCCTGTGGAAAAACAAGAGAGAAACTCAAGATCAAGCAACAGTAGTTGATCAGCAATAAAAATGCAAAACACGCACACTGTCTATAAATGTGGAATGCCTCAAAACATTCTAAATTGCAACTCATAAATATAAAATAAAAACATTTAACACAGATCTTAAAATTAAAAACCCACCAAAACAAGAAAGAAAGAGAAAAAATTCAGAAATGCCGCTTAGAAGCTAAGAAAAGCTCATACATATATTTCTCTTATGGGGTTTGTGTTTTTACAGTCAAATAAGTAAAGGGATGCTTTAAATAAAGAAAGATGCAGGTAAAGGTGAAAAGAGGGAGAGGGAGAGATGTGAATATACCTTGAGGTTCATGATAAGGTTCTTGAGCAGATGGATTGAGGGGAGAAGAAAGAAGAAAAATAAAGCAAGGGAATAAAAAGGAGAGAAGGGGTTTTGTTCTTTGATGCCTTTTCGAATCAATGGAAAAGAAAAAGCAAATACACAAAACCAGAGAGCTCCAAACAGAGCAATTTTCATTCCTTTTTTTCACAGAAATTAGAACAAGGGAGAGAGAAGAAAACATAAAATTAATGCCATTGCCACCGAACCCAACTGTGTGTACTGTGTGAATTTTTTTTTTCTTTTTTTTTATTTAGTTAGTATGAATGTATGTGTGTAGGTATAAATTTGTTCTCTTCTCTCTATCTCTATCTCTATCTCTATCTCTATCTGTCTGTGTGGTTTTCCTTTTTCTTTCTTCTTTTTTTTACTGTGGGGACCATGTCACGCGTGCTAGGACTTTGGTCGGGAAATGGCACGTGCCGACGCCGTGTATATCGCGCCGAGGCTTATCGTGTGCGTTTGGCTTAGTTACTTTTGTTGATGTGTAATAAATTTGAGACAATAACAATTTCTATTTATGCGAATAAATTAGATAGAGTATGATACGCGAATAAGAACTATACTAAATTTGTTTTTCAGGGATTTTACGAGCATCAGATAATTATTCTATAAATAAAATAAGTAAGTACGGAGTACTATTTTATACGATAAAAATTATGCATAGACAAGATTTGTCGAAAATATGGTTGGTACAAATAGTTTTGTTTAGCTAAAAAATAAAAATGGAAAACGGAAAAAAGAAGCATCTCTTGTAGAGCTTACACGCATCAAGTTGGTAGAGCGACGACTATTTTGCCTTGTAGATTTTGAAAATGAATCCTCCTATTACTCAATTTCATTTTTATTGCTCAAACAGTAAATTAAACGCCATTTTTTATATGAATGGACAACATCTTGTTACTTGAATTGTATAGATTTAATTTTGAATTAATTACCCGTTTAGATAAGATAAGTAAATTACAATATTTTTTCATACATTAGTTTCTGAAAACATGCTTTGTTTCAAATCTTACAATTCACTTGTTGGATTCGATAAATTTTGATTCAATTATAGGATTTGAGGAACATTTTAAAACCTACGAACCAAAATAGCTGTCCCCAAAAGTGTTAACCTTGTTAGTTTTTTGCTCAATGATACTATTATCAATCTAGGAAAGATCGAGTTTTGTACAATTATCTGGCTTTTATAAGAGCACGCATGAATTATGTAGATCCATTTTGCTAAAGAATGTGATTTTTTTGTTCTTTTATAGAGACACCCTTGAATGTTTTATGTTCCACTTTCGATGTGGGACAAACTCATTAATGAGGATGTTGTAATGTTATTTTAATTTTAATGAAGTGTGTTTTTTAATTAATGTATTTTTTTACATTTTAATATTATTATTGAATTTTCCCGTATCTGTGTCGTAAATTTAATTCCGTATTTTGTGTGATTGTTAATTATTTGTTTTTTATAATTTTGTTTATTGTGACTAGGCTATGGCTGGGCTATTGCTTGTCCAGTTGTTTATCCTGATGATGTGGCAGGAGGAGTTTATGGCTGGTGTATGGCTAGCCGATTCTTATTGTGGATGCTCTAATGCATTTATAGATTAATTATGAGAGATTAAATGCTACTTTGGGAATTATGGAACACAGATTGCATTAATTACATGAAATGGGCCCAACAAATTTTACTTTCATCAATTTTACTTATTTCTGGGCTCAATGTATGGGCCCGCTACTTCTCTAGATTCTATCTTTACCATAACAATAATGCGTTTGTTCTCTCTCTTTTCCTTTACCTTTTTTTTACTCTAAAATCAGTAAATTTTAAACCAAGCTAAATACTCCACCTGGAAAGAGAATAAAAGAAAGTTCAAATTTGTGCATGAATAGAAATATTTTTGTCAATGTTAAATTTGTATAGATGTATAAGTTTATACGAGTCTAAATGACAACAATACTCATCATTTTTACAACTCTCAAATTTGACTTCTACCTATATTTAATAGGTCGAGATTTTTGTAATTATTGAGTCGGCTAAAAATGTTTAGGGCTACAATTCTACGACCTTGGCTCGACACAAAAATCACGCAGTATCACATAGTCACAAGTTGTGATCACGATTTAGTTAGAATACTCTAGTATGCATACTTGAATACTCATTCATCGTTAGATCACGATTTAGTTAGAATACTCTAGTATACATACTTGAATACTCATTCATCATTAAAAAAACTACTATCTGTCTGTCTTATTTAAAATGACACATTTTCTTTTATGTGAAGTCATATTAAAATGAAACATTTCTAAATATCACATTCTCTATATTATTATATCTCAAACTATCATATTTATCCACTTAACACACTAAACAATACTCCATAAAATCTCATATAAAAAATATAAATATTACTTTGAATGGGACAAAAGGAGTACTTGTAAAAATAAAATTTATAAATAAATATACTTATGAGGAACACTCAGATAGGCGCACAATCATTGTTGTATGCAGATCAAACACGATTACTGAACCAGATTGACCCGATAGGCACAACCCAAACAAATATTCACAATATTTGCTTCAATAAGTAATTTGCATCTCGATATGCACTTTGATGGTTTACTTTGGGAGAAATAGAATAGCTATAGAGACAAAACTTATGGAGTATAATTATGAATCTCTATAGTATTTGCATTTTAGTGTAGAATGTAGATAGACCTGCCCAAGGTTTATCGAACCGGTGGTTAAAACAGAAACTGTAACCGCCGGTTACGGTTCCCAACCGAAACTGTGAGAATTTACTCGAATCAAAACCGTCGATTTTTAAACCGTGGTTTGGTTAAGGTTCAAAAATTTTCAAACCGAAACCGTGCCGGAACTGCCAAAAACCATCGGAAAATCGTGAAACCAAGCCGGAACCGAAAAAAACCGTCTGTTCGAAACTGTGAAAAATCATAAAAAAAAACCGCCGAAAAACCGCTGGTTCAGAACCGAAACCGAAACCAGCGGTTTTGGAACCGAACCGGAACCGCGAAACACCCTCGCGGTTCGGTTCTGGTTCGGCAATTTACAAAACCGGAACAGGCCGTAACCGCGCGGTTCCGGAACCGTGGGCACCTCTAAGTGTAGACATTCATCGAGCAAGTGTTGTGTGCAAAGTTCTGCTCTTGTCTAGGCTCCCTCTCATAATCAAACGACCTTGTTTAATAAAATATGTGCATTCCAATATTATCCAATTGCATTGCTCTGAGCCTCTGACTATCTCTAACCATACACCAAATCTCATTTTTTATGTAGAAAACTTCTCCAATCATACTGCAAACTCAAACTCATATTTGTATTTTCTATGGAACAACACCTAATATTGAGCAACTGTACAAATTTTGTACTGACATACTAAAAAATGGTGTAAATTTGAGTTCAGTATAATTAATTGGAATAAAATTACTTTTTGATATGATATATACTTAAAAATAGCTTTGAGTTTGATATAAATAGCAGAAGATACCTAAGAAAATCTATTAGCCAGTCATCTACAAACATCATGTTAGATAATCCTAAATAATGTGGTACAGTATATCTTTTACCTCAACTTGGTAACTGCTCATCCTACATTGTCTTGAACATTTACATTTTTTATTAGTAAAGACAAACATATTGGAGTTTCCGACATTATTGAAGCAAAGACATAAAGAGGGATGTATTGTTTATGCAGAGAAACGACAACTACTAAAAACTCAAATCCTCTTTTATGTAAATGAATTGATTATAGCGCTTAATATGATTTTGATGGCAACAATTTGCCAGCGTACCATGGTCCATGGTTACACATGATTCCTACACTTTAATCTAAACACAAGGGCTTTGATATCTCTGCACATCTCAACTATACAATGCTCAGGTTTTCTTCCAAGTCTTTAATAAACTGAACATGTATTAATCGTCCTCTTACTCACGCTAAAATCGAATATCAATATAACCGAACAATGGAAAAAAAAAACTCAATTATAGTGTAAAATTGAAATATCAGCATTGACTGCTGCATTAGCAATCGTGATGAATTGCTATCTGATTTGCGCTTGGAGATGTCAACGACGTTGTTAACTCAATGGAGCATCTCCCCCGTTCAATTCATTCCACCAATTTCCGTTATTGCATATAAGCCGATTTGGAGAAATCCGAGTAGGAGGATATGCTCGCACAGTCAGCAAAGACGTTAAATGAGTTTTTGTGTATAATTATTTTTGTGCTTCGACGTCCGCCATTGTGCAAAGGTGACGCAGATACGGACGTCCGCTGCGGACACCGGAGTTCCGCCATTGCGCTGACCCCACGGACGTCTGCGCGGACGTCCCGATTATTTTATTATTTTTTTGAAAATTCTATAAATACGGCTCGTTGAATTTCATTTCATTCGCCTCACTTGTATTAACGAGTATCTCTCTCTAAATACTTTTCTTTCGAAGATAAATGGAGCACCACGATAGTGATTCCCCCGCCACGAGCGAGTCACAGGGACCGATCTTTCCCGTTGGCGGAAGTACCCCAATGTCCGCCACGATGTCCGGAATGGCGGGATGATGCCCCAACCCCAAATGACGGCGGGATGACATCCGGATACTGCAACATGTACCCGCCTTGATATGGGATGATGCCCCAAATGCCCGGGGTGAGTGCCGGAATGACCCCAATGTCGGGGATGATGCAAGGCTAGCCTGTCGCTGCAGGGGGAGTATGCAGGGGGTCTCCCAATCACCGGTGGACAATGTCTATCGCCCCTATATGGATTTACTGTCGACGGACAACCCCCGAGTACTCTCGAGACTCGGTTCACTGGCATCGAGACCTTCTCGATGGAGGAGTTGGGGCTATCTCCGATCCGGTATTCTCTCACAGACGCACCAACGGCAACAGGGAGGAGGGGGAGGACAGGGAGAGGGAGGGGCATGGGACGGGGCACTACCTCGCCTGCGGCGGGGTACGATGGTGAGGCGGGGGCCGCTGAGGGGGGGAGGGATCCAGCGGGAAAAGAGGACCGTCTGGAGCACACAGGAGTGCATCGCGCTTGCGAAGGTGTGGATCAGTATAGTGGAGGATCCATATATCGAGGCTAACCAGCATATCGACAGGATGTGGTGGCGCATTAGCCAAAGCTACCTCCAATTCAAACCGCCAGAGGGAAGCCTCACAACGGAGAGCAATGCAAGAAACAGTGGGAGCGACTGAAGAGGCAGCTCAGCCGATTCGCCGGCATTTACACAAACAATCTCCGCTCGGCAACCAGCGGCATGTCTGCCGAGGATGCAAAGCTTCTGTCTCACCATCAGTTCAAAGATCCTGCGGCGGGCTTCGGGGAATTCAAATATTGGGATGTGTATCTTGTGGTGCAGACTTCGGCCAAGTTTACTGCGGGTGTTGAATCTGGCTGGCAGAAGCGGACGAAGATCAGTGCCTCCGGGGAGTACAGTAGCAATGCTGGTTCCCACGAACTCCCCCCGTCGAGGTAGAATTCCCGACACCTTCATCGTCGGCTCGCCGCCGTCTCCCGGTGGGGCAAAAGTCCGCGGCGCGGATGGCGAGTTAAAGCGCCATCGGGTCCGCCGAGGCCCAATCGGCAGCTCCTACCCAAAACGATCTTGAGCTCCCCTCACTCTCCCGCGTCGCGCAACATGAAACCCTATTACGTGCAATGGTTGAATGGCGGACATCGACCGATCACCATTACAGGTCGTCGCTGAAGGATATCATCAACAGTATGCGGCACGATTTGGGGTTGGGAGACATGGCGGAGAGTGGCGACGAGGAGACTACCGGAAGGGACGACGAGGGTACTGGCGGCGAGGAATCCGAGGAGTGAGACGGCAGGTTTTTTTTAACTATGTAATTTTTTTTGTAATAATTATGTATGTTTTTTTTGTACTTATGTATGTTTTTTTATAAATAAAGTGGTTGCAATTTCTCCGTATTTGTGTCGAAATTTTAATTCCGTAAATTGTTTAATTTGGTGAATTTGTGAATTTTTATTATTGTGGGAAGTCCGTTGGGATGTCCCTGGGGATGTTCGCCACTGTGCAGTGGGATGTCCTTATGACGTGGCAGTGCAGTGGGAAGTTCTTATGACGTGACATGAGGTGTTTTTGGGATGTCCGCGGGGATATCCAGCGGGACATTCGCACCACTGTGGATGCCCTTACTAGATTCTTGTTTTTTTTTCAGATTCTTCTTTTTTTATATTGGTCTGTCTAGAAAACTTCGTCCATGTCCATTTTTGATAGATTATTGGTAAAGGATGAAGAAATCCGTCTTGTCACGGGTTTTAAGAAATGGAATAGTTGTCCCACTTGTATATATTAGTTTTAAATTAAATGTGAGTGGATGTATATATTAGTTTTAAATAAATGTGAGTAGAAATAGTTACTGAAAGATGGGATCTTAAAAGTAAACTGGGACTCCTATTTACGGACTAAAATAAAAAAACTAGACTTTTATTCGCGGACTGAGGGAGTATTTTTTAAAGATTTATTTATTTTTGCGAAGTATAGATACTATCAATAGGCTGCAGATATTGTTGTGACAAAATAGAGCAATTGTGTAATCGAAAAACGAAAGAACGTAAAGAGACACAGAATTTACGTGGTTCGTCAATTGGCTACATCCACGGGCAAGAATGGAGAACAAATTGTATTATGACTGCAGTTACAGATTTCAGATATAAGATCACGATCACAGAATTATGTGCTCTACTCACATATAAATAGGCACACATGAGATCTTATCCTAATTAGGAAAATGAGCCTATCCCAATTAGGAAACATAATCCTATCCCAATTAGGAGACAAATTCAAGGCATACTAACAAATCTCCACCTTGACTTGAATCCTCCTTCCAAATGCATCATCATAATACCTAACAAACAAACTTCTTCATCCTTGCCTCAAATTTGCCCTCCATGGGCAACTAACAGCTCATGACATTAAGCAAGTCCAAACAATGTTGAAACTTGCTCTGCGGGACCGGCTTTGTGAACATATCGGCAGGATTATCAACAGTGTCAACTTTCGTCACCTCAATTATTTCCTCATTATTCAGAAAATGATACCTCACATCAATATGTTTAGTCCTCTCACGGTGGACTTGATCTTTGGCTAAACAAATAGCACTCTGACTATCGCAGAACACAACATTTTGATCTTGATTTAAACCAAGATAACCAACTAGCCCTTTCAACCATATTCCCTCTTTAGCAGCTTTTGTCAACGCCATATACTCTGCTTCAGTCGTAGACAAAGTAATAGCATCCTGCAAAGTTGTTTTCCAACTAACAACAGAACCACCAAGAGTGAAAACATAACCGATCACAGATCTTCTACTATCGACATCTGCAGCATAGTCAGAATCAGAATAACCGGTCACTGAACAATGAGTATCACCTCCATAAATGAGACCAACATCAGACGCACCTCTCAAGTAGCGAAAAATCCTCTTCACGACTTGCCAGTGCTCCTTTCCCGGATGTCCCATGAACCTACTGACAACACTAACAGCCTGTGCTATGTCTGGTCTAGTACATACCATAGCGTACATCAAACTCCCTGCTGCATTAGAGTATGGAACTCGAGACATGTACTCCTCCTCAGCTTCAGATTTCGGTGCATGATCAGATGACAGATGGATGTTTATGGCACTTGGAGTATCAATAGCCTTTGACGTAGAAATGCCAAATCTTGACAAAATCATCTCAATATAGCTCTTTTGTGACAAAGAAAGCTTCTTCTTTTCTCTATCCCTAGAAATCTCCATATCCAGGATTTTCTCTGCAGCACCTAAATCCTTCATATCAAATTCAGCACTGAGATGAGCTTTTAACTTCTGAATTTCGGACTTTGACTTTGCAGCTATAAGCATATCATCTACATACAAAACGAGATAGATCACGGAACCATCATCAGCTTTGTTATGATACACACAACAATCATACGGACTCCTGCTATATCTCAGCTGGACCATGTAGCTGTCAAATCTCTTATACGATTGCCTCGGAGACTGCTTTAGTCCATACAAGGACTTCTTCAGCTTGCAAACATAATCCTCCTTGCCAGGAACCACGAATCCCTCTGGTTGAGTCATGTAGATATCTTCTTCAAGTAATCCGTGTAGGAAAGCTGTCTTCACGTCTAGTTGCTCAAGCTCCAGATCATAATGTGCAACCATCGCTAGTAACACTCTGATGGAAGTGTGTCTGACCACTGGCGAAAAAATCTCATTATATAGTCAACCCCCTCCTTCTGTGTGAACCCTCTTGCAACTAGCCGAGCTTTGTATCTAATACCCTCATCTACTGTGGTCCCTTCCTTCTTCTTGAAGATCCATTTGCAAGTAACAATCTTTCTCCCCTTAGGCCTTTTGACTAGCTCCCGTGTCAGATTCTTCCATAGTGATTCCATCTCTTCTCCCATTGCAGCGAGCCATTTAGCACGCTCATTGCTAGAAACAACTTCCTTATAGGTGGATGGTTCTTCAGTAGATGGTTCATCTTCCACCTCACTGGCAACTTGTAGTGCATATGCCATCATGTACTCAAAGTCGTACTTCAACGGAGGCTTCACACCTGTCCTCCTAACTCTGTCAATAGCAATGCTTCTCTGACGAGCTTCTGGATGAACATCAGAACTAGTAGTATCAGTAGTAGCTTCAGCAGTAGTGTGTTGATCTTCTCCACCTTAGAGTTGTGATTCACTCTCATCGTGAGTGACTTGCAGCTCCACCTGTTTATCAACACTTTCCAAATCCTCTACAACACTAGACTTCACAGTAGAGTTAAGCATATAATTTTCATCAAACACCACATTCTGACTGAGAATAATTCTATCCTCTGAAGGCGATAAGATTCTGTATCCCTTAACTCCATTCTCATAGCCAACAAATATACCATTATTAGCTCTCGGTTCTAGTTTACCCTCACTGACATGATAATAAACAGTACAACCAAAAAGTCTAAGCGAAGAATAATCTGCAGGCATATCATTAGACCATACCTCGTAAGGTATCTTACAGTCAATGCCAGTGTGAGGACCACGGTTGATCAGATAACACGTCGTGTTTACTGCCTCTGCCCAAAACTTCCTAGTCAAACCAGCATGAAAGAACATGCATCTTGCTCTCTCCAATAATGTCTGATCCATGCGTTCTGCCACACCATTCTGCTGTGGTGTATGTCTAACAGTGTGATGTCGAACAATCCCTTCACTCCTGTAGAACTCATTGAACAAAATTCCAGACCGTTATCTGTTCTCAATCGCTTGATCTTCTTCCCTGTCTGGTTTTCAATCAGAGTCTTCCACTTTTTGAACTTCTTGAATGCTTCACCTTTATGTTTCATCATAATCACTCAAGTCATCCTTGAGTAGTCATCAATCATCGACACAAATACTTGTGTCATCCAATAGATTCAACACGTGAGGGACCCCAACAATCCATTTGAATGTAGTCCAGTGTCCCATTCGTTCGATGAACACCCTTATTTGGAAACTTGTTGCGATGAAGCTTCCCAAATACACAGTGTTCGCAGAAATCAAGTTTCTGCACTTTATGCCCAGAAAGAAAATCACGATTTCACATGATTCTCATGCCATGTTCTCCCATATGACCGAGCCGCATATGCCACAGCTTGGTCATATCCTTGGTTGCAACCTCAGATGATGCAATATCAGCAGAATTTGCCACGATGGAACCTCTCAGAACATACAAGGTACCTCGTTTCTGAGCTGTCAGAACCACCTTCGAACCTTTCAGAATACGCATTACTCCACTCTCACCTTTGAAACTGAGACCCTTACTACCAAGAGTACTCAGCGATATCAGATTCTTCGTCATTTGTGGAACATGCCTAACATCGTTCAAGGTACAGAACACCCCATCATGCGTCCTAATCTTGATTGAGCCGATGGCAACCACCTTGCAGACAGCACTATTGGCCATGGTAACATTATCTGCTCATAAGTGGTGAAATACTCTCTGTGAGGACAGAGATGATACGATGCTCCAGAATCCAAAATCCACATATCATTACAGTGTGGTTGTTCATCGGCAACCAAGGCCAGTTCTTCTTCCGAGTTTGCGTCATCAGCTTCTGCCACAGTCGCAGAACCGTTAGCATCCTTTTTCTTGCTCAATTTCTTCTTTATCTGTGGACAATCAATCTTCCAATGCCCTGGTTCTTTACAATATCTGCAAATGTCATCTGACTTAGGGGGCTTTAGGACCTTTTGAACTTTTAGAATTCTGCTTCTTCTGTCCGAATTTCTTCTGTCCCTTACCCGTAACAGATAATCCCGATGCCAGATTTTTTGTGGCTGTACTCGTTGCCTGTTGACAATCCTCTCTGATGTGAAGAGCAGATCGAACATCCTCCAAAGAAAGAGTTTCTTTCCCAATCATAAAAGACTCAACGAAATTCTCGTACGACTCAGGCAAAGAAACTAGCAGAATTAAAGCAGCATCCTCGTCTTCTACTTTAACATCAACATTAAGCAAATCCAGCAAAATTTTGTTCAAAATTTCCAGATGATCCTGAAGGGGCATACCTTCCTGCATGCGTAATCGAAACAAACGTTGCTTCAGGAGCAACTTGTTGGTTAGAGACTTCGTCATGTATAGGCTCTCCAACTTCGTCCAAAGGGCGGCAGCAGTCTCCTGCTCAGCAACTTCGATGATAACATCGTCAGACATGCACAACATGATGGTCGAGTAGGCCTTTTCGTCTTAGGTTGTCCACTCCTCATCATCCTCCATTGCCTTCTTTGTTTTGAGCGGCGCGCACAAACCATGCTGCTTCAACAGAGATCACATCTTGATTTGCCATAAGCTAAAACTATTTCTCCCGGTGAATTTGTCGACCTTCACGTTCAAAGCAGACATCTTGATCGATTAACACGGAAACCCTAACAGATGTGGAATTCAAAACCCTAGTCCGAAAACCAGGCTCTAGATACCAGTTTGTTGTGACAAAATAGAGCAATTGTGTAATCGACAAACGAAAGAACGTAAAGAGACAGAATTTACGTGGTTTGCCAATTGGCTACATCCACGGGCAAGAACGGAAAATAAATTGTATTATAACTGCAGTTACAGATTTCAGATCTAGATCACGATCACAGAATTATGTGCTCTACTCACATATAAGAGCATCTCCAATGGCGGACGTCCGGTCGGACATCCGGTCGGACGTCGCGACGGGCGACCGGGACGTCCGCCATTGTGGCGTTTAGGGTCGGATACGGACGTCCCGTGAGGACGTCGGGTGTCCTCGGACGTCGGCGCGACGGGCGGGCGGACGTCCGCCATTGTGGCGTCCAGTCGGACGTCCGGTCGGACGTCCCGTTTTCAAATTTTTTTTTAAACTCTATATATACGGCTCGTCGAATTTTATTTCATTCGCACCACTTGTGTTAACAAGTTACTCTCTCTACATCTCTAATTTCAAGTATATCTAGAATGTCTAGTGAAAGTGATAGCGAGAATGAGTTGGAGGTCGCTGTTGAAAGTGCGATAGAGAGGCTGCTACAACAGAGGTTGCAGCGGCGGCAGCAGGCGGCGGTACCTCGGCCGATCCATCGTCGAACTCAAGTACCACGTGACCACATTGCTGCACATATTCGGTTGTATGCGGACTACTTCGCTCCGCAACCGCGTTTTGGGGAAGCCTTATTCCGGCGACGCTTTAGGATGCATCGTCCGCTGTTTCTGCACATCGTGGGTGCTTTAGAGAGAAGATACCTGTATTTTAGGATCAGAGAGGATGCAGCTGGCAAACCCGGACTCACGCCCTTGCAGAAGTGCACTGTCGCAATCAGACAACTGGCGTATGGAGGCGCGGCCGACATGTTTGACGAGTACCTCCACATTGGCGAGTCGACAGCCGTCGAGTGTCTGCAGAATTTTTGCGCGGGCGTGAGAGCGATATTCGGGGAGCGGTATCTTTGGAGTCCGAGCCCCGAAGACTGCCAGATGCTGATAGATATGCATGGGTCGGTGCACGGGTTCCCTGGGATGTTGGGCAGCATAGATTGTATGCATTGGGAGTGGAAGAACTGCCCCGCCGCCTGGAAGGGGATGTACACTACCGGCTTCAAAGCCAAGCATCCCACAATGATCCTTGAAGCTGTAGCTGACTACCGGTTGTGGATATGACATGCTTATTTTGGAGTCGCCGGGTCCAACAACGACATCAACGTTCTCCAGTCGTCGCCCCTGTTCAACGCTCAGTGCAATGGCGTTGGTCCCGCCATCAGTTTCGTCGCCAACGGCAACCAACATAATATGGGGTACTATTTGGCGGATGGGATATGCCCAAACTGGCCCGTCTTTGTGAAGTCAATCAAGCATCCGTTCGGACAAAAGAAGACATACTTTGCGAGCCGTCAGGAAGCAGCGCGCAAGGATGTGGAGCGGGCATTTGGTGTGCTCCAGAGTCGGTGGGCGGTTGTGAAGGGTCATGCACGGCAGTGGTATATTCCCAACATCGGCGATATCATGTACGCATGTATCATAATGCACAACATGATTGTCGAAAATGAAGCTGCGGAACTGACTCAGTGGACCAACGAAGATGATACGGGTGCAGGTCCAAGTCACGGCGTGACCACCGCGAATGTGAATATGGGGGTACCTCATGGAGAGGTCCCGTGGCTGCGTGCATTTGCCGACATGCGGCAAACAGATGCCCATGTTCGACTTCAGCAGGATATCATTGAAGAGGTTTGGACTCGGAGGGGTTGACGTGATAATGTATGAAGTTTTTTTTTATTAGTATGCAATTTTTTTTTTCGAATCATGTATGTTTTTTCCGATGAAGTTGTTAATTTTTCCGATGAAGTTGTTAATTTTTCCCGTAATTTTTTCGAATAATGTATGAGGTTTGGACTCGGAGGGGTTGACGTCAAATTTTATTTCCGTAAATGTAAATTGTTTTATTTGTAAGTGTATGATTTTTTTATTGCGGGATGTCATAGTGGGAAGGACGGACATAGGAGGGGATGTCCTAGTGACGTGACAGTGGGATGAGAAGTTCTAGTGACGTGACAGGAGGTGTTTTTGGGATGTCCTAGTGAATGTTCTAGTGGGATGTCCTAGTGGATGTTCTAGTGGGATGTCCGCCCACTGGAGATGCTCTAAATAGGCACACATGAGATCCTATCCTAATTAGGAAAATGAGCATATCCCAATTAGGAAACATAATCATATCCCAATTAGGAGACAAATTCAAGGCTTTATCAATCTCTGTTACTTCTGTTCTTCCTAATTCAATTAATCCTTCTCCCCAAATCTACAGTCACTTGTGCCCTCGATCTCCGCCTCGCCGCCATGGAAGATTCCTCCTCCTCTGCCGCAGACGATAAGCCATTAGAGCCACCCCCACCAGCCACCCCTACCTCCGCCTACCACCTTCACCCGCGGCGCGAGCCCTTCGAGCACGGTCTCCTCCCAATCCCCAAATTGATCTTCACCGATGGCGTGCAGGCTCTGTCGCAGCTCAAATCAGCTCTCCTCTCCCCCGATTCCGATCATCGGGTCAATTTGGACACCCTAGCTCGAGTCCTTCAGATTCCGATTGAGCAAGCGCGGCTGATAATCGAGACAATTTCATCGGTTTTGCACGACGAGTCTGATCCGTTGCTGAAGGCTGGAGTTTCCAGGGAGATCGATGCGATTGGGGTCAATATGTTTGATTTGCTCATATTTTTGTACATACAGAGTTACAAGAGGCTGCTGCCGAAAGGGCACAGAGATTCCGCATCTGTCGCCGACGTCTGGCCCTCCACATCGGCTTTCGATGGGTTTCTATCCGCCCTCTCGCCGTTACAGGTGCTAATCGTTGCTAATATTGGAAATACTTGATGTTGCTGTTTGATAATTGGGTCGCACTGGGGATAAGGGAAGGGAATGGGAGAGAGTGGCGGTTTTCGAACTATTCCTTAGAGTATGAATGCAATTGTATTTGGGACCTATCAAATTCTGACTAGTTGTTCATCACTAGGAGACATTTCGCTTAATCTTTGATGTTTTTCTATTGTGATTTTTTCGCTGAAGCAGCATCACTTGTTGAAAAGAACTCTAACTGTAGACTTGTTTGCCAGTGCTTTCTATTTTTGTGCATAAATTAGGATTACTATTTAGGGTTGCCGTTGTTGGATGAAGTGTAATGGTTGTCATTGTGCATCGAGTGTAATAGTAATGATGGGTGGTTATTGTTATCTTCTGCAGTTGGTGCGCAGCAATAGTCGTAGGTTTATACCATCTCAAGCAGATGAAGAGGCCCATCAGCTGTCCTATTTGCAGAAGCACATTGGCAATATTCTCTCTCTATTGGCAGATTCCATAGAAGGCGAAGGCGATGACTCTCTGGTATGTGAGTTTTGTTGTCTTGTTCTGCCCTTAGTTCTGTAGAATCGAGGTGAATGCATCCATGTTGTAAGAAACAGTTCGCTACTCTTTTTTTGGTTGTGTTTCTTTGCAAATTTCTTTGGTTTCATAAGCTTTGAAATTAAAATCCAACTCCTTTCTGTTAAAGTGCTGAGTAATCTTGTTGTGTTTCTTTTGAAATTTCTTTGGTTTCACAAGCCTTGATATTAAATCCAATCATCCAACTCCTCCCTTCTGTTGAAGTGCCGAGTAATCTTTAATTCTTACTGCTAGGTCTTGTCCATGGATAAATTTGAGCATCTTGGATTTCTGGTGTACTTTGGGGAGAAGGGTATTGCTAAAATACCATTGAGCCAAAGTACTCCTTTTTTCGCAAATTCAGACCCTGACATGCCAGCTGCTCCTGTTCCTGCGTCGCAAGTTCTTGACTGGCTACTCCAAAGTATATCCTCTACCCAGGAGCATATTGCTGATAGAGTTTCCCCAAAGGAAAATGGTCCCAGTAGTTCTGATCAGGATGTTCAAATGGCTGATGTTGGCACTACTTCCATGAAACCGTCAAGCAGCCCAAGAGGTCCAAGTTTCATTGAGGGCGTCTCCAAATCGTCATGTGTCAAACAAGCATCTGATCTTAAGGGTACTTCTGTAAAGGTGATTTTTTACACTTTCAAGTCATTTACCTTCCACTATCTTTCTTACTTATCTGTTGTGATGCATTAGCAAAATCAATCTGGTCTTAAGCTCTTGGGTACATAACTACAGATCATGGAAAAATTCATATGTACTGATTAATTCATATTGCAGCCTGCAAACTAATACACTGATAACGGACATAATAGTTTTTAGGAAAAGGTGCAGTGGTTTGAGCTGAATTGTGCTTATCCCAGTTAAATGGACAGTTGGATTTAGTTCTTTCCTCAGTTAGCATGAGACGGAATATGAAGTGTAACTTCTATTTATAATTGCTTTTTTTCTACATGTCATACATACCACTTGATCTCGCATATGAAAAAAGTAAAGAAACTTTTTTATCAAATTAGTCTGACTCTGACATTCATGTTGAGCCAAATATTTATTATGAAGAGTGACAATTATTTTGTATTTAACTTAGCATGTGAAATCGTGGTTGTATTAGCTATGGTACAACACTCTCTCTCTCTCTCTCTCACACACACACACACACACACACATGTGTCAGTTATCCTATGCTTTATATCCGAATGAGGTGCAAGTTAATTTAAGAGCTTGCCTCCTTGGTGCTTGCTTTGTTTGTCCAGGTTGTCAATTGTCATGAATCAGTTATTTATATTTTGGCGCCACTCAAATATGCAACAGTTTATGGATGCTCTGATGCAACTATTGTTATTGGAGCTGTTGGCAAGGTATTCATTTATATGTATATTGATATAATAAATGGCTTCAAATAATGATACTACTACAGGCTATATTGTCCATTTAATTTGTATATTAATTGGTCTCTAAACTATGTTAGATGTGCTAGGAGCCAAGGTGTTAAATCATGGCCAACTATACATGTGGATTATGATTACTGAGTTCCTGATCAGTACATAATGTGATTTCTCTAGTATGATGCATTTTACATGTCAGTGTAAAAACAGTGATTCTCTTACAGGCCATTAGGGTTGAACACTGTGAACGTGTTCATCTTATTACTGCAGCAAGACGTATCTGCATAGCAAACTGTCGTGAATGTGTATTCTTCTTGGGGGTCAATCAGCAACCCCTCATTGTTGGTGACAATCATAAATTGCAGGTTAGTTTCATTTTAACTTGGTCTAACCCTGAGATCTTTATGCTAAAATCCTACCGTCCATGCTTCAAATATTGGTTGGTCATGAGCTGCACTAAACTATGCATATACAAATATGTGGATTGAAATAAGTTTGGGTTTCTTCTTTACCTAAAAAGGAGTTATTGGAATAATATTTTTGTCAAATAGAAACTCTTGGCTACAAGAATCCTCTTATTTATGTTTGATTTTAATTTTAATATTGAATAGGTGGCTCCATATAATACATTCTACTCACAACTGGGTGAGCACTTGAATCAAGTTGGCATAGATCCTAACATCAACAGGTGGGATGAATCCATTGCACTTGGAGCGGTTGATCCACATGATTCATTATCACATCCTGCTGGTGTGTCGGATGCGCAAGCTGAATCTGCTACACGCGTGGACCCTGATCAATTTACCGACCTTGTGGTACGCCCATATTTGACCAAGGGTTTTTGAAGGTTCTATTGTTCTAGTTCACATTATTTGCTCAGAATGTAGAATGCTATCTATGAGTGTTTTTGCCATTTGGTTTTGTAGTTCTGACAGGGCCTGTTGGTCTGTAATCCTTTTCGTTTTATATAAATTTCTGTTATATACTAATATCTTCTTGTCATCCTCAGATTCCAAATTGGTTGGAAGGTGAACAATCTGGTTCCACAAAAGATAACCCTTTCCCTTTACCTGATACATACCTTGCATCCAAGCAGAAAAAAGTATGCTCAAATATTATGTCATTTGGGCATTTGATGGTGTTGGCTGGTTTTGCTTTTCGATTCAATTTCTCTTGTTATGTTGATCATATACATATATTTTCTTGAACAGGCCAAAAGCTTGGAGGAAGTTAAGCAAATATTGAAGGAATCTCAACTTGAAGAGAACAGGAAACGGGAGCTGTCAACTGCTCTCCATTCATGTTTCAAGGACTGGCTCTATGGTAATGTCTAGTTTTATGTTGAATGTTTGCACGAAGATATCTGTCTTTGCCTTCAATAGTTTATCCAAGAATTATTCTCTTCGTGATGGCAATAGTTGCCCTTCATAATGTTCCACTTTCCGACGTTTGTTCCTAGATGACCATGTAGAACATGGATGCATTCTGATTTCAATTTTCTATGAATTACAGCGTCAGGCAATATCCGCCAGCTTTACTGCTTACACGGTGAATAATAACCAAGACAGGACAACCATGGCTATGACTGATTCCGAATAGTTCAAGCACTTCTTCATGTTTCTTTCCGATGCCTGTGGCTGCTGGGGGCTTGGATGCTGTCGAGTTTGCTACTTCGAAGCTTTGAGCTGTGTGTGGATGCAATAGAACACAAAATTAAGGTCACCTTCTTGTACTGTAATTTGTGACTGGTTTATATGCTGTGTAACGTGTGAGATCTAAATTTTAGGTACGTGAATGATAATAATGAGAGTTGCTTCTTATTAAGAACTATTGTAGGCTGCTGTGTCCCACTGTCCATGTTATATCGTGACCAAAGTTCAAAATTGATCTCATAAAATTGCCCAATTTTTTTTAATATTAATTGTATTGGTATTAGTTGATCATATACGATATATGTTGGTCTAGGATAACTCACCCCTTAATTGCTAACTACAACTAATTTAACACCATAAGATTTTAACACCATAAGATTTTAAAGATCTAATGGTCTATAAATTGCCACATAAATTCATTTTTTATATTTTAATACTAAAAATTTTTAAAATTTAGGATTTCAGATCAAAATGTCAACCCAGTAAATTAAACAATATCAACACCACAGTTTCATATTGACATTTTACATGTATTAAGTTGGCATATTTTGTTAGTTATATTGACATAAAATTGTTGACGATATATATGAAAATTTATGAAAATATTATCAAATTTTGACATCGGAACATATGCAAGTGAGATCTCGTTAGAATCCTTATAAAATTATCTTTAATTTGATATATTTTGTGTAAAAAATTAATATAAATTGAAATAGTTATAATCCGTTAAAGTTTTGAGATTTCGTTAGAATCCTTATAAAATTATCTTTAATTTGATATATTTTGTGTAAAAAATTAATATAAATTGAAATAGTTATAATCCGTTAAAGTTTTGAGATATTTATTAAAAGTGAGTTATAACTTACTTTTTGTTAATTGACATTAATATCTCTAATTGTTTTTTTTTCATGGTATTGATATCCGTGGATAAATGACTTGTATCCTGATTTAATAATCCAATGTCTATAATTTAATTATAGTTAACAATTTAAAAGAAAGTTAACAATATAACACACCCCACCCTTGTTGGTCTAAATTTAACGATTCTACAGTTAACCAGTAGAAAACCAAAATTAGTAATTTATGACTCCGATTTTTGAGTTAATGTACAAAACCAAATTTTGATATAAAGTGTAGTGGAATTGAATACGATGATTAAGAAACTAAAACGTAACCAAAATCCAACATAATTTAGCTTAACTTAAATTGCATCATCGAGTAGCTTAGTCCAAAGGCACCCAACACAACCACAAACAAAAACAGAAACAAGGCTCAAAGTGACCAGTTCATGTGGTGGCTGGAAGAATCATAGCCACCGGACGGCTCGAGTTCGTGGCGTCGTCCGTCACCTGGCCGAGCCAACCTTAGGTCCATGCTGTAAGGATTGTTGGAAGGGTGAGGATGAGAATTCTGCCCTAACCCCATATCTGGGGGCATCTCGTGGAGAGAGTGATCACCTTTGAAATCCCACGAAGGATATCGACCAATCGGGCCACTTGGGTCAACCCCGGCTGCGCTGTTTCCAGCAATAAAACTGTTGACTCCAAGATCCAAGGTTTGGCTTCTCGAGCCCCATGGCTCGTTTGACAGAAGAGAGAGAGCACTGGTTGAGTCGGGGATCCCGCTGAAACAGTCCTCGGCAGCTGCGTAACTCGACCTTGTTGTGGAGCCTTGCAGAAGACTGGGTGGAGGAGAAGCTGCTTGTGAGCTCATCTGCCAGGGAAGCTGGAAGTTTCCTGTGCTCGTTGTTTGGTTTGATGTTTCGGGCCACGGATCTCTCCCACCGAATGCTGAGTAGGCGGTCATGTCCGCCTCTAGACCTCCAGCTAACACTGAGGGAGAGAGGCTTGCATAGCGCGATGACAGTAAAGGGCCGAGGGGCGGCTTCCTCCTGCGCTCGTTGTGTCCAGCAAGGCGCCTCCGGCAACTCCTTTTCCCTTGGTCAAATTCGGGCAGTTGATGGAACCTTTCAAGTTTTTCAAACATTGAAATTTCATGTTTAGTCCATGACAGAGATAAACATAAGGTAGATCTACAGAAGCTGTAGACGATAGCTAAGTCGACTAGGTAAAGAAGCGCTACACGATGGCCGTGGTTCGGATCCATGCCAGTATCGACATCCAGTCAGAAAAACCTTGACAAAGAGGTCAAGATATACACAAACAGTTTACCATCACATAATAACAACCTGATATGAACACATGGTTCTCGATTGGCAACGCGTTCTAGAATGTTCTTTACGGGCTCAAAACCAATATAAAATCAAGAATGTATATGCAAGCAAAATGTTACCAAGGCATGTTGTGATTCAAGAACCATCAGCAAACTTGAGAGAATTAAGCTATAATCTTAGATGTCCCTAATTCTAACTCTTTGAAGTAAGGTTGTACGAATAGGGTTAGAATGCCCCGACTCGCGCAGAGACACGAACCACAAGCCACCCACTTATATACCTCATCTACACCATCTTTCCTTCTTCCACCTATTTCAAATGTAGAATCTCAGATAACTCAAATAGAACACACGAATACAAGCATGAACACGAAAATCACTTCTCCTCAAGTGTATAGGGTGTTTTTATCTACTCAATTCAAGGCCCAGAGACTGCTTCACCATGAAGCTTATAACTAACACTATCAAAAAATCCTATCCAAAATAGTTGAACATTATTTATAGCTAACACTATGTTTGGTGTGTTTAGGCAACCAAAATAAACATTCCAAAACAAATCATTTACAATTCAAGATAACATTTTTATAATCTCCCATCAATCCACAGAATAAAAACTCAGTCCCACAAAAATCATAGCCAATAATGTCCAGACAAAGAGAAATGGAATGGACTATGGAGCACCACATCACAACAAACTTAAATTTGAGTTTCCAAAAGCAAATGATTCAAATAATGCAGATCACAATCACATCCAAATTCCTTCAGCAAAAAGAAACAATTATTAGCACGGACCACAAAATCTTATCCTGGATGAAAGCAAGATCATGCATTTACATGTGTCTCACTCACAACAGATAATAAAAAAACTTAAATCTTGAAAAAGACAAAACAACTAAATTTCAAAAAAAAAGAAAAGAAAAAGATTATACCTGCTGCACTGCTGGCAAAACCTTTGCTCAAGGCCAGCAACAATCACCCTTGGAGATTTTGAGTGCACACCACAAACTTTATGCCTACAATAATAAGCCTTAGAATCACTCAGATCTACCAAACACCCCTCCACTTGGCACCTGGGTGGCTGCCCCCCGTGCACCACCGCAGTCCTCCCCTTCTTGGCCGGAGAACGCGGAGGCGGCGCCTCCTCCTCCCCCACACCCCCAATTCTTGAACCCACATTTTCAAAGTAGATTTTCTTGCCAAATTTCAAGCCATTGATGGAGTCAGCCCCACCACCACCACCTGATGAAGAAGAGGAGGAAGAGCCCTTTTCCATTTTCTTGAAGGCTACACCTCTCTCATCATATCCACTGAGCTGAAAATTCAATCACACATGCACCAAAATGAATAAAGATTGGATTTTTATTTCTAGGAAAACAGTGGAGGGGCAATTGGAAAGGGGGTCAGGGAAACAATAGTTTTCTTGGAAATGCGCAAAGTAGTAATCAATGGAAATGTGTGTGGGGTGTAATGTGGGGAGAGACCTGACAAATGGGCCATGGTGCCAGCTTGGGGAGTGTGAAACAGAGAAGAAATGTTTATCTCTCTCACAGCTTCTGCCAAAAATAATTGAGATGCAAAAATAAGTAAAGGAGGAGACAGTTTTCCTGCAGTTTCAGATTGCCTTTTGGGCTTCTCTCAAGCTACTTTTTCGGTCAATAACTCAACTGTCGCTTTTCTTGTAGCCTTTTTCTCTGATCTTCCTTCTCACTATTGAAATTGAAATTGAAATTGAAATGCATAAAAAAACCAGCTCTTGTTGCCCTGTAATCTTGTGTTTATCTTTTGGGAGAGTTCTTAACTCATTTCAGTGGAGCTGTGACCTAGTAGTAGTTCAGATGATGATGGCTTCCCCTATTCTCTTTTTCTATCAATCAGTCGTACAAAGATTTTCACACAACTAAAATTATGTGATAAAATATGGAGTACTCCCTCCCTTCATTCCAAATTACTTGAATTTTTTTTATATTAAATTTAATATATTGACTTGTTAAAAGTTAAAATAAAAAGAATAAAATAATAGAAGGAATAAAAGAATAATGATGTAGAAAGAATAAAGAGATATAGTTTTTGCTAAAATTAAAAAAAGTGAACAGTTAAACAAATTAAAAAGAAAAAATGGAAATCTTGAGTTAACGGAATATTAATTTTATAATAAAATATGAGTGAATTGAATTAGTGTATTATATGTGTGAAGATTGGATGCTGAGTTGCTGAAGAATTCATTGAGAAAAGGATGAAGAAATTGGTCAGCAGCTCCAAAGCTTCAGGAGCCGTTGGATGACACGCCCAAGCTGAGATTGAATCTCAGCCGTTAGATCCAACTAGCCGTTGGATTCAATTCTTGTATATAGCTTTAGTTAGCTGAGTTAGTTTTTCGGTTTTTAGCCTCTAATTCAGTTTTCATCTTCACTTAGAGAGTGTGTAATCTGATTCCAAGATTCAAGAGTGCAATACAAGATTTCCATTTCCTCAATAATAAAGCTCCAGTTCTCGTTTGTGTTTCTTGAGTTTTACCAACAAGTGGCGCCGTCTGTGGGAACTACGGCGAGAGTATCAAACGAGGTTGAATCCAGACGGAGAAGGAGATGGCTTCAAGGTTCGAAGCTGAGAAATTCACTGGAAGAAATGACTTCAGCCTATGGCGGATGAAGATGAAAGCCATGTTAATCCAGCAAGGTCTGTCGGATGATCTGACGCCGGCGAGCAAGGAAGGCGAAGGCCAAGTGCTCGATGAAAAGGCCAAGATAAAGCGTGCAGAGATCCTTGCGAAGGCGCATAGCACGGTGGTGCTATGTTTAGGCGACAAGGTGTTGCGAGAGGTTGCGAAGGAGACGACCGCAGCTGGGATTCTTGGGAAATTGGAGGATTTGTACATGACGAAGTCTCTTGCGAATAGGCTCTTTATGAAGCAGAGGCTCTACTCGTACCGTTTCTCGGAGGAGAGAAACATTATTGAGCAATTGGAGGATTTTGATAAGGCAATCGACGATTTGGAGAACATCGACATTTCAATCGGCGACGAGGATAAGGCGATCATGTTGCTCAATGCTCTACCGAAGTCCTATGATCAATTGCGTGACGCCATACTCTTTGGGAGAGAAGGCACGGTGACGTTGTTGGAAGTGCAGAATGCACTAAGAGCCAAAGAACTGCAGCGAAAGGGAAGCAAAGTCACAGAGGCTGTCCCTGAAAGCTTGAACATCAAGAAGTTCAAGAACAAGAAGAACTTAAAGAAATCTGAAGGCTCGAAGCCATCCACAAGTGATCAGAAAGAGTCACGATCCTGTTTTTGGTGTAAAAAACCAGGTCACCTAAAAAAGGATTGTTTTGTGTGGAAGAAAAAACAAGCAAATGAGGCTGCACAGGGCAAGAACACTACAAATTTTGTGGAGGAGAGTTCAGATTCTCCTGAAGTTTTGAATGTAATGTCATATGAGGATGGTGGTTCTTGGATCCTTGATTCAGGTTGTAGTTTCCATATATGTCCATGTGAGGAGTTCTTTACTGATCTCAGAGAAGCTACTGGGACGGTTGTGCTTGGCAATAATCAAGTTTGTCATGTGGTAGGAATGGGAAATGTGAGACTCAAGATGGATGATGGGTCTGTAAAAATCATCAGTGATGTCAGACTAATCCCAACTGTCAAAAGAAATCTGATATCATTAGGGATGTTGGAGAAGAAGGGATGCACCTTTGAGTCCTCAGATGGTGTTATGAAGATCAAGAAGAACTCTGTGGTGATTATGCTTGGGGAAAGGAGAGGGAGCCTATATTATCTCTGTGGTGGTGCTGTGAAGGCTGAGAGGAATCATCTCAATCATGCTGCACTAGAATCTTTGAGGGTGTGGCATATGAGGCTGGGACACCCTGCAGATGGCAGTGTGAAGAATCGTTTTGGCTGAAAGAATCGTTTTGGCTGAAAGGAATAGCAGAAGATTTTGGAGTGATCCAATCTGCAGTGGCCATTGGCTGTGACAGCAGCAGTGCTCTAGCATTGGCCAAGAATAATGTGTTTCATGAAAGGAGCAAACACATAGACGTGCGTTTGCATTTCATTAGAGAAGAAATAGAGAAAGGTAGGGTGAAGGTGTTCAAGATAAGCACCTTGGACAACCCGGCAGATATGCTAACCAAGGTTTTGCCAAAGGAGAAGTTTGAGCAATGCTTGAGATTAGTTGGAATGTGTAGAAAATTTGAGTGTTCAGCAAATAGCATCCAAGGTGGAGAATTGTGAAGATTGGATGCTGAGTTGCTGAAGAATTCATTGAGAAAAGGATGAAGAAATTGGTCAGCAGCTCCAAAGCTTCAGGAGCCGTTGGATGACACGCCCAAGCTGAGATTGAATCTCAGCCGTTAGATCCAACTAGCCGTTGGATTCAATTCTTGTATATAGCTTTAGTTAGCTGAGTTAGTTTTTCGGTTTTTAGCCTCTAATTCAGTTTTCATCTTCACTTAGAGAGTGTGTAATCTGATTCCAAGATTCAAGAGTGCAATACAAGATTTCCATTTCCTCAATAATAAAGCTCCAGTTCTCGTTTGTGTTTCTTGAGTTTTACCAACAATATGGTTCACTTACTAGAAAAAAATATCTCTTTAACATATAAATATTCTAAAATGACAAAATATATAAGGTTTTGATGGACGAATGGAGTCCAATAATTTAAGTTTAATTTGTCATTTTTCTAATAATTTAAAATGAATGAATAAGAAAAAAGAAAATAATGATGTGGCGCATGAGATGGATGGCTAGAAGAATAGTATACTCCATGCATCTCTATTTAGCTCATCTCTATTTTATTTTCTCTTACTTCACTATTCTTTCCCTTAACTATTTATTACTGCCCCCGTCTCTCAAATATTGTCTCACTTTGACCCGACATGAATTTTAAGGAATGTAATGAAAAATGAGTTGAAAAAGTTAGTAGATTTTTTTTAAGGAGGATCGACGGTGGTTCCCCCCACCTACCCCCGAAGTGACTCGAACCCCGACCTAACGGTCGGAGGTGAAGCATCTTACCAAGACGCGCTTCGTTGTCAAGGTGGGACCCAATGAGTCCACCAGCCCCGCAGGAACGGGTCCAGGATTTTTCACCTCCCCCAGCTCCTGGGTCCAGGCACTAATCACCTCCCGAAGCTCTGGAGTCAGGCTAGTGAATCCACTAGGATTCAGGAAAATTAATCCCCAAGATGCTGGGTCCAGGCACTAATCACCTCCCGAAGCTCTGGAGTCAGGCTAGTGAATCCACTAGGCCTCAGGGAAATTAATCCCCAAGATGCGCCTCCCAGGGGTCAAACACGCAACATCTGGGATGACGCGGTATCATTGCCTCCCTTCTCAACCAGTTGAGCTAGGAGGCTTGGATTGAAAAAGTTAGTAGATTGTGGGTCCTATTTTTATTTATTAGTTTTATAGTAAATTGTGAATAGGAATGAGTTAGTGGAATATGAGATCCACTACAAAAAATGGTAAAAAATGAAATGGGACAAACTCTGAGTACGAACAGATATGAAAAAAAAGGGCGGAGGAGGTAGTATTATTTTTATAAAATGAATGCAGAAGTGAGACGGGGAGAGTAAATTATCGTGGGAATGGTAGTCTTGTGCTAAAAAAGGCAATGATAACGTAAAGCAAGAGATGGGTGGCTAGAAGCATTACTATAGTACTCCTATTTTGGATGCCTTAAATTTATCTTTGTCCACAAATTTAATGAAGTATTTTATAAATTGGTTAAAATAAAAGAGAGTTTTTTAAAAATAATACTAATACAACTAATTAAAATATTATTAGCGAGATATAAAATTTTACTTACTATTAAAATAAAAAAATAAGTATATTTTTTCTACGCGAAATTAATAGTTATAGGGCATCCGCAACGCGTCTCGTTGCGGTCCCTATCTCGTCTCTACGAGACGAGACGGCAGCGAGACAGCGTTGCGGGCTCCATCTCGTCACCAGCCCGTCCCCATCCCGTCCCGTAACTCGTCTCGGAGAGACACTTGGCGAGCTGTCTCGCCACGCGCGTTGGCGACGTGGCGAGCTGTGGTTCGTCCGTGACGCCCACTCGCCGACCCGCGAGTGGGCGTCGTTTATTTCCGTTAAAAATGTATTTTTTATTGCTTTTTTAAAAAAAATCAAAAAAAAATCCCAAAAGTATACTAGCCGTCTATAGCCGTTTTTTACAATTTTTTTTTATTTTTTTAAAATTTTTTTAAGCCCCCAATCACTTCTATAAATATCATATCATTCCTACAAATTAATCCACCAAAAAAAAACTCTCTATGCTCACTCAAACACTCTCAAACACTGTACATTTTTCATCTCAAAACATTATTCTTCTCCCAAATATAATTCATTCATGGATCCATTTGAGCAAATGCGTCGAATAATGGAAGAATCGCTAGAAGAAGATCGACGTATGGAGGCGGAGGAAGCCGCGCCGCCCCAAAGGCGATCTCGGACTTACATCCATCGTAACCGAGAGGAAGCCACCGCAAGGTTGGTACGTGACTACTTCTGTGAGAACCCGGTATGGGGAGAGACCTACTTCCGTCGCCGTTTCCGCATGCAGAAATGGCTATTTATGCACATCGCAAATACGTTGGCAGCCCGAGAAGAGTTCTTCCAAGAAGGGTTAGACGCCGTTGGCCGTCCCAGTCACACGACGCTGCAGAAATGTACTGCAGCAATTCGTCAGCTTGCTACTGGATAAACGGCGGATGTGTTCGACGAATATCTGCACATTGGGGAAAGCACGGGGAGAATGTGTCTGATAAACTTCTGCAAAGGCGTCCGGGCAGCCTTCACCGATGAATTTCTCCGGAGGCCAAGCACGGCAGATTGTCAGTTTCTGCTCCGACTTCACGAAGAAGTGCACGTATTCCCCGGGATGCTTGGCAGCGTCGATTGCATGCATTGGCAATGGAAGAATTGCCCTGTGGCGTGGAGGGGGTCATACACGAGCGGCCACAAAGGCATCCACCCCACCGTTATACTCGAGGCCGTTGCCGACTACCGGCTATGGATTTGACATGCGTATTTTGGGTACTCCGGATTGAACAACGACGTCAACGTGCTCAACCAATCCGACCTCTTCACCGAAGTTTTGAATGGTAAAGCGCCGACCATCAACTTCATCGCTAACAACCGGCAGTATAAAATGTGTTACTATCTTGCCGACGACATCTACCCGAAGTGGCCAACCTTTGTGAAGACGTTCAACAGGCCGGTGAACGAAAACAGGCTCTTTTTGCGCAGAAGCAAGAGGCTGCTCGCAAGGATGTGGAGAGAGTGTTCGGGGTTCTCCAAGCTCGATTCAACACTATCAAAGCCCCGACTCGTACGTGGTTTATGGAGAATATGGTCGACATCATGTATACGTGCATAATCTTGCACAACATGATTGTCGCCGATGAAGGACCTGAGGCGGGAAATTGTTTCAACCCTGAAACCCCGGGAAGCTCTACCGCAAGTATTCCGCCTCGCAGTGGAGCGCATCCATCTATGCAAGATCGGTTGTCTATTCGGGCAAGGACACGTGATTCTACCGCCCACGTCCAACTCCAAGATGATCTAATGGAGCACATTTGGGCAAACTTTGGCAACCAGTAGAGTGCACGGAAGAAATTAAATTATGTATTTTTAATATTTTTTTAGGATTTTAATCATGTATTTTTTTTTATTTTTTGAATTTTAAATTGTAATTTTATTTTATTTAATGAAGTGTGTTTTCATTAATTGAATTTGTTGGAAATAAAAATAAAAAATGAAATTGAATGAATAGTTAAGGGATGAGATGCTTAAGAGACGGTTAAGAGATGGAGGGTTGCAGGTGTTGTCTCTTAGTTAAGAGATGGGGTGAAAAGTACAGTGGAGCCCATAAATAGTTAAGAGATGGAGACGAATAATATACGGCATTACGGATGACCTTACTATCTTTAAGCTGTAGGAGTACTACTTATTGCTCATGTAGCAATCATTAAACGAAATCCTAGCATTTCTTTGATACAACTCCCTTTTGCAGCCACAAAAAATTTCCCATGTTAGAAAAGAAACTTGTTAAATGATTAAGATGGTTCATAAAGAAAATTTGGAGAATATATTTGGTCTACAACATTTTTAGTACATTAAAAGAAGATAAAGTATTTCTTTTATTAAGAGCAGTTTTAGTACATTAAAAGAAGATAAAGTATTTCTTTTATTATGCCATCTACAATGGGGCGCCCTAAGGGCTAAGGCGCGCCCTAAAGCCCGCCTTATGCACCGCTACGTTAGCATTTTATCCTACTGCCCTTCCACCTGCGGTGGGGCGCCCTAAGGCGCGCCCTAAGCATTTTTACTATTGTTTTGTTATTTAATTTAAATATTTTCAAATATATAAATGCAAACTTATTAAAAAACACAACGATTAATTAAAAGAACGACAAAAAATTATTAATTTAAAAAAAAAAGTTACACGAGTTAGAAATAAAAAAAATGACTATCCTACAAAAGCCCCAACTTCCGGCTCAACTCATCGATAAACCTCTGGAGGCGCTCGGCTTGGGCCGGATCCGTATACTTCATAAGGGCGTTGTGTGGATCTTCGTTGACTTGCTTCTTCACCTGATCCCAGTGCTTGCGGAGCTGCTCCCGGCAGCGGCGGCGCGACGGGAAGCAGCGGCAGAGCGAGTTGGAGACGGCTCCATGTCGGAGAGACCGTACGAATCCGTACTGAAATCCGGATCGTACTGCGTGTTGACGTCGACCGATATTCGCCAGGTTGTGTACCCGGCCACCGTGCGCCATCTCCAAACATCGGGCTACTATGACTTGTGTATCCAGCGGAATCCATTTTATAGCGTAATTTGAGAGTTTAAAAGTTAATCGAAAAGTTACAAATGAAAAGTGAAGATGGGGTATATATATAACAAAATTTTCAAATTAAAAAAAAAAAACTAAAACGCGTTGCATGGTCCGCGGACTAAGCATCAGGCGCGGACTAAGCATCGTCCGTCGTCCGCGGTGCCACATTAGCGGACGATAGCGCGAAGTCCGCCCCATTGTGGATGGCCTTAAGAGCAGTTTTAACCTTTCTTGGATTATTGTCTGAAGTTCAAGCTTCTAGGTGCCTAAATATGGTAAATTCAATATTACTATGAAGACGCTAGAAGCCTATAAAACAGAATGAAAAGCAACGGAGTAATATATACAGATATTTAGGGGTGTACATTCGGGTTTCGGTTCGGTTTTTTGTCAAAACCGAACCAAAACTGAAAAACCGAATTTAGTTCAAAATCCAAACCGAACCGAACCCGAAACCGAAACTGAAAAACCGAAAACTGAACTTAAAAAACCAAAAAATCCGAACAAAACCGAAAAACCGAAAAACCCGAAAAAATAAATATAATATTAATATATATGTGTGTAATTTATTTTATTTTATATATACTAATAGAATATTTATATATAATATAAAATTAATAATACATATAATATATATAATATAGTAGAATTTATTAAAAGAATATACTATATATTATATATAATATAATATATTAAATTAATAGAATATATATATAATTCGATTATTCGATTTTTTGGTTTTTTTCTTCGCCCGAACCGAACCGAACCGAAAAACTAAAATTTTTGTATTTTCAAAACCGAACCGAAAAACCGAAATAACCGAACCGAATTTCAAATTTTCGGTTCGGTTCGGTTCGGATATTCGGTTTCTGGTTTTTTTGCTCACCCCTACAGATATTGGTCCCTAAAATTATAGACTTTGGTCAAATTATGAGATTTCCCACGATTTTTAAAAATTGATCTAAAATATCAAAAACTTTAAACTTTGTTTTGGTATTTCTCACGGCATGTTTATTACTATATTGGACTAATTACGAGACATTTTATCATACTTAACATAATTAAATCGATGTGATTTTCAACGTGACTTTTTATCCTACTTGTTATAAATTTTAAAAATATTTTAAAATATAATAAAACATATCAAGGTTGCTCATGTAAAATAGTAAGGTTTTGATAAAAAAAATATTTTATTTGATTTAGTTTGGGAAATACCAAACAAAATGCAAAGTTTGTGATATTTTAGACCAATTTTAAAATGAGTGAACTACATAAATGGTGCATGATCTTTATTTTATATCGTTTTTAGTATCTAAGAAAACTTTAGATTTTGTAATTGTACATATGTGACTGTTCAAAAATGGAACTGAACTAAAATGTTGAGAAGAAACTTATAAGGTTAGTGTTTGAATTTTCTGTTTTTATCAGAACAAGTGTGTCAAGGCATCCACAATGCAGCTTGTTGTGGGCTCGATCTCGTCTCGCCTAGACGCCAACGAGTTGGCATTGCAGCCATCTCATCTTGGTTTTGTATACTTGAGTAAACCTTTTGTAGACAGATTTTCAACTCCAATCTTCCTTGTGACTTCGACGAGAGACAAATAGTTCCTTTAAATGAATTAAGCTTCATGATAAATAAATTAAAATATAAGACAGATAGAAAAGAATTAATGAGAATCATGAATAATGAGAAGAGATGGTTAACAGTGGAAGGAAAAATAGAAAAGAATTAATGAGAATCATGAATACTGAGAAGAGATGGTTAACAGTGGAAGGGTTGCATGTGTTTTTATTGTCTAGTTTTTGAGCTTCTTGGTGGTTTCTATTTCTTATGCCGTCGCCGGTCATCATTTTTACCCTTGGTTGGACTATACCCGTTTACTGTTTTTACATGTGGTTTGAGCCTTTAGATTATCGGAAAAAAAATAGGCCTAAAAATGAGTTCTTGAAGGTGGAATATGGGCCCGCAGAAAATTTCAGCCCACATAAAATGTTCCGTAGCCCAATTCTTGTAGATATTTGGATCTCAATCCACTCTAGTTGAATTTGAATTCAACATTTGACAGAAGAATCTAAAACCCAAATTCTTTCATAATTAGAGCCAACTTAATAAATCTCTTCTTTATCTCTTAAACAAAAAAGAAGAAAAAGAAAGAGAAATCTTCTTCATCCCTCAACAATGCAAAGCTCCCAAATCTAAGAAACATGTTCAACTTCAAACATAAACACATGTAAGAAGAGGGCCACTTTTTAACTAAACCAAACATCGTTCGATTCAAAGATAGGCAGAATTTGAAGAGGAAAAAGGCGTCGCCTAAACAAAAATTTTCAATGATAAAACATACCTTAGCTTAGATCATTCATTGGTCACATACATAGCCGCAGTTAGTATTTCACTAATCCTTAGACGCAAATCTAAACTATTTACCAACATATTCCACATTCTTTGAATGCAAAATAAAAAACATCCTTGGATTAACTGAGAAATTTGGCCTAAAAATGAGTTCTTGAAGTTTGAATTGAATCAAATCTAACCAAGATGTTTACAAGTCTCCTAGTGCATTAGCAAAGCTTCATTCTGTCCATCATCGCAAGCATCGACTCACATGTCTAAACCAGCATTATATAGAGTAGACAAGCATAAAATGTGACAGAATGAGTAAAGAATATTGAATTTTACCTCAAAAGATTGCAGCAAATCCATTTGTTCTTAATTGCCTCAAACACGAGCCAGCTTCTGCTGTCACCACGACATACCTGATTGTTAAACTGAAACGTGAAATAAAATGGAGATATAATATAAATGGACCAAATCTAAACCTGAAAACTTGTCATAACTCTTTGCATTAACAAAAACAATTGATTCCAAGAATTTTTCCAAGACATTAGCAAAAACATGAACTCAAAAACAAATATTGGCAAGACCCTACGAGCTGAGAAGGGTTTCATCTCTCATTGTGCCAGTACAAAATTTAAATGCATTCGACACCAACTTCAGCAGCCCGTCTAGGCTTGTTCTTCCTTCTGCTCCCTTGTTGTCTATAGCCAACGGGCTTGATTAGGACAGTAGCATTACTTTTGGCTGCCACGGCATTCTCCTCCTTTACTAATTCATCGCTTTCCTTGATCTGCGAGGGCCTCTTCCTCTTCCTGCCATTCTCTGCAGCAGATTGGTTCTTGCTGCTTTTACTCAACACCAAATTTTTCACCTCCTCACCATCTTCTTCGTCTTCTTCCTCAATCTTCTCAACTTCGTCTCCCTCCTCAAAGTCGTCTTTCATTGGTTTTTGCGGCCTCCCTCTTCTCCTCACGGGTAGCTTCTCATCCTCACCGCTGCCAGTGTCATCACGAGCAGCAAGCGCAGTTTGCTTCTTCCCTTTCCCTCTCCCTCTACCCATTCTTTACAACCAGCAATTCGAGCAAAATTATGATAGTTCTGCAATGGAAATGATGTATAAATATGACTCCAAAAACACCCCTTTTGCAAAGATTGATGGTGGAAATAACAAGAACGATAAAAAAAACTAGATAAAGTAATCCAAGAAAGCAAACAATTAAGCAGAGAAGTAAAGCAACAAAACAAATCTAGAACTAGACAAATTCAAATCTAAATCTTATCTATATTGTCCACTGAAAATTTCAAGAAATCCCAGACCCACTAAACTTGGGCTCAGATTTAGGATTCATCACATATATTTAGCTAGTACACAATACAGCAAACTACAAAATGAGCTTCAAATCCAATAACTTTTTAGCTAAATCGAGATGCTTGACTTGCAAATAACCTTAGTGAATCCAATAAAAGCAAATCTAATCCATGTATATAGCATAGCTTAGAACCTCAAGAAACCATCTTTTTTTCATTTCTTCAAAACAAAACAAAAAAAATAGAAACACTAGATCATTGTAAACAGAAAGCAAAAGACTATATCAGATCATTAGTTTATACGAAAACAGAAAAATTACAGCAAAAATAAAGTGAGTGACATACCAAATGAAGCTGGCTTCATAAGAAACAATAAACATCTGCCTCCGAAATAAAAGAAACCATTTTCAAGAAAAACAAACAACACCAATCAGAAACCCAATAGAAAAACAAGATTTTGAACCTGCATGAATAGTTCCAACGGTAAAAGGGAATCAAAAAGGTGAAGTCTTGGTATGGTCTGAGTGAGAATTGGATGAAAAATTGATCTGAAACAGGGAAAGAAAGGGGCAGAGAGGAAGAAAGCCCAGATCAAATAAACAGCAAGAAACGGATTAAAGAGAGAAAATGAAGTCAGATTTGGAAAAAGATTGGATTCTTAGCCAGATTTCAAAGGTTGAAGTGCCAGCCAATGAGCTGAGGGAAGCAAAGACTGCGAGAGAGAGAGAGAGGAAGTGATGAAAACTGAGTTAGTACTTAGTAAGTGGTGAAAGGATATTTATTTAATTTGATGGGCTGTTTGAGAAGTTAGGGTAAAGTGTAAAATTAAACAATTCAAGACAAGAGCACAAATTCATTTTTAGGAGAATTAAATTAAATTAAATTAAATTAAATTAAATTAAATTAAATTAAATTAAATTAAATTAAATTAAATTACTAGAAAAATAAAAAGACCATCTTTTGATGTCATTCCTGTACCACACATCGTATACATAGTCAAACTTGTTATCTAAAACAGTTTTTAACGAGTGAGTCAAAAACCCTAAACCATATTTAAATATTTCAAAAGTGGGAATTCTCTAAATTAGGTCCTTCAATTGTAAAGTACTACATGCACGGCACACAATCAAAATATGCATCCACAGTGACAGCTATATACCATATTATTAAAAATAATTCATATTGAATAATTGCCCCAATATTGTATTTGTAAGCACAAACTTCATTTTCTATTTGTGTTTAATTTATGTGGTGTCGACAGCATAGCTACACTGCAAGTGTGCCGCGTAAAATGCAATTTTAGTGTTATGGTCATTATTAATGTTATAGATTTTTTAATAAAGAATTTATAAACAGTCTGTTGGTAAAATGCAGCTTTTGCTTTTTTCCCGCATTATAAGAAATACAAAAGAATTAAAAAAACAAGAGATGATATTCCTCAATAGTGGTATGTGAAATGCAATTTTAGTGTTATGGGTTAGGCCATCTGCAACGCAGTCTTTTATCCGTCAATTAATCGTCCCTTAAATTATTATTCATGGGCCTCACTGTACCTTTTTACTCCATCTCTTAACTAAGAGACGGAACCTGCAACCCTCCATCTCTTATTCGTCCCTTAACCGTATCTTAAATTACTATTCATACAATTTTATTTTTTAGTTTTATTTCCAACCAAATTCAATTAATAAAAACTAGGGGTGAGCAAAAAAACTGGAAACCGAATATCCGAACCGAACCAAACCGAAATTTTGAAATTCAGTTCGAATTTTTCGGTTTTTCGGTTCGGTTTAAAAAAAAAAATGGTTTTTCGGTTCGGTTCGGTTCGGTTCGGGCGAAGAAAAAACTGAAAAACCGAAAAACCGAATTATATATGTATTCTATTAATTTAATATATTATATTATATATAATATATATATTCTTTTAATATATTATATTATATATAATATATATATTCTTTTAATATATTCTACTATATAATATATATTATATGTATTATTAATTTTATATTATATATAAATATTCTATTAGTATATATAAAATAAAATAAAATACACATATATAAATATATATTTATATTATATTTATTTTTTTCATGTTTTTCGGTTTTTTTTCGGGTTCGGTTTTTCGGTTTTTCGGGTTCGGTTCGGTTTGGATTTTGAACTAAATTCGGTTTTTCGGTTATGGTTCGGTTTTGGCAAAAAACCGAACCGAAACCCGAATGCACACCCCTAATAAAACACACTTCATTAAATAAAATAAAATTACAACATAAAATAAAAATATAACTTAAAATTTTAAAAAATAAAAAAAAATAATTAAAATCCTAAAAAAATAAAAATTACATCATTTAAAATACAATTTTATGGAAAATAAAAAAACTACTCCGCCGGCGAATCATCCCCCGAAGACGATGGAGGTGCACTGAGAGCATTCCCAACGGCGAACAGCAGCTCACCGTCCGTCCTTGCCGCTGGCAAGGACGCGCTCCGCCACCATTGCGCTCTTGCCGCTGGCAGGGCGCTGCTCTATGCATAGAGCACGTCCGTGCCAGCGGCAAGAGCACAGCGCGTCGACGTGGCAGCTTCCGATTGGCCCGTTGATTTATCATTTTTTATTTATTTTTTTAAAAAATCGAAAAAATCTGAAAAGTTCAAAATTAATAAAAAAAATATTGTCTCACTTCCTAATAAAATATATCCATTTTTTCCACACTTTTAATTTATTTTTTTCATTATTTTTACCCCAAAATTCATACTTTCATCTATAAATACTCTCATTTCAAACACAAAAAATGACACTATACTAAACAACTCTCTCAATCTCAATTTTTAGGATTTTAATTATGTAATTTTTAATTTTTAGGAGTTTAATTATGTAATTTTTAATTTTTAGGATTTTAATTATGTCTTTTTTATTTTATTTGTAATTTGTAATATTTATTGTGGTTTTTTAATAAATTTTAGTATTATGGAAATGTTATTGTTTAATTGAATTTTAAATTAATTGTGCTCGTCCTTGCGGAAGAGCACAGCTGTAGGTGTTGTGCTTTTGCCAGAGAGCAGGCATGAATAGTACCGCCCGGGCCCACAACCGTGCCGTTGGCAAGAGCACGGTTGTGGATGCTCTGAAGCCACCTGGAGGCGGAATACCAAGTTGTCTTGCTATAAACTCAAATCCGGCAAGATAGGCTTGGTATTGGGGAGGCGTCATGCGGGAAGTGTCCGCCATTGTGGCGGTCATGTACATGGACATTAGGGAGTTCGAGGGTGCCCCCGAGCCCGAGCCTGCCTGGCTTGATTCGGCTCGGCCCCTACTCCCTCTAGCCGCCTTCGCCGCATTTCTCCCTTGCGGCCCACGACGCCCACGGGAGGACCCCCCGGCATCATCTGCCGTGCCCTCAACCTCCTGCGAGGCAAACTCTTGTGCGGCGCTGCCCGAACCGCCTCACTAGACGAGTATTGGCCACCCGCCGTGTGCTTCGTGCGCTTCGAGGTCGAGCCCGAGCTGGACCGGACACCGTTGGCCCACCTTTCCTCGTCTTTGACGACCTCCCAAACATCGACATGTTTGAATTGTTTGCCGGTGTCGTCGAAGTAGACTCGCAAAGGCGACTTCAGAATGTCGGCTCCCATAGCTCCGCTTTGGTAATGAGCCACTTCACTCTTGTAGATGGCGCATAATTTTTTGACCTCTCTGTCGGCTCGGTCAAAGTGAGCGCGGAGCATCTTAAATGTGCGGCGGCGGGACCCCTTCGGCTTAATCTCGTGGTAGGCCTCGGTGACCTTTTCCCAGAAGCACTTCCGGGATTGTTGATTTCCGACTATGGGATCGTACGAGACGCTGATCCAGGCGTTGTACACCGTCAGAGTTTCTTTGGGGCTGTACGGATGCCGGCATAGATCCTCCTCCTCCTCGTCCGCCTCCGCCTCCGCCCTAGAGCTTCCACCGCTTCGGCCTCCTCCACCGCCTCGGCCTTCTTCCGGAGTGGGTTCAACGAAATAATCCTCCCGAATATGGGATAATCCCTGCGAATACCTCGGGGCGGAGGGACGAGAGTATGCATCCACATCAAAATGGGGTGGTTGGTACCCCCGGCGTCGACGAACCCTGGGTGCCCGGCATCGACGAATGAGAACCACCACCCAGGACATTGTACATGCCCCCCCAGTCGCCAAACGCGTTGATGTCGAACCCGCCGGAGCCGCCACCGCCAGAGTTTCCGTCGCCGGACATTTTGTGATAAGAGGTTAGATGAAAATTGGAGAGGAAATGAAGATGATTTGGGAAGAATAGATGTGTATTTGTGTGTGAAATGAGGATGAATTAGGAGTATTTATAGAGTAAAAAAATAAAAAATAATAATAAAAAAAGAAAAAAACGGTAATATTAACGGTAATATTACTGTTTTTCATTTTTTTTAAATTCGATTTTTTTTAAAAAAATGATTTATTGCGCCAGCGTGACGATGCCCACTCGCGGGCCGGCGAGTGGGCGTCACGCATGGCGCCGGAGCGCGCCACGTGGCGCTGGTCTCCATCCGTCTCGGCGGGACAGAACGCTCGGCGGGCTGGGGACGAGACGGGGCGCTGCAAAGCGTCACGCCGCCGTCTCGTCCCGGCGTGACGGATTACGGGCCACCCGCATGACGCGTTGCGGGTCCTTATGTGTAATAAGTGATAATCGTTTTTTTTATTTACGCAAATTATATGCAAATAATGTTGAGTGAAATACAATTTAGTGTTTGTTGTGAGTGTTAAGTAATGAAAGAAGAAATAGACATGAGACACATAAATTGTGTAAGTGAACTGCAATTTTAGTGTGTGTTTCTACTCATGTCTTGAAATTTCAAAGAATTTCAAATAAATTCATTCACTTAATTTTTTTTTTTGATTTGTGAAATAACATTTTAATATACTAACTTTTGTCTTTAACTTTCGTTTAATTTTGTGTTTTCGACCTAATAACATTTGTTAAAATTATACTACTAGTATATATACACGAGTAAAAACAGGGTCGTCTTGTACTGAGTTTATCATCTTAATCCCAAATTGAGATTGAATATGGACCCTTTGATCCAAAGATCGAAGGCCGAGATTGAATAAAAAAAATATCAATACATTGAATTAACAATCTCAACAAAAGGGTAAAATGGACAATTTACATAAAATTAAGCGCGCAGGTTTTGATTTCATTTCTCAAACCATTCACTCCACCTTCAACAACCACACCACTCACTTCATTTTCTCTCTCAATCTCGTCGCCGTTCACTCCATTTTCTCTCTCAATCTCGTCGTCATTCAAAGCCAGATTCACTACTCCAAAACACATATCTCTCACTCAAACACAGAAGAACAGCTCGAAAACTCCCCTTCTTCTCCGAAGAAAAGTTCGACCTAGGGCAGATTCACAAATTTGAAGAAAAACGACGGTAAATATGAAATTTAAACTTCGAATTTTGTTTTGAACTTGCTAAAATTTCAACAGAAACGAAATTAATACATTTATTTCGCAGTGGACATACTTCAAATCAAGTGCAATGGTTTCAATCGAAAATGCTCTTGAAGAATCGAAAGGTATTTTTTTAATTTCATTTACCGATTTCTGATTTTTTTGCATTGTAGTTTGAGATTTCTGATTTCAACAAAACTTCTATAGTTGTGTTGTTGTTAGATTGATTTCTGATTTGATAACATATGAGAATATGAATCTTTATTTTCTGAAAGCTTGAAATTCTGATGAATTTTACACACGTAAATGGAATATTTAGAAGTTCTGTTAATATTAGAAAGCTTTTGTTTACTATATCTAATGCAAATATGGATATTGAGGTAGTTAAATGTCGATAATGTGTTAGCTATATCTTGGTATTTGAGTTAGCTATACGTTGATATTGAGTTAGCTATGTGTTGATAGTTTGTTAGCTATGTGTTGATATTGAGTTAGCTATATGTTGATACTGGGTTAGATATGTGTTGATGATGTCTTAGCTAAATATATGCTATATGTTGATATTTGTGAATTCAACAACATGTTAGAATGATTGTAATACTTGACATAAGTTTGTTTCTAAATTAATTATCATGTTTTATGTTTACCAAAAATACAGCTATAGGGAAAAGATCTAGACCAGAGGAAGATGACGATAACTTTGACAACAATGAGAACTTTAAGGTCTTTTGCTGAAAAAGTTAAAAATACAAAAGCAGTAGAACAGAAACATAACAAGGGAGTTGAGGGCATCAGTAACCCCGTCCCCATTTCCGGCCCCAAGTCCCCTCCACGTCATCATTCCTCTACAGTTGCGGCCCAGGCCCCAACTGCTGTAACCCTGCAGGCCGCAACTCGGGCCGCAACTAATAAATGACACTATTCACAACTCCAACCTATTTAACTCGAAAACGCAATTCGTTGAACAATTGAAACCGGGAAAATGCATTGTTCATTCGAAATTAACATTACATTACTAGACGAAGCAAATTTAAAATACAAGAAACCCGGGCCACGACTACTACTTCTTCATTTGGGCGCGAAGGTAGGCGATCATCTCACGGTGCAACTCGAGCTCCTCGTCCGACATCTTCGATGTATCCCTCGCTGTCAACTCCGTCAGCTGGCTCATCCGCCATGTAATATTCATCTCCGACAAAGTGTCGGACATCTTATCCAGAGACGGATTGGTCGGCGGTGGCACCATAGCGGAGTTGCTCGCAGCTGCCTTCCCCTTTGCTTTCCTCTTGGCCGCCTTTGTTCCTGTCGGGCGGCTCTGAATGCTAGGAGAGGAGTAGAAGACATCGTCGTCCGTCACATTGAGGTCGATCGCCGGACCTCCTTCGCTCGAAGAGTAGTTTCCGGAGGCGGAAACTTTGGTTCTCTTCGCCGCCCCAGTTGCCGCTGGCTCAGCACCGCTGGTGTACTTCGGGCTCTTCTCGACGAGCTTCCAAACTTCGAAGTACTTGAAGGTCTTCTTCCCGTCAGTGAAGAACGCTTCCTTTGCCTTCTCGACGAGGTCCGCCTCGCTGTGCCCGCTCGGCCACATACGGACTACGTTGGCCCACTTTCCGTTCCACTTGCTCATATCCGCCTGGACCCGGCCCCAATGCTTGCGCAGCTTCACGTAGCTACGCTCGCTCGACCCTTCCGGACGGCCAGCGTTATATTTCTGCGCAATCCGCTCCCAAAAAGCCTTGCCGGTCTGCTGGTTGCCGATGATAGGATCCTCGGAGACGTCGATGTAGTTCCTCGCAAGCCACATTGTCTCGGGCGGAGTGTACTTCTTCGGCCCATCCTCCTCTCCGACCTTCTCCTTTCCCCGCTCTTGAGCGGGCTCCATCTCACTGACCTCGAACTCGTCGGTGTTGACCGGCGATGTAATGTCGCCGTTGCTACCGACTCCCGGACTAGGCTGTGTCTGCGATGGTTGCGATGACGGTATGTACCAATTGTTCGAGTTAACGAACTCCTCCATCTCACGTTGATCGCTGTTGAACCAATCCATTGACGCCGAAAATACAAAGGGTATAATAGAGTATTGAAATGGAACGCGGGATTGAAATGGATGGAACACAAGCTCGTATTTATAGACATCGAATTTAAAAAAAAAACAAAATTGGATTTGCGTCCCGGCCCGAAGACCGTGTAACGCTGGGCCGGGACGAGGGACTTGCGGCCCGTCACCGTGCAACCCCGTCCCGGGCCGGGACGCGGGACGCTCCCCAGGCCGGTCACGCGTCACCGGGACGGTCCTGAGCCGTGCCGCACTTCCGTGTAATGCATGGGACGGGCCGGGACTCGCAATTTGCGGCCCGGCCCCAAGCGTTACGCATGTTCTTCAGAAGAAACGGAAAATGCAGAACGTGGAGAGAAGTCAGAAAAATAGAAGGAAAAGGTGGGAAAACAGTAGGAGAAGGCAGGAAAATAGAAGATGAAGAAAGAAACTATAAATGCGAAGAAAGAAAAAGACGAGGAGGAGACAGAAACATTGAACAAAGAAGACAACCACTCTCAATATTACTATTTGGAATTCTCAATAATTCGTGTATAATTTCTCAACATTAGGCCATCCACAATGGGGCGGACGATAGCGCGCCCGATGCATCGGGCGAGCTATCATCCGCCATTGTGGCTTCGCGGACGACGGACGATGCATCGTCCACGCCCGATGCTTAGTCCGCGGACGAAGCGCGGACGATAGGGCATCATCCGCGTCATCGTCCGCCCACTATGGGAGGCACGGACGATGCAGCGCGTTTTTGTTTTTTTAATTTTTTAAATTCGAAATTTGTCTATTTAAACCTTGATTGTCATTCCATTTTTCATACGAACATTTCTCGCATCAGTTCTCTCATCTCTCACATCTCTCCAAATCTCACAAGCCAAAATGAACCACGACTACGACCGGAGTTCCTCGGAGGACGGTAGTCCGACCCTGACTCGAGCCTTAAATGCAGCCATGCACGACGCAATGGTGGAATGCTTAGCCATAATTCAACGCGAGGAGGCGGTGGCGGCGGCGGCAGCGGCGGCGGAGCAGATCCCCAGGCCTATTCGACGTCGGAAGTCTGTCCGAGGCGATCACGCCGCAGCTCACGAACGTCTATTTGCAGTGGGGCTCGACTGTTTTCCGCCGTCGGTTTAGAATGCCTCGTTACCTTTTTCTCAGCATTGTCCAGACGTTGCAGTCACGCGATGAATACTTCTAGTATCGGGAAGATGGCATCGGCAGACCCCGGCTTACGCCATTGCAAAAGTGCACAGTTGTACTCCGGCAGTTGGCCTACGGCACCAGCGCTGACATGTTCGACGAGTACCTCCACGTCGGGGATACTCCAGGCCGCGAGTGCCTGAAGAGATTTTGTAGGGGAGTTGTCGAGGCCTACAGCGACACATATTTGCGAAAGTCGACGACTGTAGATTGCCAGGGCCTAACGAGAATGCACGAGACGGCGCACGACTTTCCTGGGATGCTAGGGAGCATCGACTGTATGCATTGGGAGTGGAAGAATTGTCCGGCGGCGTGGAGAGGCCAATTTACTAGTGGATACAAGGGCAACCACCCGACGATAATCCTCGAAGCCGTCGCTGACTATCGGCTCTGGATCTGACATGCTTACTTTGGTGTAGCCGGGTTAAACAACGACATCAACGTCCTCAACTCATCCACCCTCTTCACCGAGCAATGCAACGGCAACGGCCCGGCCATCGAGTTCACTGCCAACAGGCGCCAATACAACATGGGGTACTACAAGGCCGATGGCATATACTTACGGTGGAATATTTTTCTGAAGACGATCAGTTGCCCAATTGGTGATAAAAGAGTTTTTCTTTGAGCAAAAGCAGGAGGCGACGTGCAAGGATGTGAAGCAGACATTTGGTGTGCTCCAATCACGGTGAGCAATAGTGAAAGGGCCGGGGCGTCTCTGGTTCAAGGAAATCCTCGCCGATGTCATGCATGCGTGCATAATCTTGCACAACATGATAGTCGTGAAGGGGTTGGCAGCGGAAGCGTGCATTAATTTACCGATCACATAAATTTGATCTATGTAGCAGATTATTTAGATAAATTCTATTCGCGTAATTATCACATGTATCATGCTCATAACTTGAATTAAAATATGCTTTAGCATATAAAATCCCTAAAACATGCTTACTACGGAATTAGCCAAATTACCTTGTTGATTCAATCAAGAATCGATGATGGCTTGCGTCTTCTCCACGTGAAGATCTTCAGTACTCGACCTCGGACCTTCTGACTGGTGTCCCGGACTATACGCTGATATTTGTGTGGGCAAATCTCACCAACGTACTAGGACTTGAATAACGAAGACAGAACTCAGCTCATGGAGGAGGCAAAATTTTGAACTCTCTCTTTCCCTAAGGGGGACGAAAATTCTCAACCAAAATTATTGTATTTTCTGTCTCTTTATTCTCCTATTTATATTAAGTCACATATTGGGCCCAGTCAGGGATCTAAGGAAGAATTTGGAACAGGCCTCACCCAATTAGCTTTTTACTAATTAAATTGAACCCACAATTTAATATATGCTTATATTGGAATATTACAAGCAGCCACTACAGAAGTAATATTGCACTGCCTTCCAAATCCGAAATTACAAGTATTCCGGGTTTCCTTTAATTGCATTTAATTTATTTCCCGCGCTTAAGATAGAAACATCTATTAATTAATTATTGTCTGCTATGGACTTAATTAATTAACATATTTTAATCTCCAAGAGTGGACTTAGCAAGAAACTCTTATTTATTATTCATAGAGTAATTAAACTCCAACTAGCTAGGTTCCGAATAATAAAACTTTGTTTCGAGCTCCTCTTGTGGATGTTATCAAACGAGACTCTCCTCGCGCACGATTCAACGTAATAGCAATCCTAGCACCGCTAGATAATGATCGCCACTAGCAATATACCTGGATCGTTGGGTGACGAAAAACCCGCACCTTTGGTAAGTCAAAGTAGTAGATACTCAATATCGTATGCTCAATGCTAACATACATTGATTAAGAAATTAATTATCAAGACCTCGTCTTTCAGTAGATAGCATAAATACTCGTCTTGCTGTTAGATCCATTCAGTGCTATACCACACCAACGTCATCTTATTTCAATAAGGCTTAGAAATAATCGGACTGACATTGCAACCTTTCACGATAGGTAGTCTAGGCCTATCTAGGTTGTGAAATTCTTATTTTTCTTTGTTTAGAACTGACCGTGTTACCTTAAATTGGACGATGTCCACAACCGGTCTACTAAAACAAAGACTTAGACTTTGTTACGTTTGCTTATACATTTAAATATGCAATAAACCTATCTAGGTTGTGAAATTCTTATTTTTCTTTGTTTAGAACTGACTGTGTTACCTTAAATTGGACGACGCCCACAACCGGTCTACTAAAACAAAGACTTAGACTTTGTTACGTTTGCTTATACATTTAAATATGCAATAAACAACCATTAAATGTAAAGCATAATAACATTATGACAAAAATAATCTGTTGCATTTATTGGAAAATAACAATTAGAGTTTTACAGTATCCAATCACTCGAAAGGTGATTTCTAGTATACTAACAAGTCGAACATGAATGTGGGAGCATCACCGATTGGACCGATGACGAAATTGCATCCAGCTCCTCCAGCACGGCGACCGCGACCCCGCTCGAGGATTACCGACAGGCTTCAATGAGGTTCTATCTGGACAGGCCTCAATGCGCAACCAACACGACCATGCGCAGCTCATGAATGACATGATTGAAGAAGTGTGAGCCCGTAACCGCCGTCGCTGAGTTTGCGTATTTTTTTATAATCCTTATTGTAATGTATTAATTTTGTAAATGAAATGAATGTTTTTCCCAATTTTTGTAGTTATTTAAATATTCAAATAGAAGAAAATGCTTAGGGCCCCACCGCAGGTGGAAGGGCAGGAGGATAAAATGCTGACGTAGCGGTGAATAGGGCAGGCTTTAGGGCGCCCCATTGTGAATGGCCTTACTATTTAGAATTCTCAATAATTCGTGTATAATTTCTCTAACATTACTATTTGGAATGCTCAATAATTGGCATATAGTTGTGAATAACAAAATAATATCAACACAACATAGTAAATTCTCAATAATTCGTGTATAATTTCTCTAACATTACTATTTGGAATGCTCAATAATTGGCATATAGTTGTGAATAACAAAATAATATCAACACAACATTGAAACAATACCAAATCATGTACTTCTTAATATTTTGTAGATGAGTTACGATAATTCTCAATACTGAAGACTCACATAACATGTCCAAAATGATATAGGTGATGCCATTAGTATTTCTAAATACAAAAATATTCAATGGCAAGAGTCACAAAAGAAGTTAATTTATAATCCTCCAAAGCTCCAATTGTTTTTCCCAATTTGCAATAAGTTCGTCCACATCAACCTTGGCAAATTTGTTGCATTCAGTCAGATGGTGTTTTGCCTTCTCCTTCACCAACTCGCAGTTGCAATTGGATGTACACGTCACTACAATATTTGGCACGTAAGATTCTCAGAGTCTTCGATGGCAGTCCTGTTTGCCAATCTTTGATCTTTTGTCCCTTGTACGTCTCCATCAGGTTACAAAAATCAATAATAAAGAACAGAACATCAATAAATTACATTTGAAAATATCAACATACAAATTAAAACTAAGAAACAGAGAATAAGAACAAAAAACAGAGGAAACAACACATGAATAAAACCGACAGAATAATCATCAAATAAACTGAGACAAAAAACACTAAAACTAGTACTAATCAATGAAAAAACTACTTAATACATAAACACGTATCGGAACATAAACATCAGAATCAAAAAATTACAAAAATTACTAACGAATATATGAAACAACAGCTCGAATAAAAACAGAAAATTCAAATACAAAATTTAGAAGATGCATATCGAATGATTCAAAATTAAAACATAAAAGCACAATTATTAACACATACCTGCCATTGTTGAACAAAGACAAGCAAAATAGCTTCGAAAAGGAGACAATCGCGATAGGTTGATGAGATCGGCAGAAATTGACAAGCAAAATAGCTTCAAAAAGAAGAAAATCGCGATACGTGAAGACTGAATTTGATGAGATCGGAAGATATTGAACAACGAGAATCAATTCCTTCAATTTATAATCGCGTAATTTAGAAAATATGAATTTGGAAAGAAATCTCCGAGATTTGAAGACTGATTTGATGATACGAAGAAGAGAAGAGAAATTTTAGGGAGAAGAGAAATTTTGGGAGAAGAGATCTGAGCGTGAATTAGAGCACCCGCAACGTTGTGCCGTTGCGGTGCCGTTGCCGTTCCGGAGGAATGGTTCCGCGGCGGCACGCGTTGCAGCCTCCGTGTCGTCGCGGTTCCGTGCCTATGCCGTTCCGGGTGTCGTTGCGTCGGCACGCGGCACGATACGTTCCGCCACGTCGCCTCGCTCAGCGCACGCATGACGCCCACTTGCTGCCCCGCGAGTGGGCTTCATCACGGTGACGCAATAATTTATTTTTTTTTAAAAAATCGAATTTAATAAAAATAAAAAAAATAATTTGCAACCGTTTATTTTTATCCGTTTTGTAATTTTTTTTTATTTTTTTAATTTATTTACTCTATAAATACTCATATTTATTATTCATTTCACTCACAAACACACATCTATTCTTCTCAAATCTTCTCTATTTTCACCCAATTTTCACTTTTGAACAAATGCGTCAAATATTGGAACAATCACTTTGACGGATGAAATTATTAAAATTGTGTACTTTTATTTTTTAAGGATTTTAATTGTGTGCTTTTTATTTTTTTAAGTTTAAGTTGTAACTTTGTTTTAATGTTGTGTATTTTTTATTAAAGTGTGTTTGTTTTTTATTAAAGTGTGTTTTTTTAATTGAATTGAGTTGGAAATAAAAATAAAAAATGAAATTGAATGAATAGTAATTTAAGGAACGGTTAAGGAACGGAGGGTTGCAGGTTCCGTTCCTTAGTTAAGGAATGGAGTAAAAAAGTACAGTGGGGCCCGCAAATAGTAGTTTAAGGAACGGTTTACGAACGATATAGGAATAGCGTTGTGGATGGCCTTAGAGTATTGGCATGCAAATGGACTAAAATACCCATTTTCATATTATTTAAATTAATAAAAGGAAAAAAATATCCCAAATCTAGGTTAAATCAAGCCTTTGGATTAAAAGAATGGACGGTTATGATGAACTCTTAATTTGGGATTAGTAATTAGTTAGCAAATTATCATGTTCCAGTAAAAACAATTATAGATATTCAAATAATTAAAGTACAAAATATTTACCAGTGTCGCTTACTGTCAAGAAGACTCGAACTTGGCACCTCATACAATAATGTCTAAGCTCTTTGCCACTAGGACAAAGGCTCTGGACAATATTGAATGATAGTTGAAACATTTGAAATTGCAAAAAATTATACTAATAGCAAGAGGCGACATGGCTGCGGATCCCGATTCCACTATCAAAACACAGTCATAGAGATTTTTTAACAAAGTGTTTTATAAAATTGTTGTGAAAAAACTGTGTACAATGCAATATAAAATATAAACCTAGCAGGGCATAATATAATTTAATAACATAAAGAAACGTTTCATTTTTTAATGTGACAAATGGGTATAATTTGAAAGAAAATAAGAAAGAATTAGAAAATTTTGGCAAAAAAAAGGATGATTTTGAGGTGTGAATAGAGTAATGCGTAAGTATCTTATTTATTGGAAGGAGATTAATAACTTCATTTACTATAAATTAGCTTTTTTAAAAGCGGTAAAAAAACAATATAAATTTAAAAGTAAAAATGAACTCAAGAAAATGATTACACACATTGCGATCATTTTGACTAGTGTGTGCACTACAACGGTGTGTCACACGCGTGTGGTATGACGGTCTGTGTCATGTCACGTGGAATCTGACTCATCCAATGTGGCATGTCTCATTAACGTCACACGTGTGACACATGATTCTGTCGTGAATGCCCTAAGCAATAATAAATAAAAAACATAATTAAACATGTCACTACTCTAACACAATAAACATAATTCAAGATAATGTAAATATATACATAGAAATATACAATAATTTTCCTTTTCATTTGGGGAGTGCCCTATTTTTCTATCGGATGAAAATCATTATGAGCATCGCACCTGAAGACACATTTTTTCCAGATGGTTGAAATTTTAGAACTCCTAAGAACACGTTTTTAGGTATGAAATTACTTTTAGGAAATTGAAATGAAAAATATGTGCGTGAAAAAAAAACGAGTCCAAATTGTTCTTTGGGCTGTCTTAATTATTTTTCGGGTCCACACGTCAAACAGCTAATACAACATACCTATACAATTTCAACTATTGGCCCATATATGTTTTAAGGCTTAAAACTCCCTTTTGAAACACCATGATGCCTCTCGCGTGTGTTGTTTGTGAGATTTATTGCAATTTTTAAACATTGTTGGAATAATGATTTTGTTACTTTGGGACCCATTTTTATTTAGTAAGAGTCAACTATGACTTTTAATCTCGGACATACTAAAATAGTAAATCAGGACTCCCTTATCAGGACTCCTAAGGGAGGACGAAGGAAATAATGAAACTTTTGAAGTAGAAAGAAAGTAAATAATATTATCATAGAAAATTGAATAAAATTTATAATGTCCCACCATGAACGGTCATGGTCATAATTGACGTATTACGAAATTCATAATATAAAAATAATTTAGAATATACACAAAAAATAACTATTTCGTTGAATTCATAATTAGGTATGCAGTAAATAAGAGAATTCGTAGTTACTTAAAATTAATATTAATACCATCTCCGACCATTTATACTAAATTCAAACTCAAACGATGAAGTGAAGCTCAGTTGGTAACACGCTTCCTCTTTAACTAATAAGTCAGTGGTTCGAATCACCACAAGGTAAATCGGTAACTCATTACTTCTCTTTGTAAAAGAATACTAAATTCAAATCCATTTTGGTGCAAATATAATACTCCTCTAATAGTGATTTTACTATAACAATTTACGCCAAACTAAAACTTAATGCATGATATAACCTTGAAGTCTTGTTATTTATTGTACTTCATCATATGCAGGGGTATAATCCATGTGTATATTTGTATGGCGAAATTGCTTCATGCCTCTGCTGGGCTATCTCAATGTAATTAAAGCATTACAGTGAAATAATTTAGAAGGAAAGTAGCGTACTTCATAGTCATTTGCATTGGTTTAGGTGGGAAGGAATTGTTTCCAGATGGACTTAAGCCTTTAATTTTACAACATTATTATGTAGTATCTATTTTTCATCATTATGTAGCAAAGTAGGAGTATTAAGTAGTATATCAGTTGTATACAAAAGCATTCATATTCGGGAATATTAATATATCAAAATAGCACTGCACTCTTACAAATACAAGTACTTTGATTCACCAATTCACACTAGTACGAATATTTTATCAATCAGGAAGTAAAAGAATAAATAAACAAAAAAAAACTAGCAAAAGATGCTGAAACCACTAGTATTTGTATGTCTTGGAACATTGGTTCCAATTTCTTGGAGTTTACTTTGGTAAAAAAGTTTGCATCATGATTTAAAGTTGCAAGTGAAAACTACAAAATAGCTCGTGAATAAGCGCACATAACATCTTAAACTCAATCCAGATCAAATTGATGCATCATCAAACTTTGAGTAGTAGTATTTTCTATCATTAACCAATTATGCACATCAGAAAAACATAGCAAATAAATTGCAAGGACTAGTCAACAGTATTACGAAATACAGAACGGCTAACAAAATCATTTAAAGATGAAAGTAAAAAAAATCATTCAAACATTAATTAGTAATTGGCATCAGAGCATGCAGCTTCTTCTCTACTTGAGTTTCTTTCTTTCTTCTCCCAGCTACGATCAGAGAGAGAAACCTGTAAAGCGATCGAGCCATTGAAGAAAAATTACACGTGCATCAGCGCTAAGCATGACCTTACTAGTAGTTAAGGTTAAGGTGGTCATTGCTTGGGCATGTAGTAAGAAGGGTAGCCCCCCATGGCCGTTTGTGGAGGAGGCGTGTCTTTCTTAACACCATACTGAGGATAAGAGTAATGTGGAAGGACAGCATATGGAGGAGCTGCTGCTGTTTGTGGGTTTGTGTAGGAAGCAGGCGGATATGCTGCCATCGGTTGGGGATAGCCGTACCCCATAGGGGCTCCACCATTCATATGTACAGGCACTGGAACCGCGGATGATGGTAGCTGTGATTGTGTAACCTTCCCTTTGTAGTTATCGGCTAGCTTGGCAGTGATGTTTCTTCCCTGCAATTGATGAGATGGAAGATATTTTACATATCCATCTTTCACAGTTCAAAGAAGAGTCTTTATATTAAGGGAACTCACTCCGAGCAATTTTTGGGGGTCGTCTATAGCTCTCTTTGCTGCCTCGACAGTCTTGTAGGTAACAAAGCCGAAACCGCTGTACAGAAGGACCAAATCCATCAGACCAGATATAATGGGAGAATTGTTCTTCAGGTTTAAGAGAGGAGTTTTTTTACCGCGATTTATTTGTTTCCTTTTCATAAGCAACGGAACCCTCTTCAATATCACCGTGCCTACTGAAGAAGGCGAGCAGCATTTCACTGGTCGTCTCAGGTGACAAACCACCAACGTACAATTTCCTTTGGGCTTGATCAGGTGTTATGCTGTTGCTGCTTAGTCCTTCACTCGCAAGGTTACAAACAGCCATACGACCCTGAAACAAATATGTGGGTAAATAAATTGGAAAGGAGAAGTTCGACTAAGGGGTGCTGGTGGTTATTTATTTAAATGGTAAAGAACTTCAATTTTGTCTGCAAGGTACGAGCTAAAATACTCACATCTATCATTTTACTAGGTGCTTTTAGAGCCGTCTGAGCAGACTCCATATCTTTAAAAGTAACAAAACCATAACCACGCGATTTTCCTGTCACTTTGTCATATATAACAGCACCCTCTTCAATTTCACCATGCTCTATAAAGGCCTGCATCCAATCATTCACTCAACATAAATAAGTCCAGAAGTTCACATTAACACCCCAAAATTGCATGACGAAGAATGTGAGATAAAAGAAAATACACATAGAAACTCTGGATACATTATCAGTGTCAGTGACCAATAGTCATATAAGTGTATAACAGGGTGAATTCACAAAAAACAAAATGCATGTCCAGCAGGCAGCAAACACTCACAGCACACAAAGTTTCTGAAGTAGTATTCCATGCTAAACCCCGAACAAAAAGCTTTCGAAGGGCAGGATCAGCACTTGCAACACTTTTAATTTCTTCAGCAATAGAAGGATATTGGGACCCACTTCACGCCAGAACATGCAAACAAGCACACACATACAAATGTCAATCCACACAGCACGCCACCAGGTTGGACAAGAATGGCCTTTAGTGTAGTATGACGACATGTAGACACACACCAGGCATCCACCTCGCACACCACACACAAGCACAATTAAGCATTTGTGCACATACATGGTAAAAACATCAATAATGCAATAGATGCAATGTACCATTAACTTCTAATCCTACCATATAAACTTCTATATTGAGATAAAGCCCTCATCCTGATTCAATTTTCAACAACCAACATATCCGAACTTGCCACTTATAGGCTTGTGGCGAACCTTCCTGTTTTAAATTTCTCGGCTACAGCATCTAATTACACGGACATCAATGCCAAATATCACAAATAGCCTTTAAGGCTATACTAACAAACTCTTGTTTCTTACACCACATTGCCCTGAGATCCCTAGAGAAATCATTGCAACTCTTCGCTGTCTCAATTTGTAAATATCAGCCGAGCCATATATTAGACTGCCCATATAAAATGCCAACACTATTATCACCACCAATCGAATCCTCTAAGCTCATAATTCATAAAATCATGTTAGCCAGTGAAACATTTATGCGAAAAATCCCATATTTGATAATATTTCCTATCAAATAGAAGTAATATTTTGTAGTAACAAATAGTACTTCAAAATAAAGGACAGATATCAGCTGCACAAACGCCTCCAGCTCCGGAAAAATTCCCTAACAGTAACAATTCTAACATATTCCAATCGTGAAAAAGGGGGGATAATAGAAAGCTAGTTAATATAGAAAATGAATTAGGGTTAGAGGATTACGCTCTAGCAAGTATATCAACGAGCTGCGGCTTAGCGAGCGGGTCAAGAAGCGCGCGCAATTCCTCAATAGTTGAATTCGCAGTCGAATCTTTCGAGTTGGGCGACACCTCGCTGTTCCCCAATTCGTCTAGCTTCCTCTTCTTCAAATCCTCCATTTCCTGAGCTAATACTATTTTCAGCGAGCGCCTATTTCTTCTTCCTCTATCTCTCTCTAGCTCCGAATTGAAGATTTTTTGGCACGAAAAGGGCAGCTGCAGTGTGTGTTTTTCTTGCTGGATTGCTGGCTGGGAGGGCAAAAACTGAACCCTTTATCTGTTGCCGGAAAAAAACTTCATTTTAACATATTCATTTGATTAAACTAACGTTTTTTCGTTATGAATTGGGCCGTAATAAATAGGCCAGAGCAATGTGGATCCTTGAGCCCAATATAGAGTTATTCGTTTCAATTATATTTAAAAATTTGATAATCTTCTCACTATTCTGATTAATTAAGACACTCACAATCAGCGCCTATTGCAGGAGAAGAGCCTATCGACGACTGCCGGCCTAGCGAGGGCGGCGATCAACGCTGATTTGAATTTTTTTATATGATATATTTATATATAATAATTTTGTATGAATTATATTGGATTATACAATAAATTTTTAAGAAAAAGTAGAGCTTTAAAATAAAGTTACTAATATTAATAAAAATTTTACATATTCATGAATCCAATAAATTTTTTTACATATTTATGGATTCCACCCTAGCGTGATGAGGCGGATATGACATCCATCTACACTAGAGCATCACTTGCAGTGGGGGATCGGGGGGCAAGAGGGGGGCGGTCGCCCCTCCCTTGGCGGCCGAGAAGGTTGAATTGTACTACTAAGGTTTTTCCGGAAAAAAGCCATGGTTATAATTACCAGACTTATTGCTAGATATTTTATTACTTCAATTCTTAAATAACAAATGAAATTTACACAATAAATATTATTATGGGCATGTGTATTAAACATATATTAGTTGATTATATCTTTAAAGCATCAACGGCGTTCATTGTATATAACTTTAAAGTACTAGGGTACTTTTGTAACAATTTTATAAACTAATTTCATGTAAGTTATACTTTTGTAACAATTTTATATACTAGTTTCATAATCAAGTTAGTTTTCAAATAAAAACTTTAGCAACCTTTTTGTCCATTATTAATTTTTGATAGAACCGTAAATATTTGGAACAAAAGCTCCGACAGTTAATGTGTATGACTATAAAGTTCTTTTGAGTAATATATATGGAACCAATTTTAAACTTTAGCCTATCCAATATATCAAATATAGTAAGAAAATATGATGATGATTATGGGTGAAGTAGCAGTTTATATGTACGAGAAGACGGCAAACAACGTTTTAAAGAACAAAATTCCACCTCCTCCGAAAAATATTTCTGGATCCGCCACTGATCACTTGATGATAAACTTAAATACTTTGTATAATGGTGATGATAAACTTAAATATGTGTATATAATAGTGTTCGTTCGATTGCTATAAGTATATAATTATTCATCTAATATTAAGTTAGTGAGATTATTTTAGTTGTAGGCTGGGAGGTGATTAATTATGACTCATTGCCGTAAGATTATCCCTCTAGGAGTTGTGAGATTTATTCTTATAAACCAAACAAAATACATATTCAATTATGAGATATAGGGGGACTAAGGTCCCAGGCACCCCCTTGGGTTTACCCTGCCCCCGTTGGACAACCGCCACGATCGCCGGCACCCCCTTGGGTTTACCCTGCCCCCGTTGGACAACCGCCACGATCGCCGGCCAAAACCATCGAGAACAAATTGGCCTTTTCTTCAATGCATTTTGTTGATGCATAATTTGAAGAACTAATGAGTTTGATCGAGAAAGAAACAAGAACTAGAGAGAATGTAGAGCTATTGTGTTGGAGAGAAAAAAATTTCTTTATTGCTTCAAGGATGTGATTAACTACTGATTACAACTCTACATCATGTATTTATACATCAGCTAAACTAATGAAGTGATCGAGACTTCACTTCTTGAAAAGCAGTTACATCAACCGAGAGCTTCAACCGAGAGCTCAATAACCACCAACGGCTAGTAGCCGTTTCTAACTACCTTTTGAATCTTGCACTTCTTGCTTTGGTGTGATGCATCTCCACACTAATCTTCCATGTACACGCAGCGCTTCTTCATCCATATTCTATAACAATCTCCACCTGGATGATGAAGCAATGCTCAAAACACAATCTGATGCATATTCACCAATCTGCAACAGTACCTAAACTTCTCCTTACTTAGAGGCTTTGTCAACATATCTGCGGGATTGTGAGCTGTGTCAATCTTCAACAGCCTCACTCTCCCACTTTCCACTTCATCACGTATAAAATGCAGCCTGACATCGATGTGTTTACTACGCTCATGGAACATCTGATGTTTGGCTAAGCACAATGCCCCATTATTGTCACAGTGTATAGTAACTCCAGTTTGCTTCAAACCGAATTCACCAACGAGTCCAAGCAGCCATTTGCCTTCCTTTACAGCTGAAGTCATAGCTATATACTCAGCTTCAGTGGTAGATAGAGCAACTACATTCTGTAGACTTGACTTCCAACATATAGCAGCTCCAAACAAAGTGAATATATAGCCGGTTTGCGACATTCTAGTGTCAATACTCGCGGCATAATCTGAGTCACAGTAGCCTTGCAATGCCTCCTCCTCCTGAGCTCCACCTTGATCTGTAAACAAAATCCCCAGATTGCCAGCACCTCCCAGATATCTCAGAGACCATTTTAGAGCACTCCAGTGTTGTTTGCCATAAGCTGCCATGTGTCGACTTGTTACACTTATAGCATAAGCCATATCAGGCCTTGTGCATATCATGAGATACATTAAACTTCCAATGATATTAGAATATGGGATGACACCCATTTCCTTTCTTTCCTCATCTGTTTTTGCTGACTGCTCCTTTGACAGCTTAAGGTGCATAGGTACTGGAGTTGAAGTACTCCTCATGTTGTCAACCCTGAATTTCTTCAGGATTTTCTGGACATACTCAGACTGGAATAGCCACAGCTTCTTCTCACTTCTTATTCTGACTATATCCATGCCTAGTATTCTTCTTGCATTACCAAGATCTTTCATTTCAAATGCTTTCATCAACTGCTTCTTAACCTTTTTGATCTCCATTGAATCTGCTCCGGATATGAGCATATCATCTACATAGAGAAGTAGGTAGATAGGTGTCTTGTTCTTCTGCCTTTTGATGAACACACAGCTGTCATACATTGATCTACTGAAGCCAAGATCAGCCAAACTCTCTCCAAACTTGAGATACCACTGCCGGCTGCTCTGTTTCAGACCATATAAGCTTTTCTTGAGCAAACAAACTTTCTCCTCTGATCCAGGTACCTCAAATCCCAGAGGCTGATCCATGTAAATTGTCTCCTCAAGTTCCCCGTTCAAAAAGGCCGTTTTCACATCCAATTGTTCCAGATCCCAATCTTTCTTTGCAGCCACTGCCATGAGCACTCTAATGGAATTGTGCTTCACAACAGGTGAGTAGACCTCATTAAAATCTACTCCCTCTTCTTGATTGAATCCCTTTGCAACGAGCCTAGCCTTAAATCTGACTTTCTCTGCATCAGTGGCCACAATTTTCTTCTTAAACACCCACTTGCAACCAATAACTTTCCTATATTCAGCCTTGTCAACCAACACCCATGTTTTGTTATTGATCAGAGATTCAATTTCCTCCTTCATTGCTTGTATCCACTGATTCTTTTCTGGTCCACTCATAGCTTCAAGATAAGTATTAGGCTCTGCATTCTCCAGCTGTTCTGCTATACTCAGTGCATAATAGATCATCTCATAATCAGCAAACTTAGCTGGTGCCTTGGTGTTTCTCCTTGGCCTATCTCTTGCAATCTGATACTCAGGTGTGGCTCCTGGTTGATCATCAACTCCACTGCTCAGATTCTCAGAAGCTCCACCTCCTTCCTTATCTTCAAGACTCATATCATCAGAAGTAATATCAGAATCTGCTGTAATCTCTTGGGGCCTGTCTGGAATTTCCCTCCTTAGAAATGGCATATCATCTTCAATAAAGACTACATCCCTGCTAATGACTATCTTGTGGTTTTGAGGCTCAATACACCATAGCCTATACCCCTTCACACCCTTTGGATAGCCTAGCATAATACATTTCAAGGCCCTAGCATTTAGCTTTCCTTGCTTCAAATGAGCAAATGCCTTACACCCAAAAGGTCTTAGCCTTGAATAATCTGATTTTGATCCATACCACATTTCATCCGGGATAGACCCCTTTATTGCTGTAGAGGGACACTTGTTGATAAGATATGCAGCTGTAGACACGGCTTCAGCCCAAAATTCCTTGCCAACACCTGATGAAGATAGAATGCATCTTACTCTCTCAAGAAGAGTGCGGTTGAGTCTCTCAGCCACCCCATTTTGTTGTGGGTTGGCTGGCACTGTCTTGTGCCTTCTTATACCTTTTTCTCTGCAAAAAGCATCAAAATCCTTGGACAAGAACTCCAATCCGTTGTCAGTCCTCAACACCTTGGGATATGAACCCTTTTCAGCCTGCATCTGTGTGCAACAATCTCTGAAAGTTCCAAAAGCATCTGATTTTTCTTTTAAGATGAATATCCACACTTTTCTTGTGAAGTCATCTATGATGGACATGTAATACCTTCCCCCACCAAGGCTCTTGACAGGAGATGGGCCCCAAAGATCCGAATGCACATAATCTAAGGGACTGGTAGATGTATGAACACCTACTGGATATGGAAGTTTCTTTGATTTACCAAGCAGACAATCTTCACACTGCATCATTTTGTCTTGACTACTTGCCTTTATTGATCCTTTCTTTATCATCTCCTTCAAGGTGCCTTCAGCTGGATGTCCCAACTTAAGATGCCAAGCATTGAGATCCTCATTAACTACAGCATGGGATTCTCCAATAACCACAGCAGCATCCAAGTAGTACAGACTGCCTTTCCTATGAGCAACCATCTTGATTTGTTGTCCCTTGCATACTCTCATTTCTCCACCCTCAGAAAGAAAGCTAAATCCCTTTCTTTCAAGTGTTCCAAGTGATACAAGATTTCTTTTGACTTCAGGGATATGCCTGACATCAGTAAGGACTTTAATAGACCCATCACTGAGCCTCAATTTTATGCTCCCAATCCCTCTGATGCTGCAAGATTTGTTGTTGCCCAGTAGTACAGATCCATCACACTCTTTTATCTCAGAGAACCAGTCCAAATTTGGACAAATATGAAATGAGCACCCGGAGTCCATTATCCATGACCCATGCTCGACCCTTTCATCAACATTAAGAACCTCAGCAGGCTCCTCACCCTCACTACTGACAAGGTTCGAATTAGGCTTAGATTCTTCAGCCATTTTCCTTTTCCAGCCAAAACAATCTTTCTTCAAGTGTCCAGGCTTTTTGCACCAATGACAAGACCTCGTTTCTTTTGATCCAGAGGCTTGAGACTTGGCTTCCTCGAACTTCTTTGGGAGCCTCTTCTTATTCCATTTCTTGATATTGAGAGACTCTGCCTGAGACTCTGCCTTTCTTGAGCCACTACTCTGCAGTTCCTTGGCCATAAGAGCAGAATAGACTTCATTATAGGTGATTGCAGTGTCTCTACCATAAAGAATCGCATCTCTTAACTGATCATAGGAAGTCGGCAAAGCATTCAAGACCAGAATCGCTTTATCCTCATCCTTCATCTGCACATCAACTGCCTCCAAGTCATCTACAGCTTTGCAGAAATCTTCAAGCTGCTCGACAATTGACTTATCATCAGAGAAGCTATAAGAGTAAAGCCTTCTCTTCATGTACAAGCGATTTGCGAGAGATTTCGCCAAATACACTTCATCTAGTTTCTTTAAAATTCCAGCGGCAGTTGTCTCTCCTTGAACCTCCCTAAGCACCTTGTCTCCTAAGCATAAAATAACAGCACTATGCGCCTTCATTTGCATTTCATCAAACTTGGTCTGGGCTTTATCATCCATCATCGGACCCTTGGCTTTCCCATCTGCTTCACCCGAAGTCAGAGCAGCCGATAACCCTTGTTGAACCAAAACCGCTCGCATCTTGAGCTTCCATAGGCCATAGTCGTTTTTGCCCGAGAACTTCTCTGCTTCGAGCCTTGCTGCCATTGTTACGAGCTTTGACCGATCAACAACCTCTCGGCGTTCCCACAGACGGCGCCAATTGAAGAACTAATGAGTTTGATCGAGAAAGAAACAAGAACTAGAGAGAATGTAGAGCTATTGTGTTGGAGAGAAAAAAATTTCTTTATTGCTTCAAGGATGTGATTAACTACTGATTACAACTCTACATCATGTATTTATACATCAGCTAAACTAATGAAGTGATCGAGACTTCACTTCTTGAAAAGCAGTTACATCAACCGAGAGCTTCAACCGAGAGCTCAATAACCACCAACGGCTAGTAGCCGTTTCTAACTACCTTTTGAATCTTGCACTTCTTGCTTTGGTGTGATGCATCTCCACACTAATCTTCCATGTACACGCAGCGCTTCTTCATCCATATTCTATAACATAATTAGATACTAAGTAGCTCTGAAATGGTCGAATTAGTGAAAGCCGAATTTGATGTGTGATCATTGAGTAGGAATAGATTGTGTACAACAAACAATTATGATCATGTTGGCCGAGCTGTCAGAACTCAGAAGTGTACTATTTCAACTCAATTTTCTATGCTTAAAATTTGGGACTGTCGAATATATTGTAAATTGAAAATGTTCAATATTCACAAAAACTTTCATTTTATTTGTATGTTATATTAACTCGCAAAATGAATTACAAATCTAAAGACTCCAAAACCATTTCTCACAATCGTCCATCAAAAATACTTTGAATGTGGTAACAACTATGAAGTCAAGAGATGCATGCAACTCATTATTAGAATAATGGAGTGAACAATTACATAAAGTTCTCTATGATGATTAACCAAGAACGACAGAGAAGGAGCAGAAACTGTAGAGCGGAAGCGTACCTTGATCCATCTAAAATTAAATGGCGGAATTGCTTTGCAGCGGCCATGGATCTTCCAAACGATCAGAAACATTCTTCGCAATAGTCTGCCTAGAGAATACAGAGATATCGAATGTTCTTATGATATCTGGGGACCATAACCCTAGTTTATATTTATATAAAATATAAACCCATTTATTTTCTATTCGGCCCCTCGTCAAATAGAAAATCACATATGGTATCTGCACTTATTTCCATAACAAATAAATACACTTTTAGCCCAAACTTTAATCTTTATAGAATCACTTTAATTGGACAACTGAAAGTTAGCCATACACATTAAATTAGTCATGTGGAAGCCCAAATTTTCAACAATCTCCCACTTGGGCAACACATGACACCAAATAAATGTGTACAAACCGGATGAGCGCTCAAATATGCTATCACATAGTGTATTTCCGAACAATCTTATTGTCAACCATATCGACATATGACTAAAGAGGTAGTCACCATATTTTTTCATGATTAAACCAATCAGTAATCACATATGCAAACATAATCAACAATAGATCAATTATGGAGTGTAGCATGAAAATTTCATGCAAGGTGATCATACATGCCCATTTCCAACCGGTCCTCCCAAATTATTAATGAGATCAAACCAAAACCAAAACCAAACTACACAAGTAATTGACAAAACATAATACTTTATTTCTGCAGAGAATAACATGAGATTTATAACTGCATGTTCAAAAACACGATATAGAGCAATAACCAAAACTACTATCACTGAACGAAAGTATCCTTAAACAACATAACTCTCATTTAGGCTACAAGCCCATGAAAGACCTTGGGTGATAGTCTCTTAATGAGCGAATTTGTCATCATCAAATCCGTTCCCTTATGCTCTATATGTATTTGTCCATTCCGAACACTTTATTTAACAACTAGGAAACTCCTGTTGTTTCATAATATAATACCGCAGAGTTATTGTCACAACATAACTTAGGTGGTCTTTCAATACCTTTAACAATATGGAGCCTAGTGACAAAATTTTGCAGTCATATTCAAGAACTAGATGCCCAAAACAAGTTACGAATTCTGTTGTCATGGCAGAAGTAACTACAAGTGTTTGCCCAACACTTCTCCACGAAATGGCTCCACAGGAAATAGACACACGTAACTTAAAATGGATCATTTTATTGGCATCTAACAAAATCAGAATCACAATACCTAATGATCTCTCCAAATGATCTGATTTTCTGTATGTGAGCATGTTATGCTTAGTTTTATGTAAATATCTTATAACCCGTTTTGCTGCTTCCTAATAATCCATATCGGGTTAGTGAGATATCTGCCCAATATTAATAATAAAACCCAAATTGGGTCTAATTCATACTTGAGCACACATTAGGCTCCCTATAGCCGAAGCATATAAAGTCTTTTGAACTTTCTAAATCTCAAGATTTATCTTAGGGCACTGAATGAGACTAAATGTGTCTCTCTTAGCCATAGGGGTATCTCTATACTTGCAATTATGCATCTCAAATACTTTAGGCACGTTTTCACTATATCCCTTTTGTGACAATTGAAAATTATTTCTTTCGATTCCAAATACAAAAGAGGTTCCCCAAGATCTTTCACCTCAAATTTCTTCGAGAGTAATTCTTGGTGTTGTGCAATATTCCTTATCATTAATTGCAATCAATATGTCATTGACATGCAATACCAAGAAGATGCATTTGTTCCCACTGAACTTGTGATACACACAACCATCAATAGCATTCTTTCTGAATCCAAATGAAAGAACTGCTTCATAAAATTTGTGGTACCATTGAGGAGAGTCTTAATTGAGGTTGTTGAGATTGACTTTAAATGATATCATCCACATGAGATTGAATGCTTACAACAATATCATCTTGAGGTTCTTAATCTGCTTCTTCTTCAATGATAGTAATTGAAACCTGAACATTGTCAGAAGCAGTAGTGGGTGTCTATACAGACTCCTCCTCAAAAGTAACGTTCCTTAACACATTCTTGTTAGGATTGGTATACTGAAAAGCATATTTCAAGCATGTTGCACGGATAGAATTGCTTGTATACAATAAACTCTACAATCCACTTTTAACCCAAGGCGACAAGAAGTAATTTTATCGCATTGGTGTTTGCTTAACCATTTATAAGATGTTTCTCAAACATTTAAATGTATAAGAAGCAAACAAGTCTAATTCTTCAACATAGTAGACTGGTCGTGAACGACGTTCACAGAAGGTGACGCAGTCGGTCCTTTGTAGAAGAGAAATAGAATTTCACAACCTAGATAGGCTTTGGCTACCTATCGTGAAAGGTTGCAGTGTCAGTCCGCATGTTTCCTTACCTTAGGAAATAAACGACACTGGTGTGGTATAGCACTGAAGGATCTAACAGTTGAGATAAGTCTTTCTTGCTATTTACTGAAAGACGAGGTCTCGGTGATTGTTGTTTCTTAATCATTGTTGACATAACATTGAGCATACGATATTGATTATGCACTACTTTGATTTATCAAATGGTGCGAATTTTTCGCAATCCAAGAATCCTGATATATTGGGTAGTGGTGATCTATGTCTAGAGGTGCTAGTATTGTTATTGCAATGAATCGTGTGCTGGGTGAGTCCAGTTTGATAATATCCTCAAGAGGTGTTCGAAAAAGGTTTTATTATTCAGAAACCCTGCCAGTTGGAGTTTATTCCAGAATAATAAATAATGATTTTGAACTAGACAACTCTTGGAAAAAGATATTAATTAATTAAAGTCAAATAGCAGACTTAAATTAATTAATGGATATTTATATCTTAAACACGGGAAATAATAAATTAAAGAGGTAAATCCCGGATTACTCGTAATTTGGGATTGGACGGGCAGTCAATATTATTATACTATAGTGAATGATAATAATATTCTGTTTGGATTTAAATTAAATTGGGGCTCAATTTAATTAGTAAAAGTCCAACAGGTTTGGCCCAAGTCCAACCTCCATGGATCCCTAATCTGGCCCATTATAACTCAATATAAAAGGAGATTAGAAAGGAGATTATTAATCAATTAAGAGTTAATTTTCGTGCTCCCCTCTGGGAGTGGACGAAAAAATCGGTTTTTGACAAAACTGATATTCTGTCTCCTTTCTAATCAAGTCCTTTTCGATTCTGACAAGCTTTGCCCACCCAAAGGTCATTATCTGAGTTCGGGATACAGATTAGAAGATTCGTGGTTGAGTACAAAGATCATCACGTGGAGAAGGCGCAAGCAATCGTCGATTCTTTGGAGAGTCAGATCGGTAATCCTAAACCGTAGAATATCATGAATTAGGATTTTAATTCCTTAAGCATGATTTTTGTGCGTTCTTGTATGCAATTCAATGTTTAACATGTGAATCAATTAATCTCATAATCGGTCAAATAGATCCATATGTATGATTTATTTGTGAATGCATGACTTCCGCTGTGCAAGGGGCAACAAACCCCAACAATTCTTCCCCCAAAACTCAACATCCTCAAGGAATACTATATATCTCGTCCCAAATTAGTTCCTTCCGTGGGATCATAAAATTTAAAAAACCCCTAAATTCCTCTTGATGACCAAAGTGAGAATATATGCTACAGTTTTTAATGCCTCTCCCCAAAGTGAATGTGACATGGAAGAATGAGAAATCATATTCCTTTACATATCCGTAAGAGTTTTATTTCGTCTTTCAGCTACACCACTCATGCTAGGCGATCCCGGCATGGTGTACTAAAGGAGGATCCCACACTCTTCCAAATAGAAGGCAAAAGGTCTTTGACTTTGTTCACCTGAGCAGTAATTTATGTCGTAGTATTCGCCACCACGGCCAGATTTGACTTTCTTAATGCCTTTGTTGAGTTGGATCTCAACATCAGCCCTGAATATTTTGAACTTGTCTAAAGCCCCAAACTTTTAATAGATTAAATGTAGGTGCCCAAAACAAGAATATTTGCCTATGAATGATATAAAATATTGTTGATCATTCCAAGAAACCGAAGGGGATTGAACCACAAATGTCCGTATATATCAATTCTAAAATGTATAGCTTTATTGGCACATAATTTCTTATATTTGGCCTGCTTTCCTTCGATACATTGAACACACAAATCAAGTTCTCAAAAGATAAGTGTATTCAATATAACATCTGACACAAGTCTCACAATCCTTTATTTTCATATATAACCAAAACACTTGTGTCATAAATTAACCAAATTTTCATTATTTAATTTGTTTAGTCCCTTTTGATTCAACATGTAAGGCTTCTGAATATGAAGTAACATAATTGAGCATACAAAGATTGTTATATGCACTTAAAGAAACCGTGCCCACAATATTAGAATTATTTGAAGGAAGAACTTTACTATTTCTGAATGAACAAGAGAAACCAATTTGTCCAAAGCAGAAATAGAAACCAAATTTTGTCTAAAAGACAGTATAATAAAGTATCTTTCAAAACCGAAAAATTCCAGTCTTTAATAACAATCTATAATGACCAATAGTCTATACTTCCATCGATTTGTCACATCACACTTAGATGTATCTTTCACCATTAATTTGACTTTTGGCAGTTGAGACAGCCTTGTAACCTTATGTGAGTAGTAGTATCAAAAACTACCCACCAAAATATCATTAGGGATTGAAGCCAAATTAACTTCAGAACAGACCAAAATAAGAATTGTAACTTTCTTTGCACGCCATGCGTGATTTTTACAATTCTTCTTTTTATATTCATGTTTACCACAAAAGAAACAACTATCATTATCCTTATGTTGTTTCTTTTGTGATGAACCCTTATCCATAGCAGCATTCTCAATACACCTTTTCTTAATGTCATTTACTTTATATCTTGAGATATTGACCAAATGTGCAACACAAAATGCACAAGCAAGTCTCTAGAATTCAAGCTTAAGTGAAGCAGCCTGAGACATTTGCATAATGTGCTCCCTTATGTTGCCCTTGCCCTTATATACTTTATTGAGATCAAGCACGCTTGTCTCAACCTTATCGTTTATTTTCGCAAAACGTTCCTTAATTTTGGCAAGGTATTCACTGGCCTTAGTAATATACTCAGATGCAGTACCTCGAAAGGCTTCTGGGATGCTAAACCCAATGATCAGTAGACTTACACGATTTGAGTATTCCTGTTTCTCGTAGTTTCACCTTCGATAAGAAGTACTACCGTCCGTAGGAGAAGTAGGTTGCTCAATCCTTAGCGGTAATCCAGATCCATGTAACCCAGAGCAATCAAAATATAATCTTTGCAATCCTTAAAATGTGACCCATTCAACACTAACATATTGTTCATGTTGGAAGAAACTAAGCAGACATCATAACTGAACAGAGAACAAAACCAAAATAGTTGTCATGCTCACATAATGAAATCCAAATAAGAAGGTAACATATCGAGGTATCGGCACAACATCCATGTTAAGTCTTTTGACAGTAATATGAACTTGTAATTGGTAACCTCATCGTAGTGATCAAATACTGACAATAAGATCTAGTCAAGTAGTGTCCACCTTTTGGTATCACACTACTCACATGAACACTGAATAATTATCACGAATTTATCACCACAGGTATATATGTATTTCGTGCCAAACATTAATCTTCCTTTTGGCCGACTAATATCCGCATTAAAATACACACACACATACCGTCCTAACATTCGTAATAAAGAAGTCTAGACAAGAGAGGTTACTTTTGCAACATCATGTTTCGATTAATCTACTTTGAACATTAGTAAAACATTACGAGGTTCCGAGCACAACATCCACATCAAGTCTTTTGACAGTAATATGAACTTGTAAATGACAACCTCCTTACAGTGGTTATACACTGACAATAAGTTCATGTTAAGTAGCGTCCACCTTTTGGCATCACAATACTCACACGAAAACTAAATAATTGTCACGTATTTATTACCACAAGTATATGCGTATCTCGTGCCAAATATTAATCTTCATTTTGGCTAACTAATATCCGTATTAAAATACACACTCATTAGTAGAAAATAAGGAACGTGAGATGTGCCCAAAAATTTGAATTTAAAAAATAAAACTTAAAACCGAATTTAAACACTAACAAGCGAGTCGTTAATAACTTTCCGGAATATAGTGGCTAGCCAACGAGCCACTGGGTTCGCATACCTTGCGAACTCAGCAATTCGTTAAATCTTGACGGCCAGTCCAATAGTTCCCCAGCAAAATCGCTGACTCCTGACGAGATTTCGTATAATTTTTCTAAATCCGATTTTTCCACAAAAATCGATGAAAAATCCGAATTTTGTTGTTCTCAAGATTGTAATCAACGAACATAACAACCAAAAACAACATCAAAATAGTCAAACAAATCCATAAAACACAATTTTAAACTTTATGGATTCACCAAAACAAGCAAGAACAAAACCAAATATATGCAACTTTACCGCAACAGCCAAAAACGCGGAATACGCTAAGTCACGCTAAGTCAAGAATTTAATTAACCATCACATAAACAAATTCTCAACGAATTCTCAATCATCAACCAAAAAGGTCCTTGTACATGTGATTCCTAATCCTCAAAGGTCAACCAAACAAAAAATTCATATTCCACAAACCCACAAAGCAAAACCGAGATTATCAATATTAATAGCCAAGTTTTTCGGCAAACATGTAATTCCACATATTCAAACAACCTTGAGTCAAATCAATTAAATTTTCCGTAGCAATGAATTATCAGTTCATACAATCAAAGTCTCAAAGACCGCACAGAACCCTTGTCAAATCTAATACTCCAGTATATATCATTTTTTGAATTCACGTGAATTCACGTTAGATCAATTCCAAAGTATATATAAACAATCAACTAAAACGACGGCTATATGTATATACTTTCAGAATAAAACCCTAATATCAAGAAAACTAATTCTTGAATTCCAAAATACAGATGTATAAAATCTTAATTCTCCTTTTCTAAATTCTCAGATAATCATCAATAGAGTGACTCTGATACCACCTGTTGGAATAATTGAGTGAACAATTACATAAAGCTCTTTATGATGATTAACCAAGAACAACGGAGAAAGAGCATAAACTGTAGAGCGGAAGCGTACCTTGATCCATCTAGAATTGAATGGCGATCCATCTAGAATTGAATGGCGGAATTGCTTTGCAGCGACTATGGATCTTCCAAATTATCAGAGACATTCTTCGCAATAATCTGTCGAGAAAATACAGAGATATCGAATCAGAGACATTCTTCGCAATAGTCTGCCGAGAAAATACAGAGATATCGAATGTTCTTCTGACGTCTGGGGACCATAACCCTAGTTTATATTTATATAAAATATAAACCCTTTTATTTTCTATTCGGTCCCTCATCAAATAAAAAATCACATATGGTATCCACACTTATTTCCATAACAAATAAATACACTCTAGTTCCAAACTTTAATCTTTATAGGATCACTTTAATTGGGCAACTGAAAGATAGTCATACACATTAAATTAGTCACATGGAAGCCCAAATTTCCAACACTCATATGAATACTTACCTCACAAAATCTTTTTTACACGAGCACGAAAATTACAGCTCATAGTGCTAAAATACAAAATCCATCAACGCCATATCTTGATCGGAAATCTATAAATTGTATCACAAAGAATGATTGATCATTATATATATATATATATATATATATATATATATATATATATATATATATATATAGTCGTGATCATATGATAACCCCTAAATATCGTAATAACCCTATAACCAAATCTGGACCACACATATTTCTAATCATGCGGTTGAGATTCAAACTTAGATTTAGTTCATAAAAAAAAGCGCGGGGTAAACTGTCATTTCTCTCATTTAATTTCTGAATTTTGTCAAATATCACGTAAAATGATAAAATGATAAAATGATAGATTTATTGCATAGAATGATAGTTTTGAGATTCAAACTTAGATTTACTTCATAAAAAAAGCGCGGGGTAAAACTGTCATTTCCCTCATTTAATTTCTGAATTTCGCCAAATATCACGTAAAATGATAAAATGATAGGTTTATTGCATAGAATGATAGTTTTGCCGGATAGAATGATACTCTGAGTTAATAAAATGATACTTTTGACTGACTGATAAAATGATAGGTTTATTGCATAGAATGATAGTTTTGCCGGATAGAATGATACTCTGAGTTGATAAAATGATACTTTTGACTGACTGATAAAATGATAAAATGATAGGTTTATTGTATAGAATGATAGTTTTGCCGGATAGAATGATACTCTGAGTTGATAAAATGATACTTTTGACTGACTGATAAAATGATAAAAGGATAGGTTTATTGCATAGAATGATAGTTTTGCCGGATAGAATGATACTCTGAGTTGATAAAATGATACTTTTAGCTTATAAATGTTAGGTTTACTGCATAAAATGATAGTTTTGCCGGATAGAATGATACTTTCAGCCGATAGAATGATAGTTTTGCCGGGTAGAATGATCCTTTCAGCCGATAGAATGATAGGTATTTTTGGTGTATAAAATGACATTTTTGTTTAATAAAATGATACTTTTACCTGATAAAATGATAATCTAAGCGGATAAAATGACAGTAACCTTATAAAAATGATAGTTTAGCTGAAGAAATTGCATATAAGCTGATAAAATGATACTTTAACGTGACAAAATGACATAAAACTGATAAAATGATAGTTTTGCCGGATAGAATGATACTTTCAGCCGATAGAATGATAGTTTTGCCGGGTAGAATGATACTTTCAGCCGATAGAATGATAGGTATTTTTGGTGTATAAAATGACATTTTGGTTTAATAAAATGATACTTTTACCTGATAAAATGATAATCTAAGCGGATAAAATGACAGTAACCATATAAAAATGATACTCTGAGTTGATAAAATGATATGTTTACTGCTTTGTAGGTTTGTATATTATGTATTGTGCCGATTATATTAGGTTTATTGCATAGAATGATAGTTTTGCCGGATAGAATGATACTCTGAGTTGATAAAATGATACTTTTGACTGACTGATAAAATTATATATGTTAGGTTTATTGCATAGAATGATAGTTTTGCCGGATAGAATGATACTCTGAGTTGATAAAATGATACTTTTGACTGACTGATAAAATGATAAAATGATAGGTTTATTGCATAGAATGATAGTTTTGCCGGATAGAATGATACTTTGAGTTGATAAAATGATACTTTTGACTGACTGATAAAATGATAAAATGATATATGTTAGGTTTATTGCATAGAATGATAGTTTTGCCTGATAGAATGATACTCTGAGTTGATAAAATGATACTTTTGACTGACTGATAAAATGATAAAATGAGCGAAATTCAGAAATTAAATGAGCGAAATTTGGATACGTAAATTTTATCATGAGCGAAATGACATATTTACCCCGCGCTTTTTTTAATGAAGTAAATCTAAGTTTGAATCTAGACCACGTGATTTTAAAAATGTGTGGTCCAGATTTAGTTATAGGGTTATTACGAAAATTGAGGTTATCATTATAATGCATCCATATATATATATATGAGTGATTTAGGGTTTCCCAAAATCCCATGATTGCTAACATTGAACCTTAGGACAGCAAAAGAGTTGGCAGCTCTTCCTGTAATACATTGATGAATTGGGTAATAAAGGAGATTTTATCGATCTTTGACACCGTTGCATTACAAAGTTGAATATTTTGTTTGTCACAGTCTTGATTTTGTAAATTCATGGAAATCAACTTATTCATCATTTTCTATATGACCATGTGGCGATTTATTAAATGGAGTTTAGGCATATACCACAATTCACAACATACGGATAATTGTTACTAGTAATTCACATAAAATGGAAATCTCAAGAAGGGACAAAAATATGTTTCAATTTAACATAGAGAATATATATATTCCTTTCGTCCGCAATTAGGAGTTCCGATTTGCCATTTCGATTCCGTCCGGGATTAGGAGTCCCGATTCACATTTAAGTGGGTCTCACATTTCACTAACTTATTTTACTCACATTTTATTATAAAATTAATATATAGAAACGAGACTTTTCCTACTATCTTTTTAGTCCATTTGTCTTTATATTTTTTTAAAACTCTTGACAAACTCAATAAGGATTCCTAATTGCGGACGCAGAGAATATTATATATAGTGATTTTCGATATTGTTATACAAAAAATTTTCTAGTCAAGTTTGTATACTAGTACTATATAAGTATTATTCAAAATATCATACTTCATACCCAATCAACTAATTATCTAAAACTCAGAGCCAAATTTTTGTCCCACTCGTGTCCAAAATCAAAAATAAATTTGATATGAACCCTGAATGATAGTATTTGTTTACATTATACTACTAATATACCTCATTTATGGATTAATCAAACTCTATAATCAAGTACTACTATTTAAAAAGTTGCAAGTTAAATGTTAGTAGTACTAAAAAATAATCACAAATTAAATCACAATTCAATATAGTGAACCATGATTAATATTTCTACAGTTAAACCAAACACAAAATAACAAAACTAATAATGGAACACTAGAGATAGAGGATCACATATGTCGAAAACATTTAGCTCAAGCATTTTTTTCTCAACGTCCAAAAAAAAACTTTTGACAGCTGTTTATATAAGGAATTCACAATCAAAGTTTGGTACATGCATATGTCATTCGTAGATCGATCACTTTATGAGCATCCACATCCGTTCTCTTGCCAACGAGTACGGATGTGGGTCCGGACTCACTTTTACTCTTAGGCAAGAGCACAACACTCACATCCATACTCTTCCGCAAGGACATGCTCAAGGGTCTCACCGTTCTATTATTCAATTTAAATAAAAATATTTCCACAATATTAAAATGCATTAAAAATAACCGGAATAATATTAAAAATTACAAAAAAATTAAAAATTACATAAGTAAAATCTTAAAAATTAAAATTTTCTTCATTAAAGTCTTAAAAATTAAAAATTACATAATTTAAATCCTAAAAATTAAAAATTACATAATTAAATTCATAAAATTTAAAAAACCCACTACTCGTGGCTGAATTTCATCCAAATGGATGATGAATATGTGTATTTATCGATGATTTTGGGATTAAATTTTTTTAAAAAAAATTCAAAAAAAAATTCAAAAAAATGGTAATAAAATCTGTATATTTTTGGGAATCCAAAAATATATATATTTTTAATTTTTAGAATTATTTTTGTTTTTTTTAAAAGAAAAAAACAAGAAAATGTCAACGGCCAATAGAAACGCGCCACGTTGCCCTGCTCGCTGGAACGGACGTGCTCTTAGCTAAGAGCAGCGCCGTGCCGGCGACAAGAGCGCAACGGCGGACAGCGATGTCGTGCCGCTGGCACGGACGGACAGCGGTGTGCTCTCCGCTGTGGATGCTCTAAAACTCATGAGCATGGGCTTCACATGATGGACCTATATAGAAGAACTATATACTAGTACTATACAGCATTACCAAATACTCCCTCTGTCCCCGATTAATTGCCACTCTTTGACCGGACACGGATTTTAAGAAATGTAAAGAAAAGATGGTTGTAAAAGTTAGTGGAATGTGAGATCCACCTTTTTATATTGGTTTTATAATAAAATGTGAGTGAAGTGAGTTAGTGGAATGTTGGACTTACTTACCATTTATGGTAAAAATAAAGTGTGATAATTATTAAGGGACAGACCGAAATGGAAAAGAGTGACAATTAATCGGGGACGAAGGGAGTAATTGGGTTATATTTAACCACATCCAATAATTATGTAGAATTAAAAGAATGATTACAATGTTTTGTTAGTTATATCTATATGGAATTCTTTTGGTACAGATATATGATTGTACGTAATTTTTCATATGTATGTACATGTCCACCAAACGTTCATGTTTTGTATTCTTGCATGAATATTACATAAAATAAACACTCAAATATTTGTCCCTCACCTACTATTTACCACTTCTTTTTTCTTTTCTTTTTAAAATTCCAGATTGTGCACAAATTATTTTCAACTAAAGAGGGTTTGGATTCTTTTAAATCCTCTAATAATTGTGATAATTTTATGTTTTACTCTAGTGATATGGAATAGTATTTCTTGCTTTTTGCACCCTCTATTTGACTCAAATTCAAAATCCACCACGCTGCACTTTGAAAGTTTTTTTGCAAGCTTTTTTATCTTAGCCAGCTCGAAATTGTCTCCCAATTTCGAAGATGTATGGCGGGCTTTGGTAAATTTAAATACTTTTGAGGATTTGTTTGTATGATCAATATTTACTACTCCATAATATGTAAAATTTGATGCCTTAATATTAATTACTCAACTACTTTGCATGCGTTTTAGGATAATCCTTGAGGATGATAATACTAAATGGAAAATCAAACCGCTCCAACAAACAAAAAATCAAGAAGCAATCACAAAGAAAAAGTCACACTTCACAATGTGCAAAAGTTATTGCCAACTTTATTCAAATTACCTACTAACTAGTAACAATTGGAATTCAAACTCCCTTTATAAAATCCACCCCATCAAAACACACACACACACACAAGAGAGAGAGACCAAAAACATTAGCAAAATGGCTGGCCTCTCCTCCCTCAAAAATTCAAACCCCCTTCACATTTTCTCCATGAAACCATCAACACCAATATCAAAACTCAAAACCCTCATCCAAACCTTCATCTTCTCCCACTTGTACCGCGCCACACGTGCCTTCGCCAAGGCAAAATCGCTGCTCCTTGAGCACGTGCGCGACATACATTTCCTACACCTAGCGGAGTTCAAAAGGGGTAGGAACTCCAAGAGAAAGCTGTATTTCGGCTCGTTTAGGCTCCATTACAATTGGTGTGCATCGCACGTGATGCCTTTGTCTGAAGAGAGCTACCCCAACTCCCACATCTACCATGATGCTAGTTGGAACGTACTCGTTCCAACTAACACCAACAAGGCATCGGCAACTATGGCAATCCCAGATGGGATAAGAGAGCCGGAAGGGTTCTCTAGATACTTAGAGTGGCTTGAGGAGGAGAAGGGAAAGCAAGAATCAAGCTCAAATGAGATTGATAAACTTGCTGATTTGTTCATTGCGGATTGTCATGAGAAATTCAGGCTGGGAAAACAAGAATCTTATAGAAGATTTCAGGAAATGATGGCTAGAAGTGTATGAAAATATTTAAATTCAAATGGATGTCCCATAAATTTAACTTTTTACTTTTTTTGGGTCCTTTTTGATTCTTGTGTTTATGGGGCTAAATTACTCTCTTTTCTTTTCTCTTTTCCTAGGTTTGTTGGATTTCTGCAAATTCAATGAAGATCTTGATTTAATCATTTAATTCCATAGTTGAGTGTACGATGCAGAGTAAGACTGAGTGTACATTAGAACAGAGTACAATATGGTTCACTCAATATATACGAGACTATAGTACTATACTACTATATCTCCATTTTAAGTGATTTTGAATTTGGAATCCATCCCAATTCACATCTACTTAATTACCAATTAATTAATTATCTATATTCCAACTTGAGAGAATAATCTTAGTTACACTCTTACTCTCAAAGATTTTTGTATCGCACCTTTATAGTACTCTATATACTCCCTCCGTCCCATAGAAATAAGACATTTATGGTCAACACGGGTTTTAATGTGTAATTGATAAAGTAAGAGAGAAGGAGAAAAAAGAGTTGAAATTGTGTAGTGGGTGGTGAGGGCATAAATGATGAAGTAAAAAAGAAGAAGAAAAATGTTGCCATAAATAGATATAGACTATTTCTATGAGACAGACAAAAAAAGAAATATGACATATTTCTATGAGACGGACGAAGTACAACGTTTTAGATCAAATTTCAAATATTAATAGAAAAAAAGGATGAAATACATAATGTCAACGTTTTAATGGGAAACTTTAGAAAAACAATTAGGTTTGACTATATAGGTATGTCAAGCTATTTTAAAAATTAGCCAAAAAATTATGAAATTTGAATTTGTTTACCCGAATTGTGCGAAAAAAATAGTCATATACGTGTAATTATTGTCAATATTTTCAACTAAATAATGTTTTTCAGTATGAATATACAACATCTTTTACGAATCAACAATGACGTTCGCATGTTATTTTCTATCTGTCATATGAGTACATAATTTCACCAAAAATTTTCCTGTGGGAAATATCCTAACATCATGCTTCTCCAATAGTTCTCCATATTTATTAAAACAATTGGGCTTGAAATTTATGCAAACAGGCCCGGAATCAGATATAGCAAGTCCCATTTAATTTGTGATCTGATAGAAGGGGCCAATGTAGAATTAATAAAGGCTCATTAATCCAGGAAAAGTAGAAAAATGTTTTAATTAGTCACAAGATTATGCCTTTATCCTGAAATTATGGTCACTACTTTGAAACTTTCACATGAATTTAAAGTTTGTGATACGATAAAGCCGAAGAGGGGATAGAATTCTCTATCTAGAAAAGTTAAAATCATACACCGGATACCAATCTTGTTTAGTAATACTACTACTTACTAGTTACTATTATCTCATCAACCTAAATATATTAAACTTAATAAGTTAGAATAGATTTTGCATTGTTAGAAAATGTACACTTGTTCAATATGATTTTGCATTAATATAGAAAATATCGAAGGGACTACGCCCATTCATAATGTACTACTATTAAATTTTAAAAAGTAAATCCCATGATTGACCATGCTACAATTAATGTTTGGTAGCAATCAAATAAACAAAAATGAAGATGTAGGTATGACAGAGAAGTCATGCGTGCAAAACTTTCTTGATTCCTATTTCTCAATTATTGCTTATTTCATATTTTTTGTGATGGATATCCATACGGTGAAAATATTCGTGTTAATTAGCAGAGATATGTTTCAAATTCAATTTCCATCGTCCCATTTCCCTCCTCAACTCAAAACAACAACAATAAGGAGCTTCTTAGTACGATGGAATGGAACGAGGAGGGAATGGAATGAAGGTGGGAATGGAATGACAATTCCATTCCATTCTTGTTCTTGGTAAGCACAAGGAATGCAAAAGGAATGGAATTGTTATTCCTTGATTGATTTCATTCCTATGTTTGATAACTACTACAAATTAATATAGAAATGAAATGGAATGAAATATGAATAATTAATATGTTGGTTCTACCAAAAAAGGCACTACACACACTACACACATTTCACACATTTCATACACTACACGCACTACACACATTTCACGCACTTCACACACTACACACACTTCGCACACTACACACACTACACACATTTCACATAATTCACACACTACAAACACTACTCACAATTCACACATTTCAAGTATCCTATTTTTGAATTTGTATAGTGTGTGAAATGTGTGTAGTGTGTGAAGTGTGTAGTGTATGAACTATGTGAAATGTGTGTAGTGTGTGAAGTATGTGAAGTACGTGTAGTGTGTGAAATGTGTGTAGTGTATGAAATATGTGTAGTGTGTGTAGTGTGTGAAGTGTGTGAAATATGTGTAGTGTTTGAAATCTGTGTAGTGTGTGTAGTGTGTGAAATGTGTGTAGTGTGTGAAATGTGTGTAGTGTGTGAAGTGTGTGTGTGTGGATTTTTCAATTATTAAAAAATTTTAAATTTATTATAAAATTGTGATGATATTAAATTTAAATATAATATAAATATTATTTATATAATTTTGTTAAAATATAAAATAAGAATAAAGAAAATTTGACAAACTCATAGTTTAGGATGTTTAGGCGGGTGATTAACACAAGTTGTTGAGTAATTTGAGGTGTAATGTCTAGGTTTCATCCACTTATTTTCTATTTATAGAGCTAACAAGTTTGTCTAAGCCTTGATGCAAAAACAGGTCTAAAACGAGCTTAAACGGAGTTGAACGGGACAATACAGAGCCCGCCCGGGCGTTCTGGTTGGAATTGCACATCAAGATACAGAGAGTTTGCCCGGTCGAACGTTTTCCATCCGAAGAAACGCCCGCCCGGGCATTTTGAAGTGAATTGCGGGTTCCAGACAAAATGCTCGGCCGTGCGTTTTGACACTTGCAAATCGCCCGGTCTGGCAAATTTGACAGCTTCCTTATTTTGCTAATTTTTCACCCCAAATATAAAAGGGACTTCACATTTTTCGAACCCTAACTCCCACCCTACCAAATTAGAGCTGAAACAAGAGAATGAAGAGGATTTGAAGCCAAGAAGCTTCTCCTCTCATGATATTGAAGGAGAAGACTCCCCACCATCAATCCCACCTATAGGGAGTTCTAGTTTATCTTTCTATTATGTTTTTTCCATTTCCTTTGTATTTCCTTTTGTATTGTCTTTGACCATGAGTAGCTAGATTGTCCTTAGGGATGTGGTGATGTTTGTATGGAATCCATGGGTTGATCCTTGATTTATGCTATCTATCTCTTATGTTGGTTTTTGTTGATTATTGAGTTCTTATTATCCAATTGCCTAGCTAACAATTTGATATATCTTGTTCTAATTAATGACATTGAGAGATGCATGATTAGAATGGTTAGGTAATCAACAACTGCGAGCGTTACATGTAATCGAGAGATGCATTAGCTAGAGAGAGGACTTGGGCCCGTTGTTCTAGGGAGTTAATCTTGAATTGTATGGAGGATACTCCTACATCAGGGATTAATCCACGAGTTAGATACACCCGAGAGGGGGTCTAACCAATTAACCCGACCTTCCTAGCCACACATGAGAACTAATAGATGAGCATGATCCTTAGGTGAAATCCGTGATCCATACTAACGGATCCATATCCCTACCTTTCCAAATTTGTGTGAAAAACTATCATTTGTTTGTCTTGCTTAGTTATTTGTCTTTACTTGATTAATTGTTCTTTGATCTTAGTTATAGAAAACTAAAAACCCCTTTTAGTAGTCTAAATAGTGTTCAAAGTTGCATCGTAATACTCAAACCGGCTTTTAGTCTTCGTGGATGGATAATTTAACTTGCCACGTGCTACATACCCTATACACTTGTGGGTGACGCTTTTTAATGCAAAATTAGCATAAGTAAAAAATGGAATGGAATGGAATGGCCATTCCTTAGCTAAATGGATGGAATGGGTATTCCCATGTGGAATGGAATGGCCATTCCGAAAGGAATGGTGATTCCTAACAAAAATATTTACCAAGCAAAGGAATGGAATGGAGGTAGGAATGTCATTCCATTCCCCCATTCCATTCCACCATATCAAGAAGGGTCTAAAAAGTTGTTTATTTCATCTACGCGTACTATTCATAATTCGATTCATGGGTATTTAAATAATTCAATAAATGTTAATATGCCTTGAATCTGTATTGTTAATTTGCCGCTAGCCAAACGGGGGTCTCGCTATGCTATGTTTCTGTTTTGGGTCCTAATTGTTATATTGGGTCTAGCCCGTCGTCTATGTGCCTATTTATATAGAAGTAGGACACATAACTCTGTAATCCGAAAACAATCCGAAAATAATATGTTTTCCGTTTCTTACCCGTGAACGTATTCAACACAATGTTAGTGAACCACGTTGTTGAAATATGTTCTCTTTATTCAACTTGTTCATAACCGTGTCATTACATCAATCTTTATAGAATGGAAGCTATACACATATGGTAAGATCTACCCTAATTCTAATTACCTTATTCTCGGTAATTTACAATCAATTCGCTATCTTCATAATTATTTGCTCGGTGATTTGATTCCGTAATCTTCTCACATTGATTTCTTTCCAACACTCCCCCTCAAGTTAAGTAAGGGGATCATCCATACTTAACTTGCCCAATACTTCACGGAAATTTCTAGAGTCCACAGCTTTGGTAAGAATATCAGCTAGCTGGTCTTCTGATTGGACAAACGGTAGTTCCACTACCTTGGCTTCAATGTTGTCTTTGATGAAGTGTCGATCAACTTCAACGTGTTTTGTCCGATCAACTTCAATGTTGTACTGGGTTCTCGGATATGCTGATAGCTGCCTTGTTATCACAGAATAGCTTGCAGGGTCCGGAAGGCATCAATTCCAACTCGGTCATTAGCCTTTTTAACCACAGGATCTCAGTCAGTCCACTCTTAATTCCTCGAAATTCTGCTTCAGCACTCGACAAAGCTACCACCTTTTGTTTCTTGCTTCGCCAAGTGACCAAATTGCCACCAACGAATGTGAAGTACCCTGCTGTTGACTTCCGATCATTTGGGTTTCCGGCCCAATCAGCATCTGTGAATCCGTATATGTCCATATGACCATGCTTCTTAAACATCACTCCATGTCCCGGAGTTCCTTTGAGGTACCTAACGATCCGCAGTGCTGCTTCCCAATGAGCTTCTTGAGGTTTGTGCATAAACTGGCTCACCACCCCAACTGCATATGCGATATCCGGTCTCGTATGGGATAAGTAAATTAGCTTTCCAACCAAGCGTTGATACCTTGTGCGATGAGTAAGTTCTGCTCCTTCTATTATTCGTAGTCCATGATTCTGCACCATAGGAGTATCTGCTGGCTTGCAATCCATCATCCCTATTTCCGCCAGTAGGTCAAGGACATACTTTCTCTGATTAATGAAAATTCCCTTCTTTGATCTTAACACTTCTATTCCCTTTAGCAGTCCAAGGTCCTTCATCTGAAATTCTGAAAACAAGTTCTGTCTCAGCAGTTTGATCTCTTCCTCATCGTCGCCAGTGAGGATCATGTCATCTACATAGATGATAAGGCATGTGATTTTTCCTTCCCTCTTTTTCAGAAACAGAGTGTGATCAGAGTTACTCTGTTTATACCCGTACTTCTTCATTACCTCAGTGAACCTTCCAAACCACGCTCGAGGAGACTGCTTCAACCCATATAGTGTCTTCTTGAGCTTGCACACTTTTCCACCTTCAAAGTCTTCGGAGAAACCTGGTGGAACCTCCATGTATATCGTTTTGAAAGTTCACCATGCAGGAAGGCATTAGTGACATCAAACTGGTGTAGGGGCCATTCCTTGTTGGTCGCAATGGAGAATAGGACACGGATAGTGTTCATTTTTGCAACTGGGGAGAATGTCTCGGCATAGTCGACTCCATATGTCTGAGTGTATCCCTTTGCTACCAACCTTGCTTTGTACCGCTCAATCGATCCATCTGGTCTCCTTTTAATAGTGAAGACCCACCTGCATCCCACAGCTCGCACACCTTCTGGCTTGGCACAGACTTCCCATGTCTTGCTCTTCATCAGGGCATTCATTTCAACCATCATCGTCTTTCTCCAATGAGGTACATTCATAGCTTCTTCCGCGGTCTGAGGGATCTCTTCTTCTTCATACAAAGCAGCCGTGAACGCTCTTGCCATTTCTGTCAGGTTGGCTTTGGCAAGATTTGCCACTCCGTATCTGTTTTTAGCCCCTATCTTTTCAGGACTGTATCTCTTAGGTGGAATTCCTCGAGTACTGCGTTGAGGAAGGATATATCGACCAGTATCCCCATCAATGGCGGTGACTTCATCTACACTCGAATTGTCAGAAGTTATGAATGTACTTTCAGGTTCGGGAATTACCTCAGATATCACTGGAGGAGGATTAGACTGAGACGTGGTTGACTGAGGAGGATCCATAGTGGATGTGACTTGCTCGGCGATGGCGCTAGCTTGTTCTGTTGGTTCCGCTTCGGAGTTGCTTGATTGGGGCACCAACCAACTTGGGGGTCCATGTATTTCCCTTAAACTATTCCCACTCTCCCCCTGACTCCTAAGTTGGGTTTGATAAAAGTACTCACACTCAAGGAAGTTGCAGTTCATAGTAGTAATTATTTTCCTAGACGACGGATCATAACACCTATATCCCTTTTGATTGACCCCATATCCAAAAAAGACACATTTTATGGCGCATGCAGAAAACTTTGTGCGCTCGTGTTTTGGGATATGCACATAGACGGAGCATCCAAAAATTTTAAGCGGAAGTGTAAATGGTTCGGGTATTTTTGTCAATTTCGAAAGGACTTGATGGGGTGTTTTCATGTCAAGAATTTTTGTAGGAAGACGGTTCACAAGATACACGAAGGTAGCGACCGCCTCTGGCCAAAGAAATTTTGGGACATTTTAGTCAAAAAACAGAGCTCGAGTAATTTCAAGTAAAATTCTATTTTTTTGCTCAGCTACCCCGTTTTGTTCCGGTGTATAAGGACACGAAGTTTGATGAACTAGCCCATGAGTCTTAAAAAATTTTTCCATATCTCTATTGACAAATTCCCTCCCATTATCCGACCTAAGAATTGAGATAGTTTTGTGAAATTGCGTCTGAACCATTTTAAAAAAGATGACAAACTTTTCAAAAACTTCAGATTTACTTCGCAAAAAATATACCCACGTCATTCTAGTGCAATCATCAGCAAATAGCAGAAAGTATTTAAAACCATGATCACCAGTAATAGGCGCAGGGCCCCACACATCAGCATGAACTAGGGAAAAAATATCTTTAACACGCGTATTATTTGATTTAAAGGACTGTCTATAGTTCTTAGCCAAAACACATGACTCACAAGAGATGTCTTTAAGAGGAGAAAATTTGGGAAAAAGTAATTTGAAATAACCCGCAGACGGATGACCCAATCTTCGGTGCCACAACCATGCTTCTCTATCAGCAGACCCTTGAGCAAGCATCGCGGCGCCACCTTGGTGAGCTATCTCGTCCACATAGTAGAGGCCTTGACGCTCAGTGCCACGCCCAATTATCCTCCTCGTCCTGATATCCTGTAATACACAGAAATTCGGATGCATCAATAAAGTACAATTCAGTTCCTTCGTCACATGGCTGATAGACATTAATTTGTGAGACAATTTGGGCACATATAGGCAATTCTTAAGTTTTAGACTCGGGGATATCTCAATTGTTCCACTTCCATGTACAGATGTTAATTCCCCATCAGCAGTTTGAATTTGGCTTTTCGTTGCTTCATTAAAAGTGGAAAAATCATCCCTATCATAGGTCATAGTATCTGTAGCCCCGCAATCGAATATCCACTCAGTCCCGATGTTACCCGATAAATTTTTTGCCATGCACGCAATATGAGTGTTTTCAAGAGGTGCAAAATAATTAGGGCTAACAAAGGATTTTCAGAAGTTTGAGGGTCATTTTTCATTTTTTCAGACTCTGGGGAATTCAATTGCAATTTAACATCATTATGGGGTTTATTGCACAATAACTCGAATCTGGGGGGTGTTATTTTGGAGGACTCAAAACTTAGGGGCTTAATTGCAAAGTTAAAATCAGGGTTAGGGTTAAAGAACCCCAACCCTTTACCTCCGAATGATTCACCGCCGCCTCTCCTGAACTCGGCGACTGCTGCTTCTCCGACCGACCTGCCGCCTCCTCTGTTCTCCTGCCGGCCGTGAGCGTCGGTAGCCTCCTGGTTGCCCGCTCCGGCCACTGAGAACAAGCCCCCTCCGTTATCGGTCACCCCGACGGCTAATTTCGCCTTGGCCTTTTGATTTTCATCCCACCATTCCGGGAATCCGATGAGTAGAAAGCACGATTCTTTGGTGTGTTTGTGCTTTCCACAGTGTGAGCACCATAGCTTCGATTTATCTACTTTGAATGGCCGACGATTTGGTGGCGGCGGTCCTGTCCCTGTTCGGTTTGGCGGTGGTCCACTTCGTGGCTGACTCTGGGCCGCGAATCCAAGCCCGATATTGCCCGATGATGAGTTGATGTCGTTGGTTGCACCGGCTGGTTCGGAGATTGCCGGCATGATCCGGAGTCGGGCGGTCTCCCTTTTTATCCAGCCGTATGCGACCTCGGCTGAGGGCCACGGTCGGTCTTTGAGGACCTCTCGCTTCATCTGATCGTACCTCGGGTTGAGTCCGGTCAAGAATTTGAAAAGGCGTCGAGTCTCGACGTATTTCCAGAATTGGCCGACTCCTTTGTCACAGCAAGTGACCGGTTGTTCTTGACACCGATCTACATCTATCCACGTTCCATGTAAGTGTCGCCAATATGTTTCGAGGCTTTGTTCCCCTTGCTTGACGTTCTCTGCCTTCTCTTCCAGGTCAAATAGAAGGAATGGATCGGATGTGCTCTCAAACGTTACGGCTAAGCTTTTCCATAAGGCTTCTGCCGTTTGGTGATGGGCGAAATCGATAACGATATCGGTTTCGATATTGTCTAGAATCCATGAGAAGACAATTAAGTATGTCTCCTCCCACTCCGTGTAATCAGCCGCCCCTGGTTCGGGAGGTGGCGGATTGCCGTTGATGTGGCGGAGTACTCTCCTACTCCCGATCTGAATTTTCATCAGCCGCGCCCATATCGAGTAATTCGATCCGTTGAGCTTGATGGCTACGGTAACATTCTTGCTAACTCTCAGTTTTTGGTCATCTGGGATTTTGGGTTTGGTTTCGTCTCCGGTCATGGCGGTTTCTGCCTTAGGTCGAGAAAGGATTTATCGGGCTATGATGAATTTTTTCTGAGCCTTTGCTCTGATGCCATGTTGAAATATGTTCTCTTTATTCAACTTGTTCATAACCGTGTCATTACATCAATCTTTATAGAATGGAAGCTATACACATATGGTAAGATCTACCCTAATTCTAATTACCTTATTCTCGGTAATTTACAATCAATTCGCTATCTTCATAATTATTTGCTCTTTGATTTGATTCCGTAATCTTCTCACATTGATTTCTTTCCAACACACGTAAATTTGTGTCTCTTTACATTTCTTTTTGTCTCGATTACATATTCTGTCGTAACAAAAAATTAGATATGATTGGAAACAAAATTACATAGGGTCAGTTAGTCGTATATATTTCGAAAATAATTCATTACTGATGATATAATAGGGCCACGTAAACTGTGTCGTCAGTATTCTCGCGTGAACTACATAACTAAGTTCAATGTTTCATATCAAATAATGAAATGCACCTAATTGAATGCTTGCCTTTTTCCATAACATCACATGGAGCAGTTAGCCATGATCTTCAAAAAGTCTATACAGCCATACACTACAAACAAATCTCAACACGAGCACATAATCAAATAAACTAGTATAGTAATTTAATAATTTTATTCCATCATGCACCATCAACAATTAAATCACATCTTGAAAAGAAAATACATTACTAGACGAGACGAGACGACAAAACTCATCAGTTTTGAGTTGGGTTGGGAAGGCTGGGCGGCCTGGCCCTCAAGCTTTGATCCATAGCTTTCTTAGGCTGGTGATTGTGTTTTGAAGAGATTGGCCTTCTTGCCTTTGAACTTTTCACTTCAAATGTAGAAGTTGTGATCATATCTTCATCTGCAAGTTTGTGAAAGGAATGACAGAAAACAAACTCTAACAGGAGCAAAGCCAGAAATAAAGAGAGAGATGATTTGAGTTTGATCTTCATGTCAACTTTAGATCACACTATAAGCTAAGAGAGTAGTGTGTGTAAAGTGAGATTTAGTGGGAGAGTTTGAAATAAATGAAAATGGGGAGTTTGGCCACTTATATATGGCCAGCATCTCTTTCTCTTACACACACATATGGATACAAAACCACCTTAATTGATCAGGTGATTAAGTATATTAGGTATAGAGCATCAATATGTGACACATACTCCTTTATTCATACATTATTGTATTGAGTCATAGTTTATTACTATATGCATAGACTTGTCGTAAATTCTTGGTAGGTTTTACTTAAATAGAAATGAAAGGAGTGGGTCCAGTCATGGGCAGGGCTTTTCGTCAAATAAGGACATTTAGATTTAGTTCAGCAAAGTTTCGATATTAAAAAATACTCTAGCAATGTTTGCAAATTCGATAGTATTTTTATTATCAATGACAATATACCGTGTACCTAATAGTAATAGCATATCATTAAAATCCCAATCAAATAAAATTAATTCAAACTTTGGTGTAGAGCTCTAAAAACTTTAAGAGTTGATGCTAAACAAATAAATGTTGTATTAATTTAATTCCAAACAAATAGTAAATGTTATACTCCCTCGTCCCACTAAATATAAAACATTTGCTTTTCGGGTACACAATTTTATTCAGTATTGTTTTGTGAGTTGAGTGGAAAGAGAAATAAAGTAAGATAAATAAAAAGTAAAGATGATATTGTTTCTATTTTTGAAAATGTTTGATTTTTAGTAGGACAATCCAAAAAGAAACACGTTTCATTTTTAATAGAATATGCCGGGTCAATATTTCTCAAATAATATGCTTAACAAAACAATGAACATTTGGAAATGTAGTCGATACTTGACCACAAATTATTTTATTGGGCTACAGAGATATTGGGCCAGAATTTAGGACCAATTAAAATTCTCAACGTCCAGGCCCATTCTCTTCCACCTACCCCACCCTTCAATTTCAGATTGCATTCCCTGTCGTTAAAGAGGTTTACGATCTACTACAAAATCCGTCGCATTTTCTCTCTCTAAAAACCTTCTTCCCCGACCTCGTAGAATCTCTCTGGAGACGTTTGTCATTCTCCCAAGGCATTAGAGGCGTGAAAAATCTCTCAAGCCAGTCTGGGGAATCGTTCAACTTGGATTGACCTGGCTTTTCTATGGAATATGGACTCATAGACAGCAGCGGTGAGTGTAATTTCTGGCAATTTTCAATTACTCCTTGTTCGTGGAAGCATGTGCTTCTTCTTCTCTGACATCGAATTATCCGTTCTCTTGGTTGAATTATGTTCTCTTCGAGGATATGGACGTCGATGTTTTAGAAGAACTTTAGATCTTAGGTCAAATTTGGGTACAATTTGTCGAATTCATTGGTTTTGGAAAGCAATGTATGGTAGGAACATAGAGACTCTGGTTTTAGAGGCCGGTCGTGAATTTGGCCTTGGACATTTTAGGTTTAGGGCTTTGAATCCGCATCTTAACCGCGAATAATTTGATTTTTTTCGGATTTTGATTCTTTTCCATATTTCGGTTTCTATGAATCAGGATTACTCCACTTTAATTTGTTTAAAAAATTCTACCCCCCCCCCCTCTGGTGCCCCTTTTATCGTGTGAATGTCGAGTTTGTGACGAGAGCAAAATTAAATCGGTGGTTCGAGCAATGATCATAAATTATTTTCTACTATTCGTTTCTTACAGCATGAGTACGAAAGCTTTTATATTTTTCTGGCAGCACAGCTGATTCGTCTTGTTGATTAGTTTTTCTTTTCTGTCTATGTAGAATCGAGTGCCCTCGCCAGCCCATGATTAGGATCACAATACATCAATTTAACCACTTGAATGGCTTATTAGTACAATTCTTTCTTCGGCTGTTAGTGTACTATTTGCTGGCTAAAACTTTTTTCGGTCAAGTGCTTTCGAGACCAAGGGTTTTGGTATTTGAACAACTACTAGAATGCTTATAATTTAGTAATAAGCTAGTTAAAACTAATGCAGGCACTGATGATGATAATCCTCAAATAGTGTATACTAGAGGCACAGCAGGAGGACGTGTGGCAGGAAACGGAAGAACATTTTTACCATCAGCTCCATTTCAAAGGATTCAAGTTGATATGGAATACGAAATACATAATCTGGAACAGATTGCATACGGTGCTGTTCTACGAGCTTTCAAAGCACAATCTGATGCACTTACATGGGTATAGTTTGTTACATGTGTATTTATTATAGTACAGTATTTGTTATGTTTGAAGAAATAATTCTCATCTGATTAGATTTGGCTGTTTCGATATGGTTGTTACTCAGGAAAAAGAAGGCCTCATAACAGAATTAAGAAAGGAACTCAGGGTGTCAGATGATGAGCACAGAGAACTACTTAGTCAGGTTAATGGTGATGACCTCATTCACAGGATCAGAGAGTGGAGAGAGGCAGGTGGTAACCAAAATCTAGCCCCCAATGTCCCCCTTCATATGAACAACCAGTTACCAAGTCCTACAATTTCAGCTTCCCGTAAAAGGCATAAAAATTCCCTGTCAGGAAATCCATTTTCTCAGTCTTTGCTTCCTCAGCCAGTGGCTGGTAGCACCTTACCATTCAATTCGGTTGTGAAACGAGGACCTTCTTCAGGGATTGGTGGGAGAAGGATGAATGCTGTAAGTTAGCCTTTATAATAAGGATTAGTGAAAGTTACATTTAATTTAAATTCTCAATTTATAAAATATGTTTCATTGTTCCATAGGGTCAGCCAGCATTCACCTCAGGGAAACCCATGCAATATCAATATGGTGATCATGTTGCTACTGGGGCTCCTATGGATAATAATTCTGAAAGCATCCATGAGTCCTTAATTGGTAGGCGGGTGATGATAAGATGGCCTGCAGACAGTAACTTCTATGAGGCTGTCATATCTGAATATAATCCTGTAGATGTATGTTCTGTTCCTCTTTGGCCTATTGGTTTGGAGAATCTCTCTGTCCTATTTGGTGTACATAGGGATAAATCTATGGCTGGAAACTCATCTGGTGAAATTTATGCTGTACCCTCAATGTCATGCATGAGAAGTGCAATGGCAAACAAGAACTGTAAAATTTGGAAAAATCCTTAAAATATACTCCTATTACTATTACCTTGGAGGGTTGAGAATCTATAATGAAACATAGAGCATCTAGCCTCGAAATTTCTAAAGCCAAAGGTGATATTGATATTAATACCCCCTATTTTTCATCTCCTTATTTTTTGAATTTTTTTACCTTCGAAATGTAATATCCTACCTTCGTTGGAATATATGCTATATAATGCATTTTGTTATGATAAAAGGAAACAATTTTTATATTTGAGAGGCTTTATTGACAGTGTTTGCTTCCCCTATTAACGATGATTATGAATCACCTTAGCTATACTGAAAATTGTACGTACTTTTACCCTCTCAACCTTTGTGCTGTTCCTTTAATATGCTTTATTGCACTTTAATATTGTATGCTCGTGGTGGTGGTAATTATGGAAAAGCAGTTGTTTCACATTTATGAGTTTGGGCTTTGATAAGATGTACTCAATTATCCCAAAAAATCACTTCTAACTTCTGCTGGTCTTTCTGGTATTTTCAGGGCCGACATTCTCTGGTTTATGATAGCAATCTGCCTAGCGAGACTGTGGAATGGGTTAACATAAAAGAGGTAGCTGTCTTTTGTTACTGGTAGCCCATATATGTCCTACACAGTACACATAAATGTGATGATGGACATAACATTATTCCTATATTTTTATGTTTGCTTTTACGTCTGAAATATTTCCTCATGTGGTTTATAGCTTGTTATATGGATCCTAGAGTAGGCAAATAAACGATTCTCATTTTGCATGAGATGCTTTTTTGTTATATGTTTTATACCGACATATGTTCAACTCAAGTGGAATCTCCGGCTTTTTTCCTGGTATTCTGAAACAAAACTTTGAGCTCGGATCAGATTAGGTGGTTGAAGGCCGAACTTAGGACATAAGAACACCTCTTATTCTTGTTCCCTGCCTGATAGTTTGAGCCTAATTGTGCTAATTTTGCTGATCTAGTCCTACCTGATTAAATTAACCTTGATACAGGTTCCCCCTGAGGATATTCGGTGGGTGGGTGAGGATCCTGTAGTATCTCGACTAGGCGAGGCGGGTGGACCTAACTCTGGAAGAGGAAGAACATCCTCAATGAACCCGCATGCCAATGAAATGCAGCCTTCACGAAATGGGGTTGCGAAAGACGATTCTGAGGAAATCGAGATATTGCACACTGATACATTAATTAAGAAGGTATTCCATATTGACCTTTTTGGAATCTTGTTGGTCTTTGCAAGTTTACAGAACTGTTGTTATGGCAGGTGGAGAAGGTGCTTGAAGCAAGTCATCCTGATGCATTAGAGATTGACAAGGCTAAGAGAATGCTCAAGGTTTATGTTGATATGATCGAAAAATTATCAAGTTACCATGTCGATCCTTTTGCACTAACACTCCTGTTGTAAAATCGGCTATGCAGGAACACGAACAAACGTTGGTTCAAGTAATTCAAAAACTTGTGGATGCCTGTGATAGTGGTAAGAAGATCATTTAATATTGTTTTTGAGTATTTTAGTATGTGTTTCTGCTTTCGTCCAACTATGGTTTACATTGTTACTTGCTTGCACATCTCAATTCTTCATTGCATTTCCATTTTTGCATCAGACGACGAGCAACAACAACAGGATAACGATTATCGTGGCCCGGGCAATGAGCTCGAGACTGCTGGAAGGGCTGGGAGTTATGAATTGGCTAGAGGTTGAAAGTGGTGCAGAAGATTCTAATGGTTGTCAATTGTTTAACCCTGAACTTCCTTGTGTTTTTAGCCTCTTTAGATGCATGTGATTAATTTAGGTGTTGTGATTAGTTTGCCTAATGGGGAAAAGTCATTTTTAGGGTATGTTTTAGTTTTCATGTAAACAGATCAATTTCCATATTCTTCTTTGATTTGGATGTAGTAAGTTAGATATTTTCTTGTATTTCAAGAAATATTGATTGATAAATATGTCCTTGATACAATGTATGATTAGCTAATTTATGTTTTGCTCATTTCATGGGTTCATTTTGTATAAAATAAATTAAATACTAGTACTATTTTTGCCTATTTTCTAGCATTTAATTTTCTCATTTTCACGGTTAATTTATCTTTTCACTAGCATAGTAAAAGAACTGTATTTTATTAAAAAAACAAGTTAATAAATTTCTCATTTTCCTTCACAAATCACACATGACAATCATCCGTTGTGAATCCAAGGTACTGGATTCTCAGTTTCTATCAGAAGATGCAAACAAGATCCCAATAAGAAACCACACCCAATGCAAGAACGAAAGATAGCAATAAGAACTCGAGGATTTAACGTGGTTCGGCCTTTGCAAGCCTACGTCCACGGGAGAGAAAAATGGAAACACTTTATTGATCACTCTTGTACAACACTAATCGCTCGTAGACAAACTCAGAAACGAGCTACACACTTGAACTACACTAAAAGATTACAGAACTAGTAAAACTCTCAAGTGTTATGTGCATAGAACTTGAAAGAAACTCGACTTTCAAAAACTAAGTGTTGATGATGAATCTGCTATTAATATCTTGAGTTCCAACGCCTTTTATACTTCTTGAAACTCCATGCAACAACTTGCATTCGGTTATCAACTCCCTCAATCAAATCTTGAAACTTGATTCTCGAGCTCAACCAACTTAACCGTTTTAACGGACGGTCACTTCATTTTCAACCTTCAACTCCAACAAATCTCCACCTAGGTTGAACAATGATCAAACCTTTGTCCCCTTCTCTCCATTTACCATCACCTTATCTTTGAATCACAGCCACCAACTCCAAACAGTGAGTGTACTTGGATGTTGGCAGAACTTTTGTAAGCATATCTGCGGGATTATCCTCAGTCCCTATTTTCTGAATCTTTACCTCCCCTTTGCTAACTTCATCTCTGATAAAATGTAACCTCACATCAATGTGTTTGCTTCTTTCATGAAACACAGCATGCTTGGACAAACTTATTGCACTACTACTATCACAATGCACTGTTATGGATCTCTGTTGCACTCCAAAATCACTCAGCATTCCTTTCAACCAGAAGCTCTCCTTAACTGCTTCAGCTAGAGCAATATACTCTGCCTCCGTGGTAGATAATGCCACTACAGATTGCAACCCAGATTTCCATGAAACAGCAGATCCATATAAGGTGAATATGTACCCTGTCTGTGACTTCCTATTATCATAATTTGTGGCAAAATCAGAATCACAGAATCCCATAGCAGCATCCTTTGTTGAGTCATGTCCACTTCTGTACAATATCCCCACACTTTCAGACCCTTTAAGATATCTCAAAACCCACTTCAATGCCTGCCAATGAATCTTGCCCGGATCTGACATGTATCTGCTTACACAGCTTATGGCATGAGCAATGTCAGGTCTTGTGCACACCATAGTGTACATCACACTCCCTACTATGTTAGCAAAAGGCAAATTATCCATTTCTTTCTTCTCTTCTTCTGTCTTAGGCTTCTGTTCAGAACTGAGTTTGAAGTGTGGTCCAAGGGGGGTCATGACTGACCTTGAATCAGCCATCTGAAACTTCTTCAATATTTTGTTGACATAATCCTGCTGAGTCAGCCACAAGGTTCCCCTCCTTCTATCTCTAATGATGTCCATTCCTAGTATTCTTTTAGCATCACCCAGATCTTTCATCTCAAAGCATGCACTCAAATCTGACTTTATTCTTTTAATTTCATGCATATCCGAGCCTGCAATGAGCATATCATCTACATATAGAAGTAGATAGGCTATGGCTCTTCCATCTTTCTTCTTCATGTAGACACAATTATCATAATCTGATCTGCAGAAACCAATACTCAACATATGTTCATCAAATCTCTTGTTCCATTGCCGGCTGCTTTGCTTCAATCCATATAGACTTTTTTTCAAAAGGCAAACCTTATTCTCATTTCCTGGATCAATAAATCCCTCTGGCTGCTCCATGTAAATACTCTCCTCCAACTCACCATGAAGGAATGCCGTTTTTACATCCATTTGCTGCAATTCCCAATTGTTTTGACACACAATAGCCATCAAAATCCTAATGGAACTATGCTTCACCACAGGAGAGAATACCTCATTATAGTCTATTCCCTCTTTCTGAGTGTATCCCTTAGCAACCAGACGGGCCTTGTATCTTATTTTGTTCCCTAGAGCAGCCTCAATTTTCTTTTTGAAAATCCACTTACAACCTATCAGTTTCTGGAGCTGATTTCTGTCCACCAAAACCCAAGTTTTGTTCTTGATGAGTGACTCCATTTCTTCTTTCATGGCCTTTATCCATCTGGTTTTCTCATCACTCTTCATAGCCTCTTTGTAATTTTGTGGTTCTGAGCTTTCAATCCCTTCAGCCACACATAGTGCATAATACACCAGAGATGAGTTGCTGTATCTCACTGGTGCTGTGATGACTCTTCTTTCTCTGTCTCTAGTAAGCTGATAGTTTCTGAGATTGTCATTTCCTTGATCTGGCTGAGTGTCTGCAGTGATTTGAGGTTCCTCATTCGAATCAGAATCCTCATCAGAATCAGAGCTATTCTTGTCCAGCAGCTCCACCTCCACTGAAGTCTTGCTCTTATCAGCCCCATTCTGTGAATTCAGCTCAATATATGGCATCTCTCTTTCCCTAAATGTCACATCCCTGCTGATTATCACTCTATTGTTCCCAGCCTCCATGGACCACAATCTATAACCCTTCACACCCTTTTGATACCCCAACATGGCACATTTTATTGCCCTCGCATCAAGCTTACTTCTTCTAATGTGAGAGTAGGCTTTACAACCGAATGGCCTTAGCTTTGCATAGTCTCCATGAGACCCATACCATCTGAAGTCAGGTGTATCCATATTGATGGCTGAAGATGGGCACTTATTGAGTAAATAGACTGCAGTTGCAGCAGCCTCACCCCAGAACCCCTTTTTCATCCCAGAACTTGCTAACATACATCTCACCCTTTCTAGTATAGTGCGGTTAGCTCTCTCAGCTACACCGTTTTGCTGAGGGTTATTAGGCACTGTCCTATGCCTTTTGACTCCCTTGAATTTACAGAAATGATCAAAATCATGAGACAGAAATTCGAGCCCATTATCTGTTCTAAGGCATCTCAGTGGTGTTTTCTTTTCAACCTCTACCTCTGTACACCACTCTCTGAATTTATCAAACGTTTCTGACTTTTCTTTCATGAAATATATCCATATCTTCCTAGAAAAATCATCAATGAAGTTCAAGAAATACCTGCATCCACCTATAGTTGCCACGGGTGAGGGACCCCATATGTCACTGTGTGAGTAATCCAGAGGCATCTCTGATGTGTGTTTTCCAACCCCATATGGCAGCTTCTTGTTCTTCCCCATGACACACTCTTCACAATGTTTCATAGCAGTGGGCACTTCTGTGCTTATAACACCTTTCTTGGCAAGAATTTTCAGGCCAGCCTCTGACACATGGCCCAGCCTCAGATGCCAAAGATCAAGATCTGAGTTGGTAATTGTATTGACATCTCCAGTCAACACCTGAGCTTGCATGTAGTATAGATTCCTCTTCCTTAATGCGGTAATGACAACCTTGGAGTCTTTGATAACCTTCATTACTCCACCAGTGGAAGTAAAAGAATATCCCCTCTGCTCAAGTACACCAAGAGACACCAAATTTCTTTTGATGTGTGGAATGAATCTGACATCTGATAAGATTCTGGATGATCCATCTGCCATCTTCAGTTTGATGTTTCCAACACCTTCAATCTTGCATTCTTGGTCATTTCCAAGCAATACCACTCCATCAGATTTTTGCAGATTCTGAAACCACTCAATGTGAGAGCTCATGTGGAAGCTACATCCACTATCCATTATCCACACGTTTCTGATGTCCTCATCTGTAATATTCAAAGCTTCTGCAGCCTGAACCTCTTCAACCATAGCTGCAGTGTTCTGAGCAGATTGAAACTCCTGCTGTTTCTTCTTGAAAAGGAAACAGTTCTTTTTAATATGGCCTGGTTTCTTACAGTGAAAGCAGGATCTTGACTCCTTTTCATCCATAGGCTTTTGTTTCCAGGGCTTCTTCCCTTTCTTCCAAGGCTTCTTCTTCTCAGATTTCTTGGAATCTTCCCTGATATTCAGACTTTCTGAAGCTGGATCAGTAGGTCTAACTGCAACCCTCTGGAATTCTTTCATTTTCAAAGCAGAATGTACCTCCTCATATGTCACTTTGGAGTCTCTTCCAAGAAGGATAGCATCTTTGAATTGCTCAAAACTCTTAGGCAGAGAGTTCAAGAGCATGAGAGCTTTGTCTTCATCCTTGATGTCTTCATCAATGTTCTCCAGATCATCAATGTACTTTGCAAATTCTTCAAGCTGCTCACCGATGCTTCTTGATTCAGTGAATTTGAAAGTGAATAGCCTTTGCTTCAAGAGAAGTCTATTTGAGAGAGATTTTGTCATGTATAATGACTCCAACTTCTTCCAAACGCCTGATGCAGTCTCCTCCTTTGAGATTTCTCTCAACACACGATCACTTAGGCTCAAGATCAAAGTGGAATATGCCTTATCTTGCTGATCTTGATACTTGGGATCTGCTGTCTCCTGCTCAGTTGCCTTATCTTGCTTCAGTATTTCCCATAAACCTTGCTGCATAAGTACAGCCTTCATTTTGAGCCTCCATAGCCCAAAATCATTGTTTCCCGTGAACTTTTCTATATCAAACTTGGCTGTCGACATTCCCTCGAACACCAAAGGCGCAACCACTGATATAAAGAAAACAAGATTCAAAGATCTTCTGCAAACCCTCACGCTTTCTTCCTCGCTCGTGCTCCGATTCCCACAGACGGCGCCAATTTGTGAATCCAAGGTACTGGATTCTCAGTTTCTATCAGAAGATGCAAACAAGATCCCAATAAGAAACCACACCCAATGCAAGAACGAAAGATAGCAATAAGAACTCGAGGATTTAACGTGGTTCGGCCTTTGCAAGCCTACGTCCACGGGAGAGAAAAATGGAAACACTTTATTGATCACTCTTGTACAACACTAATCGCTCGTAGACAAACTCAGAAACGAGCTACACACTTGAACTACACTCAAGATTACAGAACTAGTAAAACTCTCAAGTGTTATGTGCATAGAACTTGAAAGAAACTCGACTTTCAAAAACTAAGTGTTGATGATGAATCTGCTATTAATATCTTGAGTTCCAACGCCTTTTATACTTCTTGAAACTCCATGCAACAACTTGCATTCGGTTATCAACTCCCTCAATCAAATCTTGAAACTTGATTCTCGAGCTCAACCAACTTAACCGTTTTAACGGACGGTCACTTCATTTTCAACCTTCAACTCCAACATCCGTAGATAAGGTGTTAAAGCACGTTACAATTAGCAAAACAATATAATCCAAATAGAGATCACACAGATACAGCACCTGTTTCACTAAAAATTAATGAACACACCATTTGCAAAGTAGATTTGATTTACTTTCTTGACAACGATGAAATGAATTGTAAGATGAGATTCACCATTTGTTCATCATAGGCTGGCCCTTCCATCTGAAAGTGGCTGACTCCCTCAATCAGATGCGTTTGATTATTTCCGGCTGCATTCTTCAGCTTGCTCTCGAGCTGCTTAACACTCGTGAAACCATCCTTGGTGCCCATCACAAAGAGTTTAGGCTTTGGAGACTGTAATATGGCCTTATGATGCCTTCCGAAGAGAATGGAAGCAGTTAATCCAAACGGGTAGCCCAAGCTCACATAGCCGATAACCTCCTCAACTTTGTCGACAGCAGAGCCAGCGATCGGAGCACCTGCACAAAAACAAGTTATAATCCAAATCACTGTCGCTACATGTGTTTGCATGCATTGCTCGTTCACACTCACAAACGTGTGTGGCATCTATAATTAAATCGGCATATGAGAGAAATAAATGCACCTATCTATCCATGCTGCAAACACTAGACAAATCAAGGCTTATGGTAAGATAAGATGCAACATTTTCTTGCAATGTCATTCCAAGTTTAACTCAAGAGTGGATGATCAGTCAAAACACATGACAAACTTCATTGATTCAAAATCCAAAAATCATCAAGATTTTCATGAAAGAGTAAGACTAGCATAGTTAAGATTTTCATCCTTGTTATTCATCCACAAAATTGATACCACTAGGTCAAGATTTCATCTGTGTTTTTTCCAAAATAGCTGTAAATTACCAAAAACGAACAATCATTTGTTGCAAATGCTATGAATTCCAATCAAATTACGCTCAAGTTTGGGGAGATGTGATCAATGTGCTCCGATTTAGCATAAACGACTGCATCTATGCATTTCCCTGATTGCACATTTTCACACACTCACACATAGTGAACAATCCGTCTATTCAATCAAAATTATGAAACCCAAACAGAAATCAAGCCAATTAACAATCAATTCATGCCAGATTTAGTCAAATTAATAAACCTAGTTTTGAAACTCAATCAGTAATTGAGCTAATTCACAGTCAATTCACGTCTTCCAAAACCCTAGAAGCGGAGAAATGAGATATGTACCAGCTGAAGATCCGATGAGGAGAATGCGGCGGGCGGAGAGGTCCACTTGCAGCCTGAGACGACGTCTTCGACCTCGGCAAAGCCAGTGAGGGAGGCGCGGCCAGTGGAGTTGCCGACGCCGCGCATGTTGAAGGTGAGAGCTGTGACGCCGCTATTGGCTAGCCCCGAGGCCATGCCCTTCATCAGCCCTTGGAATCCACCCAGCACGGAGTAGGGGTGCACCAAAACGGCAACCAATCCATCGTTCCGATGCTCGGAATCTGAATCCGCCACCGCCGGGTAGAGGCGGGCATCTAGGCTCACGCCGCCGACTGACTGGATTGTATGACTCTCTCTGCTGCCCATCTCTCCTCCCTTCTTTTGATAAGTTCAAATTATGATAGGGTGTGTGGCTGTGTGCGTGAGAGAAAGAAGGGGAGAGAGAGAGGTTTGATTGTTGAGAAGTGAATGGAGATGGTGGTTGGTTGGGAAGTTGGAAATTCAATTTAGGAAACTTGGTGAATAAATATTATTCTCAATCAAATTATTGAATAATCATTTCTGCTTATTGTTTAGAGTGGGGTTAAATCATTTAATTGTCACTAATATTTGAGGGTTAGCGAGCTATGCCGGCTGGCACGCAACCGTCGGGCAGAAAGGGCCAGGTTCAGGCGAGCAACGAGCCGGGTCAGTGGTGGTGTGATGTACAAGTGGAAACAAATACTATTAGAGTGAAAACTTTAGAAGTCTCTAAACTAATTTTTATTAAAATTTATTCATAAATTTTAGTATCTTTAACTACTCGATGCCCGCAAGCCACCAACTCGAGCACCCGACCCCAATCCAAACAATTGTGGACAGATAAAACTCAATATCCATTTCGACATTCCTATTTTCGAGCTACATTTAGAAATGACAATGGGATATGATACAAATAAGGTAGTACTCCTTTTATGTCCTAAATTAACATAGAAAATTTATGAATGAAAAACAGATTAAAATTACATGTTTATAGGGTTAAAACATGGACTAGTTCAAATTCATTGTAAAAATTTGACACACCTATGGTATTTTGGTATTTTCTATTTGTAATCTATATATTTATATAAAATATATTTTTAATTGTTTAGAATTTTTTATAAAAGGATTTGATATACACTTTGTTCAAAAAATAAATTTATAATAATTTTTAAAATTTAAACTCTTATTTAAAAATATACTCCAATCTCTTTCAAAAATTGAGGAAAAAGAGAGATTGACCAAAGTGCTACAGTGGGCTAGCTACATTGTGGGCACCAAGCATTATTGTTATAGTAGCAAAATTGAAATCCTGGCTTTTGCAACATTCAATATTCAAATATTTAAATATACACTATTTGTAAATTTCCAATCGCCACCTTGATTAATGTGTTTGTGTGCACACCCTTCATTTCAATAGCAAGACATTCCTGTCGGTGGTCGTGTATATGGGTTATCACTAAAAAAAGTGCACTTCTTTCCACCCACATGAAGCGTTTCTTTTCTTTTTAATTTTTTACGAATACTAATATATAAATATTTAGTAAGTTGAATAATAATACTATAAGAGAGATTAAATATGTTGGCTTTTGTAAAAAACTGTAATAACTCAATTTTAATGGAACAATTCTAAAGATAAATACCTAATGAAACAACGAAAATATTGATTATATTTAGAGTCCCTTCTTGTAAATATACTAGCCGATATCCTATTATTAGGATAAACATTGGAACAGTTCAATAAATAGATTTCGATACTTGACCTAATTATAAGCAAATTCACTTTTGTATTCGACATTCGATGAATACCCCACCCCTACTTTGGTATATGTAAACTCCAAAAATTTACTCGTTGAATTTGTCAAGTAAATTAAGCATTTGAACTATAGTCTATCACGTTTGCCTTAAATAGAAGTCACTGAAACCACCTCTAACTTTGGCCTAGCTTTCCATTAGACAAAATACAAACACACTTGCTGCAAAAGTGAAACAGCGGGAAATCTATAAAAACAAAGAACCAAGAATCCTTACCGCTACGTACAAATGTGCCCTATCCCTTACCTACAACTTCCTCGCCCTTTTCTTGGGCTGTTTCGAAGCCGCCGCCGGTTCCGGGTCACCTCTATCCCTACCGCGTTTCCCGGCAGCCGGAGGTGCTGCAGCCGCTGCCCTCTTAGGCGGCCGTCCCACGTTCCTCTTTCCCGGGCTGCTCTTCTCCTTCGTCTGCCTCGTCTCCGCGCCCCTCCTAGTGGCCGCCGGCTCCTTTTCGCCTCTCTTCGCAGTCTCGCTCTTCTTCCCGGTGGCGCTCTCGCTAGTCAACGGCGTGTTCTTCAACGCATCAAGCAACACGCCATTGTTTGACGACGGCGAGCCTTGCTTCATCCTACTCAAGAAGCCAGCCGCGCCCCGTTTCTTGGAGTCCAACGCCGACTGGGTCTTCTTGCCGTCGCCCTTGGCCTCCGCTTGCGAGGAAGACGAGCCTCCTCCTTTCCCCTGCTTCACTGTTTCGGCCGGGGAGGTCTTTCTGACATTGGCGTTGGCTTGACTCTTGCCGTTTTTCTTCGAGTTAGCCGATGACGCAGCAGGAAACCGATCCCGTGTTCGTTTCTTGGTGATTTTAGGCTCCTCGGCATCACCAGAACGCTGCTGTTTGACGTCCTTGTCCTCAGCCGGCGACTGAACCAGCTCTTTCTTCTTGTCCGTCCCCGAAGATGAGGCTGTGGCCGTGGCCGTGGCCTTGGTAATGGAGCTGCGTTTTCGACAAACGATCAAGGAGCCGGATAGTCTCTGCTTCAACATCAACGAGGGCGAAGGGGAAGCCTCGGCATCATCTTTCTTGGGCATGGACAAAGACTGCAAAGAGGCCTGCTTTCCAGATGAAGAGTCGGACTTGGCGTGTTTGTGAGAGAACTCCTTGGAGACGAGGCGACGGATCTCAAGGGCAGCAGTCGCCTCGGAGGAGTTCTTGGTGAAGAAGACGAGGGCGTTGTTGACGAGCAACAAGAGATCGCGGTAGAACTTGGTGCGGGACCTTGTGTAGAAGCCTTCGTTCAATCTGGTCTCGATTGTTTCGAGATCCATATGCTGATGGATCAGCTTCTGATACTTTGGCGTCTCCTGCAAAAACGAAGCACATTTACCATTACTTGCAAAATAAAATTGATTTATATGTGGGTTAGATGTATCTATCAAATGATGAGTATAGTAGACATATTCTTGTGCGAATATGCTACAAGTAACGGTAGCCCATTGCGCGATGCACCAAAAATCACTCCTCAATTAATCAGTCAAACATGGGATATAAATCAACTTTTTTGTAAAAAGAAGTGTCTTTAAAGAAATTAGGAACAAAATATGATTAAACCTTTAATTAATGTATTTGTCAAGATAACCAAATTAGGCAGACAGTATTTATCACGTTAATAAGCTGTCCGACAGCAAAACACAACCAGACGGATATTATTTTTAAACCTTAAAATATTTTAAGAAAATCAAAAATTTCTAAAATAAGGTCATCGTTCCACTTATGAAAATAATAGTCAAATAATAAAATGTTTGGGAAAAAAAACCAACCTTACTTTATTTTAGGGGGATGTGAGTGGGTTTCCTTTTTTGCCATTATTGATTTGTTTTATGATAAGAAAACAAAAATTGTGGGATTGGCCAACTCAAATAAAATAATTAATAATAGTAATAATAATAAGAATAATAATAAATGACAATTGGAGAATTTACTGGTTGATTAAAAAAAAAGTTTCTAAATACGCCTTAAAATAAGCAGATAACAGAAAACCGAGGATCTAATTCGATTCAAATAAAAATATTTTGATTCATTTGTTCATATTTGAATAAATTCAAATGCATATGATTGAAAATTTTAGTATACTTATATTCTAGTAATCTCTTTAAGTAAAAGGAAATTACCAAAAAGTTGGAATTTAATAAATAAAATTCGACTCCTTAAAATCGTCGACAAAAATTAAGAGAGCAATAAATCGGAAAAAGAAAATTAAAATTAATGTGAAAATTATTAATCACCTGGCTCCGAAGCCGCCGTTCGAAGATGGAGCCGATCTTCGGCGAGCGAATAGCTTGTAGAAAGTCAACCAACGGCTGCGATTCGGCGGACAATTCTTTCACGGCACGAGATTGATCCTCGTGTTCACGCTCATCGCCACTCATGCTCCCGCGCCGCACCTTATCACTTCCCTCCTCCTTTCTCGATCTGCTTGCGGAGCTCTGCACATCCGAGTTCTCCTTCATCGCCCCCGCGCCTCCGCCGTCGGACTCGGCCTCCGACTCGGCCAGCTCGGTCGACCTGACCACCGGTTCGGCTTTCGCCTTCCGGTCTGGCTCGTCTATACTGTTCGAACTCCCGTTGCACGAATCCTCCCGCACCGATTTGTGATCCGGTTCTGGTTTCATCTCAGACGGTTCGCCGCTGGTCTGTCCGGTTCGATCGTTTCTCACCTCATCTCCTCCGGTTCCGGCCGGTTCACAAGCATTCTCGCCGGCTCTCAACTTCTCCGCTCCCGGATCTGTCGAGTTCGATTCGTTCACCGACAACCGATCCTTCTCCAACTCTCCAATAACCGCCGGTTCTCCTCCGGCAGCCGGCGCCGCCACCGGTTCGCAATCTCTCCTCTCCTTGGCGTTATTCTCTAGATCCGCCTCGCTCCCCTCTCTCCGGACGCCTTTTTCCCTCTCTTCTTCCATCCTCTTCATCTTCAACTCCAGCGACCTGCACAAACACACCAGATCAGGGAACACGAAATCGCCTCGCCTCATTCAAACAGAAAAAATTACAAATCCGCGACGTTCAGATCTCTCAACAATTCATTCAATCGTGTATACGAAAACCGTAAAGGAGTACTCGATGTTGAGATCGTAACGTTGCACTTCTCGCCGGAGCTCCGCGACGCGCAATTTCCTGAGCTCCTCCAGCAACGGCGCGGACTCCCCGACGTTCGATTTCTCCTCCCCCTCCAAATCGCCATTTCTGACGACAAAACGCCGCTTTAGGTCGAGATACCTTGACCTGCAGTTATGCGCCGTGAGGCATAGGTTAGGGTCTGATGTCCTCTTCTGAAGTTCGGAAGCAATGGAATCCCAGGCGGCGGTGCCGTGGCGGTTGACGGCGAAGGCAAGGAGGAGCTCCTCCCAAGTCCCCCAGGCGGCGGGGGAAACGTCGTCGTTTGTCGTTTCCGGCGCGAGGCCGTCCGGTTTGGTCATGAGAGAAGGTGGGTGTGGTAGGGTACGGTGCGGTGCGTACGGTTTGAATTTAGTTTGCCGTAGATTTATGAATTTATTCTATAAAATTTTAAATAAAATTTCATCAAAGGATGGTGTTATAGATTTATATTTATACAGGTGATACCAAAGGTCTAGGGTTGTTATTTTAAAGAGAAAAAACACACACACACACACACCAAAATGTTTCATTTCCTAAATATTTATTTATGCGTCCAATTTATAGTTTTTGTCATCGTTGGCTTCTTCTTGGCTCGTGGTTGTAGCGGCGTTGCCTCTTTCGGCTCAATGCATTTATTTAAATTTTTATTTTCTTTTTCTTTTGGGAGATAATTGGATTTCATTTTTTTAATAATTAGCCACGTTTAGGGTTTATTAGAGTATCTACTATAAGGCGGACGCCCCCAATAGTCCCGCCCTCTTTTTTGTCCACAGCCCCAGTTATTTTGTCCGCGCCTAAAAATTTTGTTTCTGCCACTATAGTGGACACTTCCAATAGCCCCTGAAATTTTATAACCAATTTTCATTTTAATTTTTTCCTTTAGTTTTAAAATCATCGAAATTTAAATAATTATAAAACGAGGTAATTGAGACCGAATATTCGTTGTATTGGCAAAAGTAAAAGTATATAACGAACGTTTAAAACAAAATACAAATAAAAACGCTGCCACCATCTAATCGGTGGCGGAGTCCGATTCATCCTCTTCTTCTCCGTCTCTTTCGTTACCGCCGGCCACCGCTGCCCCAGGACCCTCATCAGTCAAGCGTGTACGGCGCTGGATCCGACGTATGAGGTCGGAGTATAAATCCTTGATGAACGGGTCGGTTGCGGCCTCGTATTTGCTGCAGACTTCATGCATTTGTTGCATCAGCTGCACATATAGGTTATCCCTCAAGACCGCGCTGGCAATCGGGACCCTTTGCGGCGGTATAGGAGCGGGCTGCGTGGTGCGCGATCCAGACGCGGCCGACGTTCGGCGGGAGGAAATTCCAGCTTCTCTATCGCGTCGGATAGAGGCATGTTGTCCCGGAGGGCGTGCGCGCCTAGAGTGTGTAGCGGAGGGCTCTTCCGCTTTCTCGTCGTTCAGGTCGAATGATTGCGAGCCGCTGCCGCTGTTGTAGTCCCCAGCAATGTTTTGTCTAGTACGTTTCGGCCCAGGAGCTCCGTGCTGCTCTTGCGCACAGATGACCTTGAATTTCGGACAGTGCTCGAGAACTTGATACTCCTCCCACATTGTGAACTTCGGCCAGACCTCCGTGTTGTATTGGCCCATGGACAGTGCCTTCACGCCGGCTTCGCTTCGGCCACTCTCAGCATGGAGCAGGTTGTTCTGGTATATGCCCGCGAACCGCTTGGTGACCGGCAGAATCCTAGACCACTTTTTGCGGAGCTATTCTGCGTCACGCGGTACGGCGCCTCGAGGTTTGAACTCGTTGTATGCCAACAGGATGCGCTTCCAAAAGCTCCCCTCGGTCTGATCGGTGCCCACTATGGGGTCCGATGCGACGGCATCCCACGCCCTCGCCACAGCAATGGACTATGCTTTAGAGTAGTGGACACCCCGTTTGTGATCGGCATCCGGTGCCGCTGCCTCGCTGCCCGAGCCGCATCTGCCGCTGCCCGAGCCACCTGCACTGCCACCGCGACTGCCTCTTCCCCCGCCACCACCGCCACTGCTTCCACTCGCCCCTACGGACCCGCCGACTCTCGTCGGAACGGGCGTTTCCATGCGTACTGCCGGCGTATCCAGTATGCCGAAACTGAGCAGACCCATCATGGTATCCAGTGCGTCTTGATCTACTTCGGTGAAAGGAGATTGACTGGATTGGAAGGGGGTCTCCGGTCGCGGCTGGTTAAGCGCGTCGAGGTTGGGTCTGTAATCTCCAAACGCCGAGCGACTCAGATTCCCCTGAAAAAGGTTGGGGCGTGGGAGAAGACCTCCACGGCTGAGATAGAGGAGGTGTTGGACTCGATGCCCACGACGGGGGAGATTGACTCCAACTCCACGGCTGAGACGGAGAGCCTCCATATCCCGACGGCTGGGAAGGATTGCCGTCATATCCTGATTCGTGCGAGTCGGGTGATTCGTCGTCTCCACCGTGCATTTTTTAGAGAGTGAAAGTGTAGATAGGGAATGAATGGAGAGTGTGTGAAAAGTGTGTAAAATGGGTGGTGGAGGGGTGGTATTTATAGGGTAATTTTCGAAAAAAAAATAAATAAATAAAATAATTGAAGGGGCGACCGACGCGCCTATAGGCCCGGCGAATCGCCACCGGCGCTTCCTCGCACAATTATCGCAGACCGCCCGTCCGCCCCCTTTTTTTCGTCTACCCCGAGGCGGACGTCCCACCCACTATAAGCCGCCTCGTCCTCGCCCCCGCCGGGGCTATCGCCGCAGCTGTGTTATAGTGGATACTTAATTGGGCCTCTTTCCATGTTCGATTTTGTGTATGTCGATAATTCTAATGTTTTGGTTGTGAACTAATGTGTTTTGACTGTTTCTTTTTATTATTGGAATTGTTTGTAGGATCATGTAGTGTTTATTCTTTCAGGAATAGTTACCGTGAATATCATTTTGAAATTAAATGTATTATAAATGGATTTCGTAGTAAATATTTATGATAATAGAGATCTAATTTATGATTGAGACATTGAATTCCTATATACGAACTTTTTTTCTTTTAAGTATATAGGAATTTATCATTATACTAGTATGCACAAACTTATTTTCCTTTACATGCGGTTTTCCTTGTTAGCCATTCTTTACTGATCTCTATACTGAAATCACATTCTAGATTTGAATTAGTTCAACCATATTAACACACTATAAAGAGGGGATAAAATCACCAACCTCCATCCATGCTTATTAATTTGATGTAGGGTTGGATCCACTATTTGATGTTTCCCCTTAAGCTGCTATTGATGTTTATCCTCTCCTTGACCTCAGACCTTCAATGACTCTTTTAATGGACAAAGAATCAAAACTTTGTATATAATGTGTATATATATATATTGTGACTTTTCTGTGTGTATAACACGAATTTGATTGATTCTTAATGCTGAAACCATCGCACATATTTATACACGTTCAAACGACGTGAATGAAGAATCATATCGTTTCATTTAACCAAAGATACGTTGATTGCTATAAAGAGAATTGCATTTCCTCTTATATAAGAAATCAACTTCCTTATCATTACGGTTATAAATGCATTACACCCAAATTTATATATATGTACATTGAATATTACAACCGTTGCTAATTAGATAAAATAGAAGTGATAACTTCTTTATCATTAACAACTGACACCTTTTCCATTTCTTTTAATTATCGGTGCCACATGTATACATATATAAACCATCATTTATGCATACAATCTCCAATATACATACATATATATTAGGCTTTATATATATATATATACACAAATATATATCAATAACAAGGTAAGAAAGGAGGGTTATCAATACACCCGATTCTAATTCTTTAATCGAAACCGATCCATCACGGTGTCGTCTTTAATATTAGAATCCCATTGACACATTTGAACTTGATCTTTAATATTAAACCAATCTTTACATAGGTCACATATAAGAATAAATATTCCTACATTCTCCCACTTGACCTTTGTAGCTCTCAATGGTTTAATAACCTTTATGCGCACTTTACAACCAAGTTCATATATCCTTTAAATACCTATAAAGTTAGATTCAATTGGATCATGGCGGTCACACACTCATTTAGTCGACATGATTCCTTCCATGTATCACAAATCAATTCTAACTTTATATGAATAACCTTTCATTGAGATGTACTTTAATTCTCAATACAACATATGCTATCTAAACAACCATACTGTATACAACTTTAATGATAACATATAAACAAGCAGAAACACAACTTTTATTGAATTCACAAGAGTGTTTACACAATACATGAGTCCACAACTAAAATAGCAAGGCTTTGTCTATAATACCCATACGCTCTACATGGCCAATAAACATACTGGGTGGTAGTCCTTTAGTTAACGGATCCGCTACCATCATATTCGTTCTTATGTGCTCAAAATACACCCTTTGTTTCTGCACTTCTTCTTTAACCGATAAGTATTTCAACTCCATGTGCTTAGCACCCTTCGAGTACTTATCGTTCTTTGAGAAGAAGACAGCTGCGGAATTATCACAATAAATTTTCAGCGGCTTGGCTATGGTGTCGACAATTCCAAGTCCCGAAACAAAGTTCCGCAGCCACAATCCGTGAACTGTGGCTTCAAAGCATGCCACAAACTCTGCCTCCATAGTAGAAGTAGCAATGACAGACTGCTTTCCACTTTTCCATGATATTGCTCCATCGGCTAAAAGGAACAAGTATCCAAACGTCGATTTTCTTGTATCAACGCATCCGGCATAATCTGAATCTGAATATCCAACCACCTCTAGATGATCGGATCTCCTATAGGTAAGCATGTGTTCTTTGGTGCCTTGCAAGTACCTGAGAACCTTCTTTGCAGCCTTCCAGTGGTCCATACCGGGATTACTTTGATAACGACCCAACATACCAACCGCGAAGGTGATATCTGGTCGTGTACATGTTTGAACATAGTTCAAACTCCCAACCACTGATGCATAGGGAATCTTTTCCATTTCCTTACGCTCCAATTCATTTTTCGGACATTGCATTAAGCTAAACTTGTCTCCCTTCTGAATTGGAGCAATTCCTGCGGAGCATTTATCCATTCTATATCTCTCTAAAACTTTATTGATATAGCCTTTCTGAGACAGACTTAACAATCCTTGTGATCTATCCCGGAATATCTCTATTCCGATCACATAAGATGCCTCACTCATATCCTTCATTTCAAAGTTTAAAGAGAGATACTTCTTTACATCATGTAGTAAACCCATGTCATTTGCGGCTAGCAAAATATCATCAACATATAGGACTAATATGATAAACTTGCTCCCACTGATTTTAATATAGATACATCTATCAACGATGATCTCTACAAAGCCATATGAAACAATGATATCATTAAACTTTATATACCATTGTCTGGAAGCTTGTTTGAGTCCATATATTGACTTTCTCAACTTACATACTAAGCCTTCTTGCCCTTCTATCATGAATCCTTCGGGTTGTTTCATGTATACCTCTTCTTCTAGTACTCCATTAAGAAAGGTCGTCTTTACATCCATTTGGTGAAGCTCCAAGTCATAATGAGCCACCAAAGCCAATACAACTCTTAAAGAATCCTTCTTTGAAACTGGAGAGAAGGTTTCTTTGTAGTCAATGCCATCCTTTTGAGTGAATCCTTTGGCAACAAGGCGAGCCTTGTACCTTTCAATGTTACCTTTCGAATCACGTTTTGTTTTAAAGATCCATTTACAACCAATGGCTTTAAAACCCGTAGGCAATTCTACTAAGTCCCAAACATTGTTATCTCTCATGGATTTCATCTCATCCTTTGTTGCATTTAACCAATTTTCAGAATTGTCACTTTCCATGGCTTGTTGGAATGAGATAGGATCTTTATCAATGCTCAAGTCACATTCACTTTCAACGGAATATACCACATAGTCATCCGATATGGCCGATCGTCGTTCCCTTACTGATCGTCTTAAAGGTTCTATTGGTTCATCATTCCGTTCTTGAATTATGACTGGTTCATCTTCAATCTCAATAGGTGGGTTATGCACTTCATGTTGTTCAATAGGAACAACAATCTTAGGTGCAACAAAAGGTGGATGAACAACCTTTTCTTGAACTTCATTAAAGTCCACTTTACGAGGTTCATCACTCCCACTAATTTCAATGAACCTAGCATTACCCGTCACGTTTGTGTCCGTTTCGGCCGTGGAACACCTCTTTGGAATTCATAAGTGACTCACACACACGAAGCGGCCCCACTTCTCACTTACATAGGTGATTCTTTCATGAGTATCCTGCCATACTGCATCTCCTTGAGATTTCAAGAATCATTAAAAGTCAAAAGACTTAACCTCTTACCACGTGCAGGTTACAACACTCAATGCTTTCTAAAGAATGAGAGAAGATTAAAATCTTCTGAGTGTTACAACTAGATTTGTATAGCTTCGTTTTCCCATTGAACCAATCCCATGGGATCTCCAATCGTATGGTTGGGTTACCGCTATACTCATCTTTTAAGATGTGGTTTTCAGTCCCATTCCTTTTAGCAATTTATGCATTTGATCACTGTTTAAACCTTTTGCTAATGGATCCGCTAAGTTATCCACTGATCTTACATAGTCAACTGTGATAACACCACTTGTGATCAACTGCCTTACGGTATTATGTCGCCGAAGAATATGTCGAGACTTACCATTATAAAAGCCACTTTGTGCTCTACCTATAGTTGTTTTGCTATCACAGTGTATCAATACTGCGGGCACTGGCTTCTTCCAACATGGAATACATTCTAGGAAATTTCTGAGCCACTCGGCTTCTTCCCCTGCTTTATCCAAAGCGATAAACTCAGATTCCATGGTGGAACGAGCAATACACGTCTGTTTTGTTGATTTCCACGAGACAGCACAACCCCCCACAGTGAACACATACCCACTTGTCGAAATGAGTCTTTTGAATCAGAGATCCAATTTGCGTCACAGTACCCTTCAAGTACTTGGGGATATCTTGTGTAATGCAACCCAAAGTTAAGAGTATACTTCAAGTATCTCAAAACTCTACACAGAGCTTTCCAATGTTCCTTACTTGGGTTGCTCTTAAATCGGCTCAACTTGTTTACAGGACAAGCAAGATTTGGTCGAGTACAGTTTGTGATAAACATAAAACTTCCTATGACCTTTGCATACTCTTCTTGAGCAACGGAATCACCCATATTCTTGCTTAGATGGACATTGAGCTCCAAAGGAGTCTTTGCTGGCTTACAATCAAACGAGTTGAATTTCTTAAGCATTTTCTCAACATAATGAGATTGCGTTAAGGCAATTCCCTCATTAGTCCTCAATATTTTGATTCCGAGAATCACATCAGCTAGACCCATATCTTTCATATCGAAATTTCTTTTCAACATGTTTTTTGTCTCGTTAATAATGACACTATTGCTGCCCATTATCAACATATCATCAACACACAGACACACAATAACAAACCCGTTATCTGTGTTCTTAATGTAAACACACTTATCACACTCATTGATAGTGAATCCATTTGCCAACATCACGTTGTCAAATTTTAAATGCCATTGTAATGGTGCTTGCTTCAACCCATATAATGACTTTACCAGTTTGCATACTTTACGCTCTTGCCCATGCACAACAACCTTCGGGTTGTTCCATATATATTTCTTCTTCCAGATCACCATTCAGAAACGCAGTTTTCACATCCATTTGGTGAATCTCAAGATTGTGCAAAGCAGCAATCGCTAGAAGCACCCGAATGGAAGTGATTCTCGTAACAGGTGAATAGGTATAAAAAAAAGTCATACCCCTTCTTTCTGCTTAAAGCCTTGTACAACCAGGCGAGCTTTGTACTTATCTATAGTACCATCGGGCTTATATTTCCTTTTCAGAATCCACTTGCACCCTAAAGGCTTACAACATTCAGGCAAGTCTACTCACATCCAAGTGTTATTTCTCATGATGGATTCAATTTCACTGTTGATAGCTTCTTGCCACCACGCCGCGTCTGGGCCAGACAGAGCTTCCGCCAATGACTTTGGTTCGTCATCCAACATAAAAGTTATGAAGTCGGGACCAAATGTTTTAGCAACTTTAACTCTTTTACCACGTCTTGGTTCAACATCCTCAGGACTTGACCTCGTCCTTTTTGGAGGATTAGAACTAGTGGATTCATCCATCATTCTTTCACTAGAACGATCCTCTTGCCTCTTGCAAGGGTAAACATTCTCAAAGAATATAGCATTCCTTGACTCAATTGTTGTTCCTTCAGCCACGCCAGGCACAGCTGATCTATGGACTAGGAAACGATAGGCACTACTATTAAGTGCATGGCCGATAAAGATGCAATCGACTGTTTTATGGCCTATTGCAACTTGTTTCGGAGGAGGCACTTCTACCTTCGCTAAGCACCCCCACACTTTGAGGTATGAATACGAAGGTTTATTGCCTTTCCACAACTCATAAGGAGTCACATCCCTATTTTTTAGAGGAATTTTGTTCAGGATATGATTCGCTGTTAACACAGCCTCCCCCCACATGTTCTGGGGTAATCCTGAATTAATCAACAAAGCATTCATCATCTCTTTTAGTGTTCGATTTTTGCGTTCAACAACACCATTTGATTGAGGAGAATATGGAGCTGTGGTTTGGTGAATTATACCACTTGCATGGCATAATTCTGCAAACGGCGCTACATACTCACCACCTCTATCACTTCGAACACACTTAATTCGACAATTAAGTTGATTTTCGGCTTCATTTTTGAAGTCTTTAAACGCTTCAATTGCCTCATCTTTACTTCTTAATAAGTAAATGTAACAATACCTTGTGCAATCATCTATAAATGTGATGAAGTATTTTTTACCACCTCTTGTTTGCACAAATTTTAAATCACATACGTCTGTATGGATCAATTCAAGAGGTTTTGTGCTTCGCTCTACCGAATGGAATGGCAGTTTAGCCATTTTGGCTTCAACACACACTTCACATCTTTCTTGTGAGTTAAACTTATCTACTTCTAGTAAATTAAGATTTACTAGTCTTTTTATAGCATTTAGATTTACATGTCCCAATCTATTATGCCATAAATCAGAGCTCTCAAACAAATAAGAGAATGTGTCATCTTCCTTATTGCCTATTCCTTTTCCACGGTGAATGACCGTAACATTCAGCTCAAAAAGTCCATTCACTAGGTGGCCTTCACCTATGAACTTTCCATACTTGGTCAATAAAACCTTTTCACACTCAAATTCTAGTGAAAATCCATGATTTACTAGAAGTTAGTCTGACACCAAATTATTTCGGATGTCTGGGACATGCAGTACATCCTTAAGGGTAAGAACTTTTCCAGATCCTAATTTTAGGAACACACACCAACCACATTAGAAGAGGCTTGGTTTCCCACACGTACTTTTCTACCTCCAACAGATTTGTAGGTAGAAAAAACGCTTCTCTCGGAGCACACATGACATGTGGCACCCGTATTAACAAACCATTCATTTGGATTATTACCATGGTCCACGCCGGAGACCACTGCGATCACCTCGTGATCTTTGTTGTTTATAACAACACGTTCAAATAATTTGCACAATATTGTCTCCACCAATAAGTACACAATTATATTGAACCATATGTGCATTGGTATATTCAACAACCCATGCATCCCAATTACTACTACCAAGTCTAAATTGGTCTTGCTTGTCAAATGACAAACGATAAACACAATTCTCAAGAGAATAAATCTCAAGGAATTAACCATTTCGTAGCTCATGAACATTGGTACTGTTCGTTTCTTCATTCCAGCTTTGGAGCTCATGTTTCCTCCAACTTCAATTGGTATAATCCTGTCTTAGAAGAGTACACTATTTCGTCTTGCGATTGTTGGAAATATTGAAGCCTTTTAGACGGGCAAACTCTTGCTATTACAAAAGAACCAAAAACTGGAAGGTAAGTAAAACAAAGTAAATACAATAAAAGAAACAAGATGCAAACTATATTCTTCTTCAAGTCGAGTCGAGGTGACCCTCTCTCCGCAAGACGAAATATGCCCCGGCTAGTGCTCACGGATTGGCGTAATGTCCCCAAAGATGAAACGACTTTCCTCCTATCGAGTTGAAGCACCTCAAACTCGTAGGCTCCGGCGAACTTGAATTGGAGGCGAGAACCGAGCAATGCAATGCTCCTAAGATGCGAACTAGAATGCTTGAGCTAGAGAGAAGAGAAAGTGTATGTTGTGGTGTATCTTCCATCTCTCAAAACAAGCCTATTTATAGGCTAGGAAAAACAAGTGAAAGGTCTTGCAATTAGGGCACCTCATAAACATTTGGAGGTTACACCATATGAAAGGCCAAAGGCCTAGCCTTTTGACATTTTCACACGTGTTTTCCTACAAGTGGTTCACCGAGCGCACCGCCTAGCGCTGGAGCTCGGCTAGGCCGTGCGCTAGGCACCATTGTGGATGCTCTTAGGGTGCCCCACTGCTAATTAGGTTAGATGAAGAGTCTGTCTCACGTATGGGGAAGGGAAGTCATTTATTTGTTTAAATTAATTTAGATAATTGGTCCAATTACATCACATCTATTACTTCTCATATTTGCTTCACAATTTCGAAGACTTCACATTCAACACTCTCACTTTCTTCTCTTCAATATCGCATAACATCACTTCCGCCTCTTTTCTTAAGCCATAGTTCTCTTGAAAGTTACTTCTAGTGGCAATTCTACCGGCGCCGGAGTAGGAGGGGCTGGGATCGTGGAGGCACCGGAGAAGGAGAGCGTGGCAGCTGGATTGAAAGTGTGAAAGTAATCTTTTTTTCAGTTTATAAATCTGGAACCGGTCGAACCGATTAGCTGTTTCCGGCCGAACCGCCTGGTTTTACCTGTTCAAAACGGCCCAATTGTCTGACGGTTTTAGATGCCAAACCGGCCGGAGAAGCCACTTGTTCACGGCCGAACCGGTCGGTCCGGTCCTATTTTTAAAATACTGATTACCACAAAAAGTGGAATTGGGGGATAAAACAATTACCATCAAAAGAAATGCATTGAAACTTAGAAATTGCATATGCATGAAACTTTTATTTTGTTTAGATTTAGTGCAAATGTGCAATGAACGTTGCATCTCATTATATATGTAACATGCGTTACATGCCTACATAGAAACCATAAGTGGGCAAAACATTTAATGAAGTAGCGTTTTCTTAATTTTTAAATCAAATGGACCAATCTAGCTTCGAAAATCCAATAAAATGAGGAATTCCTTAATTTACTAATATTCCCTTGCTCCAATTTAACATGGTTCATTGCTGCGCATATTGAGAAATTTAGGTTTTATGATTATAAATTTAAAAGGTCACCACTTAGTTTACTCATAAGTCACTTTTTAGATACCTTTTTTTTTATTTGGAGCTATTATAAATGAAATATAACAAAATAAATTTTAAACTATGTACTATGCAGAATGGTATCCCTTATTTAATTATTTTTATTTTTCTAAAGTAAGAACTCATGTATATCCACACTCAATCGCACCGAACAGACACGTCCAAAATCATACACATTAAATTACTTAAATAGATAGAGCGATATTGATCTTACTAGTTAAATTCTACACTATAACAAGATATTATTGAAGACATAATCACTCAAAATAAACCGTTATTTTCCATTTTTTCCAATACTACTTCATATGTTATCTGATTTTAATTCTGGTTCAACACGTGCATAGAGAAGGTAAAGTTACAGCAGATTTTCTATCACACTTTACCTACACATTTCAAAGGGGAGTTCTTGTCTTATAGAGCCCCCGGTTGGAATTAATCCTTAGCTGCTTCATGATAGATTATGTGTTTCTTACATTTATTAGACTTCATTGTAATCGGGTATATCCGCGCTTTCTCAACAAAAAAAGTAAAAGTAGGTATGACATTTCTATTTACTCGCAACGCTCATATTTCTGTATAAAAAGGTAATATCTCAACAAAAAATTTCAATTCTCATTTTTTCAAAACTCATTTCATTATCAAACTAATATTCCTCCTTCTATTAAATAGTTTCATTTGTAGATAATATAGAAATGATTAAGTATGAAAGAGAAATAAATAAAGTAGGTTAAATATGAAAGAAAAATAGATAAAAATGGATAAAGTAAGAGAAAAAAAAATATAAAGTGAATATTAATGAAGTGGGAATAACTCTTTATTTTTAACATATGGCTAATTATGAATCAGTGATGAACCGTCAAATATGAAAAAGTTGGGATTTTTTTTACCAATGAAGTATTAGAAGTAGAAATTACATTTCCTTAAAAAATTTCAACTCTCAGAGCATCGTTAACGCGCATGGTCGGGCCGCAAATTGCGAGGCCCGGCCCGTCACAAGCGATGGAGGGTGTGAAGTTCCGGCCCAGGCCGGTCCCGGGGCCGCATTTGCGGCTCGGTGACGGTCCCGCGGCCCGGCCTGGCCGGCGTTAATCGGGCACGGGCCGCAAATCGCGAGTCCCGGCCCAGCGTTACATGCTCTTCGGGCAGGGGCCGCAAGTCTTCAAATTTTTTTTCGATTTTGTGTCTATAAATACGGGACTATTGTGCACCATTCTTACGTACATTATCCATTTCAATCCTCTATTATACCCTTTGTTTCGGTGTCAATGGATTGATTCAACAGCGATGAACGTCAGATGGACGAGTTCGTCAACTCGAACAATAGGTACATACCGGCATCGCCAGCATCACAGCCGACGCCTAGTCTGGGAGTCGGTAGCAACGTTGACGTAACATCGCCGGTCAACACCGAAGAGTTCGAGATCAGTGAGATGGAGCCCACTCAAGGGCGGGGCAAGGGCAAGGTCGGCGAGGAGGATGGGCCGAAGAAGTACAGTCCGCAAGAGACAATGTAGCTTGCGAGGAACTACGTCGACGTCGCCGAGGATCCTATCATCGGCAACCAGCAGTCCGGCAAGGTATTCTGGGAGCGGATTGCTGAGAAGTATAACGTTGGGCGTCCCAAAGGGTCGTTCGAGCGTAGCTACGTGAAGCTGCGCAAGGATTGGGGTCGGGTCCAGGCGGATATGAGCAAGTGGAATGGAAAGTGGGCCAACGTAGTCCGGATGTGGCCGAGCAGGCACAGCGAGGCGGACCTCGTCGAGAAGGCGAAGGAGGCGTTCTTCGCTGACGGGAAGAAGCCCTTCAAGTACTTCGACGTTTGGAAGCTCGTCGAGAAGAGCCCGAAGTACACCAGTGGTTCTGAGCCGACGACAACTGGGGCGGCGAAGAGAACCAAAGTTTCCGCCTCCGGAAACTACTCTTCGAGCGAAGGAGTTCCGATGATCGACCTCAATGTGCGGACGACGACGTCTTCGTCTCATCTCCTAGCGTTCACAGCCGCCCGATGGGAACAAAGGCGGCAAAGAGGAAAGCAAAAGGGAAGGCAACTGCGAGCAACTCCGCTATGGCGCCACCGCCGATCAATCAGTCTCTGGATAAGATGTCCGACTCTTTGTCGGAGATGAGTATTACCTGGCGGATGAGCCAGCTGACGGAGTTGACATCGAGGGATACCTCGACTATGTCGGAGTTCGATCTCGAGTTGCACCGTGAGATGATCGCCTACCTTCGCGCCCAAATGAAGAAGTAGTTTTTCTAGGAGTTGTAATTTCTTTTTTCGAATGAACAATTTATTTTTCCGGTTTGAATTGTTCAACGTATTGCATTTACAAGTAAAATATATTGAAGTTGTGAATAGTGTCATTTATTAGTTGCGGTCCGGGTTGAGGCCTGCGGGGTTAGAGCAGTTGGGGCCTGGGCCGTAACTGTAGGGGAATGATGACGTGGAGGGGACTTGGGGCCTGAAATGAGGATGGGTTAATGATGCCCTCATTTCTTCAAAAAAGTTTACAGGCCGCACAAAAAAGTACTGTATATTCATATATGGTTGAAGTAATATTTAGGAAAGACTACTTAAGAGTACTATACTATTTGGTTGGGTGGACTGATTGTTAATTCTTATGTGTAAACATTTTATTTGTGGAATTGATATGATTAATCTAATACTAGTATTCTATTTGGATGTTCGGTACTTTAGTTAGTTTGCAAGATTATATCTCACGATTAAATTTATATTATATTTTGATTAATGAGATTCAAACTTAATCTTAAATATTTAGTCATGTGATAATTAGTCATAATCAATCTTATCCTACCAAATAATATCACAATTTAATTCTAAATTATATCTTGCAAAATAGTAAATTAAACACCACCTCTGTATACTTTGTAGAAGAGATCACTAAGAGTGACTCACATCAAAAATTTTTGAATGGGAAGAAAACTCCAACACCATTTACAATAAGATGCATGAAAATCGAACCAAAATCATTCTCAAAGCATAGAAATTTACACAATCACACACCACCACACAAAAACACCTTAAAAAAACTAACATACTTTTATGATTTTATCAATAAAAGTGAAAATACAATGAACAACCATAATCAAACCAAAAACCACATATCACAAGATTATGCAACCTTCAATCCTTCATTGCCTTCACCCAAACCCTTCCCCTCCGGCGACCTCTTATCGCCTCTCCCATCAGCCCCGCCACCCGAGATCTTCGAATTCCGGTTGTTTTCGGGCTCGATTTCCATTTTCCCGGCGGCCAAATCCGATCTCAAATCGGTCAACGCCTTATTCAATGACCCATTCTCCGCTTGAATCACCTCTAGCTGTTTCTTCACCTCCAAACACGCCCCTGCCAGCTGGCCGAACTCATCCGCTTTCTCCGCCTTCGAATCCGCTTTCGCCACGTGTTCGATCCCAATTTTGTCCATCGCCAGCTGCGGCAGCCTATAACCACCCGACGTCCGATCAGTCTGCCGCCGCCGCCGCCCCGCCGCCGTCTCGTAATCACCCGCCGCCGCGCCGCTTTTCGGAACCCTAAGCCCCCACCGGAAATTAACCAACGCGCAATCTCGCAGCGGGAGCGCCGTCGTGGCGGTCAGGTCCGTGCCTCTGACTATTCCGTTCACCATCCACCCCGCCCTCGATTCGACGGCCGGGAAGAGTCCGGCGAACTTTTTGACGATATTCCCCTCTTCGAGTGCCGGCTTTCCCCCCAATTTTCTGACGATGGCGGAGGAGATGAGTTTCTTTACCGAGAAATCGCCTAAATCGGGCTTGAATCGGATGAAGAAGCTAGGGTTTTCGCAGCCGATGACGTTGAACTCGGCGCTCATGGTGAGGGGGCTCCGGATCGGTGAGCCGTAATGGCCGATTCCGGTCTTGAAGATGAAGCTGAAGGGGGTCTCTGAATCGTTTGGGCGGTAGGCGAATTTAAGGGAAGGGCCGGATTCGAAATAGGTGCTGAGGGTTAGCGAGAATTCTTTGGATTCTCCGGCGACAACACCCGATTGAAAGGGGTAATTGAGAATGTTTACGGGGATTTTAGCTCGCAGCAGTGGCGTCCGCTCCTCCCTAAATTTTATTGATGCCTTCATACTGAACTCTCTCTCTCTCTCTCCTCTCTGGTTTTATTGAGAGTTGGGAAGGTGAAGAGAAACGTGGGCTAATTTGTTTAGCCTGCAAATTTTGGCGTATTTATAACGGGAATGACTCTTTTGCCCTTGAGATTTATGGCATTTGTTTGAAGATGTTTGGGGGTGAGGTTGGAATTTCGGGAGCCTTAATGAGTGTGATTATTCGTACTTATAAAATTTTGAATTTTTTTTGATTGAGCCAATTCCAAATTCAAAATGTTTTGGATCCATTCGATTTATATTAGTATGCCGCTTATTGTTTGAATTTCAAGGTTAAGAATCATATAGTTGAGGAGTATCATATAGCAGTCATTTTTTAACGAGTACTCTCTCTATCTTAATTTCTGTACAAGATCAACAACGTGAAATGGAGAACAACAACGAAGGTACTCCAATGACGAGCGGGTCTCAAACTCCCCCGATACCCGTGGGAGGTGTATGGGGTCCGATGTCCGGGTACTACAACATGTACCCGTGGCAGCAGATGATGCCTGGGATGGAAGAAGGGGGAGTATGCCGGGGGGAGGGGGTACCGGCGATGCAGGGGATGCCCGGGGGGGGGTACCGGCGACGAAGGGAACGCCGGGGGGGACAACGTCTATCGCCCCAATTTTGATTTTTCGACTGCTTCTTCGCACACGTCGACCCCAACGGAGGCGTAGTTCACGCAATATGAGACTTTCTCCTTAGAGGAGTTGGGGTTTGATCTTCTCGGTGTTCCGGAAACTCCCGTTCAAACGGGGGGAGTAGGGCGGGGTCGGGGCCCCCCAAAGAAGAAGGGCAAGGGGAAGGGCAAGAGGGTCGGCGAGTCGTCGCAGCCGGGTGAGGACGACTGCTCGGTACGGAGGAAGTGGACGCATGCGGAGAACGTCGCGCTGCCCAAGGCGTGGGTGAGTGTTTGTGATGATCCCCTCACTTCGAACAATCAGAGGATCGTCAACATGTGGGCCAAAATAGCAGCAGCCTACAAGGCATTTTGCCCGGAGGGGAGGTCGCGCACCGGGGAGGAGTGCCGGAAGGCGTGAGACCAAATCAGGGCTGGGGTCTCTCGATTTTCGGGCTTGTACGCCAACGCCCTCCGCATGCAGAGCAGTGGCCAAACGGAGGATGACTGCAGGAGGATAGCGGAGAAAGCCTTCCCCCAGCCCGGGTTGTATAAGGAGTTCACCTACTGGAACTGCTATAAGGTGCTGAACGACTCCGAGAAGTTCCGGGCAGGTGTCGACGCTGGCTGACCGAAGAAGCAACGACTGAACTATACAGGTGATTACAGCGGCAGTAGCAGCGGTTCCCACGACCTCCCCGAGGGTGCTCAGGAGCTCCCGTCCCCTCCATCGTTGGCTCGCCGAACTCGCCCGGTTGGTCAAAGGCGGGCGCAACGGGAGGCGAGGGGGGGCTCCGGGGGGTCCCAGGAGGTCCAGTCGACAGAGGATCTCAAATTCTTCACGCGTCAACAAACGCGTGCTCAGATGGTCAAGATCTTAGCCGATTGGAAGGCGGCAGAGGACCCCGAGGAGAAGAGCTTTCTTCACGCATTGCTCGTGAGCATGCGTGACGATTTGAAGGCCACCGCTGCACGGGGGGTACCGGCGGCGACGGGGGCGACGAAGACGAGGAGTGAGGGAGAGGTCGGGTTTTTTTTAAATAATGCAATTTTTTTTAAAATTAATGTATTAATTTTAATGTACTTTTTTTAAATTAATGTATTTTTTTAATGTACTTTTTTAATTTAAATAATATTATTGATTTTTCCCGTATCTGTGTCGTAAATTTAATTTCGTATTTTGTGTGATTGTCAATTATTATTTGTTTTATATAATTAGGAGTGATGTGGCTAGACTATTGCTGGACTATTTACTTGTACTGATAATGTGACAGGAGGATTTTTAGTGCTGATGATGTGGCAGAAGGAGTTTGTGGCTGGATTATGACCAGGCGAAAATCATTGTGGATGCTCTTACCAGAGACGTTTATTTTTTCTTTCATCCAATTTCATTAACATTTTGAATTTCTCAATATTTTTATTAGTACTATTATGTTATTGTGTTCCCATATCTTGTCTCTCTCTCTAACACTCTCTGAACACACAAACTGGCAAGAAAGTTGAAGTCCCCTACAGTTATTTGAAGATCAAAACTAAAAATCATGTCTTTTTAATGTCACAGTGCTGAATGAATGTAGGTCTCTCTCACTCTCTTCAATTCTGTGGGGCTCTTGGAATATCAAGATCCCGGAAGACGGGGCTGTCAACTCCAACACCCATTGCGTTAAGTCCATTGTCAACATAGACAACAGCTCCAGTGATGGCCGATGCCAGAGGAGACGACAGAAAAGCAGCAGTGTTTCCGACCTCATCTGTTCAATTCAAACCAAACACAAGAATTAGACGAATAACAGCTAACGCCATGTCTCGTTTCTAGGTACAAGAAAGTAACTCACCGGCAGTAAGCTCCTTCTGCAAGGGCGCGTTCTCTAACGAGTAGTTGATCATCATGTCAATAAAACCGATGGCTTTTGCAGCCCGGCTTCCTAATGGGCCTGAAACATCTCAACGACAACGAGTAACTATACAATACACCAGCAGATTGCCACACTTTCGACAAAATCAGATAACTGTTGATTGATTCAATACCTGCGGATATGGTGTTCACTCTCACGTTGTGTTTTCTCCCAGCTTCAAAAGCAAGTACCTACTCCAAGTGAATGGTTGTCATGACATCATGATGCTGTAAGTCGAAAGTCGAAACGAATAAGACAGGACTAAGAGTTTGGAGAACTAACTTGTGTGTCACTCTCGAGAGCAGCCTTAGCAGAGCTCATGCCACCGCCGTATCTGCAAGAAAGGCACAATGTAATGCATCAATCCGAGTCGTTGAGGGACCATATTACAATCGGAAGTCAAGGGTTATTCTTACCCTGGTATTATCCTCTCAGATGCAATGTAAGTCAAAGAAATCGTGGCGCCACCTGCCAACAGGATACAAATCAGTAACAGTAATGAAACGAGTCAAAGAAATATTGGCTAATGATGCAACATACCCGGATTTATGATGGGGAGAAAATGTTTGAGAAGGGAAACAAAGGAATAACTTGATGCAGATATGGCCGCAAGATAGCCGTTTCTTGATGTTTCAAGAAGAGGCTTAGTAACCTACACGACATATTAAGATAAACAGTAATTTCAAGAAAGGAACAATAAAATAAAAGACGGGAAAAAGGAGGGCTAAGAGATAATCACCTCGGGGCCATTGGCAAGCGAATGCACAAGAATATCAATGGAGCCGAAATCCTTTTTCACTGACTCGGCAACTTCCTGCAAGACAATTCCAATTTAATCAAGTGAACTAATTATTATGAAACGTCATTAGTGATCTAAGCAACTCGTAAAATGAAACAAAACTCAAACTTCTTGTTAATAGTATCAAGAACCATGACAAAAAGGTCACTTGGACAGGACAAAGAGTACAGGTTCAAATAGCACCAAAGAAATAATTATTAGTGATACGTAATTCTTTATGGTAAAACCAAAGATGAAGATAACGCAATGGAGCTAAACCTTCACGGTCCAATTAGAAGAGCCAGCATAGCGCTTATTTGCTTTGATCTGAACCATGGTAAAACTATATTAGTACATAGGAGAATTCCAACACGTTTAACTCAAAGTATCACGGATAAAATTCTTCTTACGTCTTCAGGAACATCCTCAGGAGAGTCAAAGACAGCATCCAGTGGGTAGACTTTAGCAATTTCCATCAGAGAACCATCCGGCAGCCTAAAATAAAATATCCCGAAAGGGTCAATAGACAAAGCAAATGAAATTTCTTGACGGACATAAGAGATCATTTCTTACACGCGCGATTCATCAAACTTTCCACGTCGTAGGCTGGTCTCAAAAATATTTAGTGCCTAAAATATTCGGTGATCATTAGTAGTAGTACTAAACTTTAATTTCAGAGAGTAAAAACAACGCTGAAACACTAAGTTCAAATACTTACTGGAACCCATGTCCCGACAAGAATTTCAGCACCAGCAGCAGCAAGAGATTTTGCAATCGCCCATCCATACCCGTTATCATCAGCTATGCCAGCAATAAACGCCCTCTTCCCTGCAAACAATACAACATATGTTAGCAACTAACCTAATTTGCTAGCTTGAATCATTCGTAGATGTATACAAAGAGAATCCATTAATATGAGACCCCAAAAAGAAAACAGTCGATGCAAAACAAAGAAAAGGTTCAACCTCTCAGATCAATGGGCAATCCTGGCAAAGATTGTTTATCACCTCCAGCAGACATTGCTTTTACAGCTTGCCTTCTAGAATTTGAAGCATTGCTGTGGCAGGTTTGGTAGAAGGTGTGTGTAGCAGGTAAAAACGATGAACTCCTAAGCTTTGTCCAAGACGCGCCTTTGGTTTCATTGCCATAACATGGTATGCTCAATCTAGAAGTTTGGTGGGAAGCAGAAACGCAGGGCTTTGCAACCAAAAGTTGCGTGATCCGAGTTGCTGCCGCAGCCATGTCCTTCTAAGTTAGAGATGCCACAAATGATTTTCACAGAGTCAGCTTAACTTTGCATTACATTTTCCCAAAAGAAATTACATCAACATCAACGTCGACATCAAAACCAAACTGAGAGTAAGCTTTCTAATGTAATCAAATCTCATCAGCAATACATTCATAGCTCATTTCAGACAACATCTTGTAGTAGCATTTTATTTTTTTGAAAAAACAAAATTACCTTTCCACAAACAATATCAACATCAAAACCAAACTGAGAATAGGCTCTCTAATCTCATTAAATTTCATCAAAAATACATCCATAGCTCATTTGGGATACAAAAACAACATCTTATAGTAGCATTATATAATCTTCAAAATTTCCCAAAATTAAATTAATCTATCAATGTCCTTACTTTCCACAAACAAAACCTCGCCCTTCAACTGAAACTTCTTACACGAATTAAACTATGGATTATTGCATCGATCAGAAAAACAAAAAAACTCACACATTCGCGGTTTCAACAGCCAAATCACAGCACACATTTTGCACTAAAATCAACAAATAGCTTGTCTTCCTTAGTTAACCTCTAACATTAGGCAAAAAACACAAAAATCCTAACACTAACAATCAATGAAAGAAACGAGAGATAAAAGAAGACAGAAAACAAACAAAGTCCAAGAAATGCAGATTCACAGGGCGAAAAAACAGATCAATTTTACAGAGCATAAGCCACATTCTACGAGCCCATTTTCTCACTCACCTCTCTTGAAATGCACTGGGAGAGAGAAAAAACCTTTCTTGCGCTGCGCGATGGTGTGAAATGTGTTGGTAATTAAGCGTGAGGGTTCGATGAAAACTATGTACGTTTAGTTGAGGCTGTTGAGAAGCTTTGACAGTGCCGCCGCTGAGAGTGAGTGAGCTGCCTCATTCCTCTTGACCTCGTGAATTACCATTCTACCCTAGCTCATAATAATCGTATACTTATACTTAGAACACTAGCAATGGAGGCTGATCGCAAGGGCCATCGGCTATCATAGGCCTCCATTATGGGGAGGAGGCCTATCTCTCACTCCGCCCCGTAGCCGATAGATCGGCCCAACCGATATCCCTTTTTTCTTTTTCTTTTTTAATTTAATTCAATTTTTAATCCACTATATATACCTCATTTCCCATCAATTCAAATTCATCCATTTCCAATCTCAATTTCAATTTTACTTCTCTCCATCAATTCACATTTTATCTATCTTTATCTTATTTTTTTTATTTTGTTAATGTAGGATGTTTTGTTTTTAATAAAATTTGTTTTTTTATCGTATATTACGTTGTCTTTTAATTTACACCAACAATTAAAAGTGAAATATATAAAAATAGTGATGATGTGGAAATGAGATGAGCTCTCATTGCAGAGAGATTGGCTCTGAGATGGACCTGCTGACGTAGCAAGAGAAAACGAAGATAGGCTCTGAAATGGGCTCCGGATAGAGGTCACCACTACTAGTGCTTTTACTACTCCATAAAATACTTTATCCGTCTCATAGAAATAGATTATTTTGGGGATGATACAATACATAATTATAAACAAGAAATAAAAAGAATTTCAAATAATATAGTGGATGGTATGACCTATAAATGATAAAATAAAACATGTTAGCATAAATGGATATGTACTATTTCTATGGGACTGACGAAAAAAAGAAATTGAGCTTATTTCTATAGAACGGAGGGAGTACTACACCGTCCATCATTTATAATCTCATTTTGACTCATCACATATTTTAAGAATTTATTTGACTTTATAAATAAAAATGGGGAAATGAGTTATTGAACGTGGACCTACTTTTATGTATAATGGTTCTATAATATAATCATGTGTGTGTAATGATTTAGTTCAATGGTGTTGTCTACTTATCTAAAGTGAGAAAAAATAAATGAAACCTTAAATCACAATCATCCCGAAATAGCAAAATGATACTCCATCCGTTATGCGGAAGTCGAGGAGAATAAAGTAAGAGATGAAAAAGGTAGAAAGATTAAAAGAAAATAAAGTAAGAGAGAGTAAAGTAAGTGAGGAGAAATGTGTTGACATTTAATAAAAAGTGAAATGATTTTCCTACTATATATAAAACGTACCAAAATGACTCTGAACGGAGGGAGTACATTTTTTCACAGATGCATGGAGTACTTGTGGATTGTTTTGACCTATTCGATTTGGCCTTCTTCATTTATTTCTTGACTTTAGCAAGTGCTTGTGAGTTGCCCAATTGTTGACTTCAACTCACTTCAACTTTGAGTGCTTCCAATGCCGCCACCTAGCACCTCCATGTGGATCATGTCGCTCGGATGTTGGATGATTGAAGGGATAGGCAGCGGAAGCGTGCGTTCTAAAGGATCACATAAAATTCTATTCGCGTAATTTTCACATGTATCATGCTCATAACTTGAATTTAAACATGTTTTAGCACAAATAATCCCTAAAACACGCTTGCTGCGCAGTTAGCCAAATTACCTCGTTGATTCACTGAAGAATCGAAGATGGCTCGCGTCTTCTCCAAGTGAAGATCTTGAGTACTAAACCACGGATCTTCTGACTGGTTCCCGGACTGTAATCTGATATCAGTGTGAATAGGGAGGGGGATGAAAAATTTGGAAGAAAATACAAGTGTATTTTCTGTCTCCTTTATTCTCCTATTTGTAGTTAGTCACATATTGGGCATAGTCAGGGATCTATGGAAGAATTTGGATATGGCCTCCCCCTATTAGTTTTTTACTAATTAAATTGAACCCACAATTTAATACTATAAGATTATATTGGAATATTACGAGCATCCACTACAGAAGTAATATTGCACTGTCCATCCAATTCCGAAATTACAAGTATTCTGGGTTTCCATTTGTTTGTCATCAATTTCCCGTGTTTAAGATAGAAACGTCAATTAATTAATCAATGTCTATTATGAACTTAATTAATTAACATATTATTATCTCCAAGAGTGGACTTAGCAAGAAACGCTTATTTATTATTCATAGAGTAATCAAACTCCAACTAGCTAGGTTCCGAATAATTAAACATTGTTTCGAACTCCTCTTGTGGACGTTATCAAACGAGACTCACCTCGCGCACGATTCAATATAATAGCAATCCTAGCACCGCTAGATATTAATCACCACTACCCAATATACCAGGATTCTTGGGTTGCAAAAAATCCGCACCTTTTGGTAAGTCAAAGGAGTGCATAATCAATACCGTATGCTCAATGCTAACGTACATTGATTAAGAAATTAATTATTAAGACCTCGTCTTTCAGTAGATAGCATAAAAACTCGTCTTGCTGTTAGATCCAATTTAGTGCTATACCACATCAATGCCATCTTATTTCAGTAAGGCTTAGAAATATGCAGACTGACATTGCAACATTTCACGATAGGTAGTCTAGGCCTATCTAGGTTGTGAAATTCTTATTTTTCTTTGTCCAGAACTGATCGTGTTACCTTAAAGTCGACGACGCCCACAACCGGTCTACTAAAACAAAGACTTAGACTTTGTTATGTTGCTTATATATTTAAATATGCAATAAACATCCATTAAATGTAAAACATAACAACATTATGGCAAAAATAATATGTTTTATTCATTTGGAAAATAACATATAGAGTTTTACAGTATTCAATCATTCGAAAGGTGATTTCTAGTATACAAACTCTAACAATCTCCCACTTATACCCAAAACATCTTTCGAGTATACAAAATATAGGTGCACACGTCTAATTCTCCCACTTATACTGAAAGCGAGTTGAGGTCTTGAATGAGTCGAACTCACATCCCTTCAACATGGCGTTTGATCGGTTTCACCGCCAATGCCTTTGTAAAAGGATCTGTCAGGTTGTTCTCTGACGCAATCTTGACCACTTGTATGTCTCCTCTCTGCACTATATCTTTAATGATATGATACTTCCTCTCTATGTGTTTGCTCGCTTTATGAGCTCTTGGTTCTTTCGAGTTTGCCATAGCACCAGAATTGTCACAATAGATGGTGATGCTCCTGGGCAAATTCGTAACCACACCTAAATCCATAAGGAAGTTCTTGAACCATACAACCTCTTTTGCAGCCTCCGAAGCGGCCACATACTCGGCTTCCATGGTCGAATCCGCGATGCATTTCTGCTTCACACTCTTCCAAATTACGGCTCCACCTCCTAAAGTGAACACATATCCAGAAGTAGATTTTCTCGAGTCTTGATCAGAGTGAAAATCTGAGTCAGTATATCCCAAAGGACAGAGCTCGGCTGCATTGTAAACTAGAGCATAGTCCTTAGTCAGTTTAATGTACTTGAGTATGTTCTTTACGGCAGTCCAATGTCCTTTGCCCGGATTCGACTGATATCTTGCCACCATGCCAACAGTAAAGCAAATATCATGCCTTGTACAAAGCATAACATACATGAGACTTCCAACTGCCGAAGCATATGGAATCCTTCTCATCTCTTCTATCTCAGATGGCGTTTTGGGGCATATCTCTTGAGATAGATGGATGCCATGTCTAAAAGGTAAGAAACCTTTCTTGGCATCTTGCATGCTAAAGCGACTAAGTGCAGTATTGATGTATGGTTCTTCAGATAAGCACAACATCCTCTTTTCACGATTCCTAAGAACCTTGATCCCGAGGATGTGTCCCGCGTCTCCCATATCCTTCATCTCGAACTGGTTCGACAACTAAGTTCGTACTGATGACAACATCTTTTTATTGTTTCCAATTAGAATAATGTCATCTACATATAAAACCAAAAACACAACATTCCCCTTTTCAACCTTTTTATAAACACAGCTTTCATTTGGGCACTTTTTCGAATCCAAACTTATTCACAGTCTGATCGAAACACTGGTTCCATGATCTAGATGCTTGCTTGAGGCCATAAATGGCCTTCTTAAGCTTCCAAACCATGTGTTCCTTGCCCTTCATGGCATATCCTTCGGGTTGTTCCATGTAGATGGTCTCCTCAAGACTCCCGTTCAATAACGCAGTCTTAACGTCCATCTACTACACATCCCAATCCATGTAAGTTGCTATAGACAATAGTATTCGGATCGATTTGAGCATGGCCACCGGGGAGAAGGTCTCGTCGTAATCGACACCTTCCCTATGGGTATACCCCTTGGCCACTAGTCTTGCCTTAAAGACTTTAACTCGTACATCGGGTCCACGTTTACGATTGTATATCCACTTGCTCCCAATGGCAGTACAGCCTTCGGGTAGGATGGACAAATCATAGACTTTTTTGTCTATCATAGATTGTAGTTCCGAATCCATTGCTTTCACCCATTCGCAATGATCGACATCTGCTCGCGCCTCTACAAAGTTCCAGGGATCTAATACATTGTTGTCCGAGGAGTGATCCATAGATTCCCCCAAACCAATGTATCTATCGGGCTCATGAGAGACCATTCCACTGCCGCGCGGCACAACAATACTTGGAGTAGAAGTTGAAATTTCGTGAATTGTTTGTACGCTAGGTACAGGTTCTTGGTTAATGGAACTTGTGACAGAAGTTAGCTCGTCAAGAGCCACTTCACTGTTGGGTTTATGATTCATTATATAATCTTCCTCTAAGAATGTCGCGTGAGTACTCACAATGACTTTCTTATCTCGGAGACTATAGAATTCATAAGCTTTCGATCCTCTAGGGTACCCTATAAACACACATACCTCCGTCCTTGATCCTAACTTAGTTGGATCCTTTTCCAATACATGAGCCGGACAACCCCAAATCTTGAGATGTGCTATATTAGGCTTGCGCCCAGTCCACAACTCATAAGGAGTAGTAGGTACGGACTTTGACGGTAAGTTGTCTAAAATATGACTTGCAGAAAGCAAGGTATGTTCCCAAAACGAAATAGGTAGTCGTGCAAAACTCATCATCGACCGGACCATGTTCAACAAGGTCATATTCCTTCTTTCAGCCACGCCGTTCTGCTGGGGCGTGCCCGGCACGGTCAGTTGGGATTCAATTTCCACCACCGATAAGTAGTCTAAAAATTTGGCACTGAGGTATTCGCCTCCGAGATCAGATCGTAGGCTTTTGATACTCTTTCCATGATACGTCTCCACATATGCCTTAAACTCTTTGAACTTGTCAAAAGATTCAGACTTGTGGCGCATCAAATAGACATATCTGATTTTCGAGAAGTCATCAATAAAAGTGATGAAGTATCGAAAACCACCTCCTGGCTGTGTTGACATTGGTCCACATACATCCGTATGAACGAGCTCAAGTACTTCCTTGGCCCTATTGCCCTTAGTCTTAAAAGACCTCTTGGTCATCTTGCCTTCTAAGCATGATTCACACTTATGAAAATGTTCCTTCTCTAGACATTTAATAAGGTCTTGTTCCACAAGAGAATGGATCCTCCTTTCATTGGCATGACCAAGTGTAAGGTGACATAAGTACGTTTCGTTCATTGAACTTGAAGGTGCTTTTCTTTTCTTTGAAATTTTCGATGTTGTATTGAGTTCAGACTTGCGATTATTAAACTGTATAGATGTGATTGTGTACAGATTGTTTTCCATGATACCATGACAGATATAAGAACCATCTTTCTTAATAACATAATTGTCATTAAAAGAAATCGAATATCCATCAAAAACCAATTTAGAAACTGAAATTAAATTTCTTCTAAAAGAAGGTATCAACAAAACATTCTTCAAAATAAAAAATCTATCAATACTAAAACGCAAATAAACGTCTCCCACTGCAACGGCCACCACTTTTGTAGCGTCGCCCAGCTGGACTTCGATCTCATGATCATATAGCCGTCTTGTCACCTACAATAAGTCAGGATCAAAACAAATATGATTAGTGGCTCCAGTGTCTATGACCCAAGTATGAGTAGATGTCGAAGTCAAACATGACTCGACCACTAGAGCTAGGCGCATAACTGTAGCCTTGACCTTTTTAGGAAAATCTGGCTTCCAATGCCCCTTCTCTTCACACTTGAAACACTTCCCCGAAGGCTTCTTGTTATCCTTCTTCTTATTTCCTTTAGCAATCTTAGCCGTAACAGAGTTCGGTGCCCTCTTCTTTCCTACACTAGGCTTAGAGCTAGAGGATCGAGGCGCCAAACTCAACATGACTGCCTTAGCCTGAACCATAAGGTCCTCCGCCGACTGAAGTTCAGTCAACAACTCTGCCAAGGTGTAATTCCTTTTGTTCATCTCGAAGTTGAGTTTGAACTGCTGGAAGCTAGGGGGAAGACTCTGAAGGATAATTGTTACTTGGGACTTGGGATCGATCGTCCCTCCCAAAACCTCAATTTGATTGAGGTGGCCCATCATCTCGAGGACATGGTCCCGCACAGATGTGCCTTCCTTCATTGTCTTCGTCATGATACTCCGAACGGCTTGAGACTTAGCCGTTCGATTCTGAGTAACAAAAAGATTTGTGAGATTTTGCATAATCTCGGTGGCAGTTGCCATGGCAGAATAATGATGGTTGAGTACTGAAGACATAGAAGTCAACATGTAGCACATAGCCATCTCATTCGCCTTATGCCACCGTCTATGCGCATCTCTAACTCCTGCCGCGGCGTTAGCCGCCGGCACTGGAGGTCGTGGGGTTGTGAGCACAAAGCTGTACTCTTCTGCTGTGAGAACGATGTCCAAGTTTTGTTTCCATTCTATGTAATTTTGGCCCTCGAGTTTGTTTTCTTTAAGAATTGCAGAAAGAGGATTGAATGACATCTTGACGATTTAGTTTGCACTGCAAAATAAAATATTTACTATTTGTCATAAACTTATGTAAGAAGTTTGAGTAGATTAACCATAATTTTCAAAATCTTACAACTGTAAAATTAAAATTTTGTACCCTCCATAAGAGGTCAATACGCATTAAAATTTTACAATTTTACTGGTCACAACACCGACGAATAGTCCAGAGACCACATAATGGCATGGCCGCCTAATGTTGCCTAAGCAAGACCACCAGATTTAGCATTACAATATCTTATTTCTACAACACATTCCCATTACAATGTTCATGTGTTGCTAATAAAATCAAGCTATCTCATAAGTTCTGTGTGAACTCCTGAATCTCGTAGTTTCTTAGGATTATTGTCCCCACATAATGGGTGGCGATAATATTGGAAACCACATTCCGGTTCATACTATTTATATTCGAGAAGTCCTCCCTCATGAACTTACTATTTCGTATGATTATTGTCCCCACATAATGGGTGGCGATAATATTAGAAATTAGCTTCATAAATTGCAGACCAATCGATGGAGACCATATACAAACATTAAGTTCGTAATTATAACTTAGATATTTGGGTTATGATTTTTCTTTAATTATCCTTAGCCTTGAGGCAAATAAAGGCTTAATTAAATTCTGTTGGCATTTAATTGACTGGATAATTAAATCTTTCGTTATCTTTTAGTATCTTACTTTAGGAAATTAATTGTTCTAGAATTTAATTCTTATTCATGTCTTCTATAAGATATTCTAAAATAAAGAAATTATTTAAATCTTAAATAGACATGAAAAATTAAGTTCATATTATTTCCATGTTCAAGATAAAGAAGAGAAATTATATTATTATATTATTTAATGTATTCCTATATATCTATCCTTGTTAGGATTCTAGATATATAAATATTAGAAAACTATTAAATTATTCTTGTCCATATCATCTAGGAATCAAAATAATATTATTTATTTCCATAGATATAGTCAATAATTCAAATATTCCTAAAATCTAGGGAAATCTTCCCAAAATATTTTATATCCATTAAATAATAATTTAATGATATCCTTTAATTAATTAATTAAATAATCATCAAAATAATCCATCATCGATATCTCGTCGCACGAGGTTTGCGCGAACGATGAACGACGAATACCCGACGAATACATCGCCGGATCACGACGGACACGTCGTGTTGGCCAGCCGCGCATAGGTGGTGCGCTAGCTCTCGGCCGCCCGGCTCGTCGGGTGTCGGGGATCTCGGCCAGCAGGTCGTGCGGTAGCGCGCCTGCTGTCGGCCGCCTGGCTCGTCGGGTGGCACGATTGCTCGTCGCCCGTCTCGGTGCCTCGGCCTGTAAGACGCGCAACCGTGCGCATCGGGCTGCGTCGGCTCTGCGGCCAGCGGTTCGCCTAGTGGCCGACCGCTCTCGGCCAGGCGTCGCGTCGCCACGTCTCGGTATCCCGAGACCCGATGCTTCCACTGCGTGAGCCAGCGACGCACACACAGGCGCGACGCTCTCGGCCAGGCTGGTTCGGACGACCGGGACCTTCCGCCTAGGGTTCTCGGCTTGGCGGCTGGTGGTGTCTCGGTGGTTCTCAGACGAACCGCCACGCCGCGCTAGCTGCCGCCTTGTCGAGGTTTCCGGGCGAGAACCGCCTAGGGATCGCGGTCTCGGTCTGCGACGCGCACGAGCCCACGCTCATCTGCGCGTCGCCCCGTGATCGTGAATTCCTTGGCTCCCACTCAATTTGACGACCCTATCTCGATTGCAAGTTTCGTACGATCAAAAAATTCAAGTTCTTTGATTCGATAGTTCTTGAGTTCATCATGCATAAAATATAAACAAAAACACCAAGAACATGCTTCGCAATCAAATAACACATAAATACATGAATTTCGCAAAATTTAAATCCAAATAATCAGAGCCAAAGACTGGCTCTGATACCAATCGAAAGGGTAGGCAGCGGAAGCGTGCGTTCTAACGGATCACATAAAATTCTGATCTATTTAGCAGATTATTTAGACAAATTCTATTCGCGTAATTTTCACATGTATCATGCTCATAACTTGAATTTAAACATGCTTTAGCATAAATAATCCCTAAAACACGCTTGCTGCGGAGTTAGCCAATTTACCTCGTTGATTCACTGAAGAATCGAAGATGGCTCGCATCTTCTCCATGTGAAGATCTTGAGTACTAAACCACGGATCTTCTGACTGGTTCCCGGACTGTAATCTGATATCAGTGTGAATAGGGAGGGGGACGAAAATTTTGAAAGAAAATACAAGTGTATTTTATGTCTCCTTTATTCTCCTATTTATATTTAGTCACATATTGAGCACAGTCAGGGATCTATGGAAGAATTTGGATATGGCCTCCCCCAATTAACTTTTTACTAATTAAATTGAACCCACAATTTAATATAAGCTTATATTGGAATATTACGAGCAGCCACTACAGAAGTAATATTGCACTGCCCATCCAATTATGAAATTACAAGTATTCCGGGTTTCCATTTGTTTGTCATCAATTTCCCGCACTTAAGATAGAAACGTTCATTAAATAATCAATGTCTGCTATGGACTTAATTAATTAACATATTATTATCTCCAAGAGTGGACTTAGCAAGAAATGCTTATTTATTATTCATAGAGTAATCAAACTCCAACTAGCTAGGTTCCGAATAATAAAACCTTGTTTCGAACTCCTCTTGTGGACGTTATCAAACGAGACTCAACTCGCGCACGATTCAATATAATAGCAATCCTAGCACCGCTAGATATTAATCACCACTACCCAATATACCAGGATTATTGGGTTGCGAAAAACCCGCACCTTTTGGTAAGTCCAAGTAGTATATAATCAATATCGCATGCTCAATGCTAACGTACATTGATTAAGAAATTAATTATCAAGACCTCGTCTTTCAGTAGATAGCAAAAAGACTCGTCTTGTTGTTAGATCCAATTCAGTGCTATAATACACCAATGTCATCTTATTTCAGTAAGGCTTAGAAATATGCGGACTGACATTGCAACCTTTCACGATAGGTAGTCTAGGCCTATCTAGGTTGTGAAATTCTTATTTTTCTTTGTTCAGAACTGACCGTGTTACCTTAAAGTGGACGACGCCCATAACTGGTCTACTAAAACAAAGACTTAGACTTTGTTACGTTGCTTATACATTTAAATATGCAATAAACATTCATTAAATGTAAAACATAACAACATTATGACAAAACTAATCTGTTTCATTCATTTGGAAAATAACATATAGAGTTTTACAATATTCAATCACTCGAAAGGTGATTTCTAGTATACAAACTCTAACAAGTTGGGTTTGTTGTGTGAGGGTTTAACATGGTGAGTCGGTTTGCCTCTCACTTACTCTCTCATTGATTCATTTAGTCCCTCTCTCTGTCTCTCTGTTGGTGATTAGGGTTTTCTCCCCTTCTCTCTCTTTTTCTCCGATCTCATCTCCGACCGTTCTTCTCTTCTTTTGCGAGTTCAGAATGGTGACATCTCTAATAGAGTAACCTTTTCGGTTTCCTTACGAAGTCCGACGCTAGGTTGGACTCTTTATATGTATGATATGCTAAGACGAGGAGATCTCGTCGATTCCTTGTGAGATTCGAGCATCAATGAGTTTGATTGTGGTTTCCAAGCGATGTTGAGTTGGTCATCGTGTGCGGTAATCGGTGAAATAGAGTTTCTGGGTTTGGGCACTTCCGAGTTACTCACCTTGTAGTTGTCGTTGGTGGATGAGGATCTTGGCTGGTGCAGTTATGTGTAACCTGAGCAATTGTTTTTGCAATATTACTGACTTTGTCTGTGTCTACATCTTTTGTACCGATCCTTTAGGATATGGTGGTTTGTGTTACTAATTCTCTATCAAGTGTGCATGTGGTATTGTGGTACATGGTAGATGACGATGACTTGAATTGATCATGATTTAAATGTATCTAGGGGTTCTTATGGTATCTTGCTTTGTATCCGAGTTAGGGTTGTGTAATTAGTGAATCCAAGGTAATTTGATCCATATAATAGAAATATAAGGCTGTTTTATTGGACGAATGTAATATTTATCTTTAAACATTTCAGTATATTTTTATTATTTTTAGTAAATATATTACATATTACATTGATTTATTTAATTAAAATTTTATTAAAAATTTAACATAAAAAATAGTACTAGTAAAATTATTATTGATATAATATTTTATTGTAAGTACATTACTTATAATGTAATTTATTGAAAAATTAATTTAGTACTAATGACTATAGAATCATAAATGCTCTTTTATACCTGATTATTGAAACGCAGTATTGGACTTTTCAGTTCACCAATCCAACGTGGAACTAGGTGACTAGATGGGTACCACACATTTTACCTTTGCATTAATTTTATGCAGACTTATTGTGTGATTGATTTCAATGTTAGGAAAAATGTAAAGTGGAAAGGAACAACCTATCCTATAAAAATCCTTAGAGTGTCCACTATAACACGCCCGCGGCTATAGCCGCGTTTGGGGCGGAAGCGGGGCGCCTTATAGTGGCGGAGTTGTCCGCCCCGGAGGTGGACGCGGCGAGGGGGGAGGGAGGCGGCGGACGCGGGATAGCCGCGTGCGGGGCGAGGACGCGGCGATGGAGCTATAGCCGCGCCTACAGGCGCGGCGCCTATAGTGTAACGAGGAAGAAGCAGCGGCTATTCGGCGCGAATTTTTTTTATTTTTTTTTACATTTCAATTCACCTATAAATACACCCCACTTCATTCATTATTTTCACACCATTCAAACACAACATCTATACAAATTTCTCTCACTACAATTTGGGGTCGGAAATGAACAATTTGTGGAGAGACAACTGGAATGCTCTGATTCAACAGGTGCAACAGGATGTAGCGGCCCGTTTGGCGGAGGAGGCGGAGGATGCGGAGGATCCGATCCCTCGCACCATTACTCATCGGCGGACAATCCCACGAGACCACGTCGGTGCTCACCAACGTTTAATGTATGATTACTTCGTGGATAACCCCCGTTATCCACCCGAGATATTCCGCCGGAGATTCAGGATGTCGCAGCGGCTGTTCAACTATATAGCGACGAATTTGGCGGAGCGTTACCGGTGCTTCACCCTCCGGCGTGATGCGTCTGGCCGGATCGGGCTGTCCACACAACAGAAGTGCACCGCTGCAATCCGACAGCTTGCCTACGCTGGACCAACGGACATGTTCGATGAATACCTACAGATGGGTGAGACGACTAGCCTCACGGTACTTAGGCAGTTCTGTAAGGGGATCCGAGAAATTTTCGGTGGGGAGTTTCTACGGAAGCCCAACCCGGATGAGTGTCAGCGCCTACTTGATATGCACGGGTCGGTGCACGGCTTCCCCGGAATGTTAGGAAGCATCGATTGCATGCATTGGGAGTGGAGGAACTGCCCTGTGGCATGGAAAGTCCAGTTCACTACTGGATTCAAAAGCAAACATCCAACGATGATACTGGAAGCCGTGGCAGACTACCGTCTGAAGATCTGGCATGCGTATTTCGGCGTGGCAGGTTCGAACAACGACATCAATGTTCTTCAGTCGTCGCCTCTCTTCAACGAGGAGTGCCGGGGGGAGGGGCCAGAAATCAGCTTCGTAGCCAACGATTCGCAGTATAGTAGGGGCTACTATTTGGCAGATGGAATATATCCGCGGTGGCCCGTATTCGTGAAGACTGTCCGCCAACCGGTAGGACCGAAGAAACAATATTTTGCGCGCAAACAAGAGAGTGCTAGGAAGGACGTTGAGCGGGCTTTTGGTGTCCTCCAATCGCGGTGGGCTATTATACGGTGTCCGGCACGAGTTTGGCACGAAGATGATGTCGCGAATATTATGTTAGCCTGTATCATATTGCATAATATGATAATAGAAGATGAAGGATTTGCGGCAGAGCGATGGGCGCCGGAAGAGGGTGCAAGTACAAGTCACGGTGTCGCCTCCGCGCCGATCCAGATGGGTGTACCACGGAGCAATGAATATTTGATCCAACGCTTCGCTGATATGCGTAGGACCACATCACATAACACACTGCAGGTCGATTTGATTGAAGAAGTATGGGCACGTAGGGGAGGTAGTGGCGTTGTGTAAACTTGGTAGTGATTTGTACTAGATTCAATGTAGTGTGTGATTTTAATTTTAATTTAGTGTGTAATTCTAATTTTAATTTGTATTGTATTTGTATTTTTTTTTTAATTTTTTTTTTAATTCGTATAGTCGGCCTTTCTTAATCCACTAATTAGAGCCCGATAAATTTGTTAATAATTACTTGATATATTATAAAATGAAAGTTGATTATAAAATTTTGGGGCTATTGGAGTTGTCCACTATAGTGGCGGAAATAGAATTTTGGGGCAATGGATAAAAAATTGGGGCTATGGACAAAAAACTGGGGCGGGGCTATTGGGCGTGTCCACCTTATAGTGGACACTCTTAGCTTTGGGAGGTGAAAAATCCTGGACCCAGGAGCTGGTGGAGGTGAAAAATCTTGGACCCGTTCCTGCGGGGCTGGTGGACCCATTGGGTCCCACCTTGACAACGAAGCGCAGCTTGGTAAGATGCTTCACCTCTGACCGTTAGGCCGGGGGTCCGAGTCACTTTAGGGGTAGGTGGGGAACCACCGTCGATCCTCTTAAAAAAACCTATCCTATAATCCAGGTGAGGAAATAAGTGTTGTCTTTGTTGTATGGTTAAATTTGTAAAGTGTTGTGATTGGTTCAATACGCAGCATAAAATGGCAGTTAATTTTGAAATCACAATTACATCTCTAATAACCTGGTTGGTGTTGTGATCGTTGATGTGTAAATTAGAGCATGATTTTAATATAAAAAATTATTCAAATTCAATAATGCAATAATAATAATAATAATAATAATAATAATAATAATAATAATAATAATAATATATTACTATTTTGCAGGACTATAATTTTATATGTAGTGATAAGGGTTTAGGGTTTAGGGTTTAGGGAACCCATAATTCCAAGATACAATTTAGGATTGAGTTGTGCAATTATTTTAGTCATAGGGGGTTAGCTATAAATAATTATCCCATGATTATCCATCTATGATTGAGTTGTGAGGTTGAATCTTATGAACCAAACACACTACAAATTTAATCTCGAATACAATCTTGCAAACCGAACATCCCCAAAGAGGATATGTTTGTTCAATTCTACAAAATAAAGATGATGGGAATAATTCTACTTATTAACTATTTACTGAAATTATGGGAAAACTGGATAAGTTCCCATAATTTTTTATAGAAATCCATGGGTTCCATCATAAAACCAATTGGTGATAGGAGAAGGGACCCATGAGACTTATATACTAGTTTCAGTTTTCTCTTGACACCGATGTGGGACAGTTATATATTATATTTTTAGTTTCAATTGCCAACACCCTCCCTCAAACCCTCCAAGGCTCCAAGGTTTTTTCTCTTGACACCGATGTAAGACAGTTATATATTATATTTTTAGTTTCAATTGCCAACACCCTCCCTCAAACCCTTCAAGGCTCATATATTATATTTTTAGTTTCAATTGCCAACACCCTCCCTCCCTCAAGGCTTTTTTTCTAATCGATTGGACAATCAGTCCAATTTTTTTCGATCGGTTGGGACCACTTGGCCCAAATTTTCAGCCCAGTTATACTGCTGGGTCAGTCATTTTTTTCGGTTTCAGCCCAGATATACTGCTGGGTCAGTTAAATATGACCCACAGTCGGCGACCCGCTCTGATACCATGATAGAAATCCATGGGTTCCATCCTAAAACCAATTGGTGATAGGAGGAGGGGCCCATGTGACTTATATACTAGTTTCGGTTTTCTTTTGACACCGATGTGGGACAGTTATATATTATATTTTTAGTTTCAATTGCCAACAATTTTGTTAGGTGTGGTTTAAAGACAAAATTTAAGTATAGTATTAAATGGTTTGTATCCTATAGGCTATAGCAGCTAATTAGGTGAGATCGTATTTTATGATTCAACACTAAAGTGTAGCTTCTGTCGTTGGTTTTATTTTTAAAATTAATATTTATTCCATCCAATTCCCAACAAAAGATGATTCATCTCTATAAAAGGAAAAATTACAGTACTGGTATTTTTTTTATCTTGGCATGTAAAATTGTTACTCCAGTATGTTTCTTTTTCTTTAATTTGTGTAGTTTTTCGGATTCATTGCAAATTTACAACACAATTTGTGCAGGTTCTTTATTTTTTTATATGTTTTTGGACCGATTACATATTACTCCTTCCGTCCGCCATTATGAGTTTCATTTCTCGGCAGCATGAGTCTTAAGAAATGTTAAGAAAAGTAGGCGGAAAAAAGTTTGTGGAGTAGAGGTCTCACATGTATATATTAGTTTTTAAATGAAATGTGAGTAGAATGAGTTAGTGGAAAATGAGACCCTGTTACTATTTTGATAAAAGTGAACCGAGACTCCTATTCATGGACGGAATAAAATGGAAAAACGAGACTCATATTCATGGACGGATGATTGTCGTCCCGATTTAAATTGGTGTACATATAATTGATGAATAAATAATTAGGCTATCCACAATAGCGCCTAGCGCACCGCCTAGCCGAGCGCCGGCGCTAGGCGGTCGCTAGGCGAACCATTGCAGCTTCCGAAAACCGCCGAGCGGTTTTTCAGAATTAAAAATCGCCTAGCGCTAGGCGGTCGACGGGCGCTGGGCGATGCGCTGGGCGATCCGCTCGGCGCCATTGCAGCGTCGAGATCGCCCAGCGCATCGCCCAGCGGTTTTTTTGTTTTTTTTTTAAATTTTCGAGACACTATATATACGCGATTTGCACTTCATTTTCATTCGCACCACTTGTATTAACGAGTACTCTCTCTATCTTAATTTCTATACAAGATCAACACCGAGAAATGGATCTAAACAACGAGCCTAGTTCAGGGACGAGTGGTTCTCAAACTCCCCCAATCCCCGTTGGAGGCGGATGGAATCAGATGCCCGGGTACTACAACATGTACCCGTGGCAGCAGATGCTACCCGGGATGCCGACCGGAGGGAGTCCGCCGGGGGGGTTCCCGGCGATGCCGGGTTGGGGACCCAATATGCAGATGATGCCGGGGTGGGCACCCAATATGCAGATGATGTCCGGGGGAGGTTCGGCGACGCAGGGGACGCCGGGGGGAGTACCGGCGACGCAGGTGACACGGGGGAACGTCTATCGCCCCAGTTTTGATTTCAGCACTGCTTCGTCGCACACATCGACCCCAACGGATGCGCAGTTCACACCGAGCGGTTTTGATGAATTTTTGTTGGCGGATTTGGGGTTTGATAGTCTCGGAGTTCCGGAAACTCCTGTTCAAACGGGGGGAGCAGTGCAGGGTAGTGGCGCCCCAAAGAAGAAGGGCAAGGGAAAGAAGGTCGGGGAGTCGTCGCAGCCGGGTGGGGATGACCCCACGGCACGGAGAAGGTGGACGGACGAGGAGAACGTTGCCCTGTCAAGGGCGTGGGTGAGTGTTTGCGACGATCCTCTTGTTTCTAATAACCAGAGGATCGTCAACATGTGGGGCAAGGTAGCAGCAGCCTACCAGCGATTTTGCCCGGAGGGGAGGCCACACAACGGGGAGGATTGCCGGAAGGCGTGAAACTGAATCAGGGCTGCCGTCTCTCGATTTTCGGGTTTGTACGCCAACGCCCTCCGCATGCAGAGTAGTGGCCAAACGGAGGACGACCGCAGGAGGATAGCGGAGAAAGCCTTCTCCCAGCCCGGGTTGTATAAGGACTTCACCTACTGAAACTGCTATCTTGTGCTGAACGACTCTGAGAAATTCCGAGTAGGTGTCGATGCTGGCTGGCCGAAACGGCAACGATTGAACTATACCGGGGATTTCAGCGGCAGCAGCGGTGGTTCCCACGACCTCCCCGAGACGGACCAGGTGCTCCCCAACCCTCGTTCGTTCGGCCGCCGACCTCGCCCCATTGGGCAAAAGCGGGCGCAACGGGCGGCGAGGGGGGTCGCCGGGGGTTCCCAGGAGGTCCAGTCAGCATCCCCCTTTGACCGCCAGTCTACAGAGGATCTCAAGTACTCCGCGCGTTAACAAACGCGCCAGATGATGGTGAAGACGTTAGCCGAATGGCGAGCGGCGACGGACCCCAGGAGAATAGATTTCTCTTCACATTGCTCGAGAGCATGAATGACGATCTGCGTGGAGGCGGCAGCGGCGGTGGCAGCGGAGGCGGCGGTGAGAGTGTCGACGGAGGCGGCGGAGGCGGTGGCGACGGAGACGGCGGTGGCGACGGCGACGGCGGTGACGGTGGCGACGGCGACGGCGACGACGGAATCGAGGGAGCCACCAAGTGATTTTTTTTAAGTAATGTATTTTTTTTAATGTAATTTTTATTATTAATGTACTTTTTTAAAATTTTAGTACTTTTTAAAATTTATTGTACTTTTTAAATTTATTGTACTTTTTTTAAAATTAAAATAGTATTATTAATGTTTCCCGTATATGTCTCGTAAATTAAATTCCGTATATTGTGTTATTAGTGATGTGGCTATTGATGTGGCTGGGCTATTTATGATATGGCTAGGCTATGGCTGGGCTATTTCTGATGTGGCAGGAGGATTTTTAGTATTGATGATGTGACAGGAGGAGTTCGTGGCTGGGCTATGGTTGGGCTATTGCTGGGCTATCACCACGGTGGATACCCTTATGCAATTAATTAATTATTTTGTGAAACAAACTGATAATTGTCACTTTAGTTTTCCTTTGGAATTGGGGCTGTTTCTTCATGTCATGCAGTATAGTCCATTGATAGGTTGTGCACGTGACTGCGCTGGATCTCTCCAAGATCACGTGATAACCCAGATTCAACCGAAATTCAATTTGAGCGCGCACCATGGGAGTATAAAGTTTATAAATTCAAGAAGAACCCAGTAATATGGCCTAATATAAATACTGTCCCACAATCTTATCGATATTAAGTTGCAAGCCCCCTTTCACCATAATTCTCGACTACAAGCTCTCCCTCTTCCAGTCTTCCCCCTCTCCAGCTACAATTAATTGGTATTTTACTTTCTATTCTACTCGTTGTAGCTTTGCTTCTACAATTCTTACTCGCGAGTTTTTAGGATTTCCATTTCCCCCCCAATAATTTGTTGTAGTATTTAATTAGGAGAGCACCGTTTTTGGATATGTGAGCTATGGATTCTCGCAAAAGAGGCAGACCTGAATCCTCTTACGGCGGCGCTTCCAAGAAATCTAAGACAGGTAATATATACTCGGGCTTGAAGTTTCCCTAATCTCATCAACTTTGTTTGGAAAGATGGGCCGAAATTGCTCAATTTTCCCCAATGATTAGCTCAATTTTCTCTTCTTTTTTCATTGTGAAGCTCTGGTAAATGTGTTTCTTGCTTATTCTTTGGAGTTGTAAGTTTTACGTAATTGATTGCAAGTAGCTATGGTTATTAGTTGTTTGATTTTTCTAGAGAAATTGAAAATTTATCGTTTTTGGCGGGAAAATATGCAAAGGAAAAGAATGATTGGATCTGTAATAGTAGCTGTTAATAAGAAGTAGTCAAGATAATAACTCAATGCGGTTGTATTGGTTAACTCTTTTTTTGTTGTTGTTGTGTTTTTGGCGGCATAGTTATGTTATGGATTGTGAATTGTTGAAGAGTTGTCTAATGTTGGGTGCAAAGTAAGTTTCATTGATATTATTAATACGAACTCTAACTGAGAAGAAGTAATTATTAATGTTTTGCAACAGAGAGTGACTGGTTATCAAGTGGTATAGGAAGTAGACTGAAGCCGTGCAAGAATATTTTCAGGTTACCTAATCATAATATTTGAAGTTTTAATACTCAACAAGTAGGCAGTGGTGTTAGTTTTCAATACAAGTTGGTACTTGGTAGAATTTCTCTAGCAATCTGGTTATAGCGAGAGTTTTCTGTCATGAACAAAAGTTCCATAACCAATTTGCTTCCTTGATTTTAGCAGATTCTGTTAGCTTATTTCTACCTACTACACCTCATTACACATCTAGAATCTCAGCATTCAGCAGAATATCTCAATTCATCTTCTTTGTTATTGGCTACAAAGCTGTTCCGGGTGCCATCAAAACTAAAATGTGCATCAAATTCAAGACGGAAGGAGGCTGCATGTTTGGTGACAAATGCAGCTTTGCACACGGGGAACGGGAGCTCATTGCACCATCTGACCGTGGTGGTGTGGACCTATGCCTGGCAGGTTTAGTGGTGGTCGAATGAAGCCACACATAGATAAGTGTGGATGCTTCCCTGGCTGGCATTGTGGTCGGAAAAGGAGGAGCGTACTCAAATTAAAGCGGATATACCAGGAAACGGGGGTCAAGCTATTAATCAGAGACCACGAGAGGGATCCTAATCTCAAATACATCGAGCTTGAAGGTGCATTCGACCGAATCGAGGAAGCCAGCGAGGGGAAAAATTGATAGCAACTCTAAGAAGAAGCTCTGCAAGAACTTCACGAGAGGGTCGTGCATGTTTGGGGAGAGATGCCATTTTGCACATGTCGCGGACTGAGGAGGAGTTTTTTTGGTGTGCATTAATACTTGTAGATATGAACATGTAGCAGCTTTGGTTGATTGAGTAAAATAGGTTGTGTTAATGCATCCTTCTGTTCAGTAACGTAACAAAAACACCACTTGTTCTAAGTTTTAGAAGTGGCTACTTCCATTTTATATGTCGCTATAATTTTAAATCACCTTAAAACATTTTCTAATTTTTTCATTGCATTTGGCGATAGGGTCCTCGGTCTTGTGAATCTCGTCTAGCATATCTCGCACAAGATCTCCCACATATCTTCTTGATTTTATTTATTTAGCATATCTTCTATTTTAGTTAGTTATTTTTATGCAATCTTTATCTTTATTGAGTCTAGTTAGTATTCTATAAATTAGAGGTCTATGTACTCTTTTATTCATTGAGAAATAAAGTATAATTACTTGTTCTCATTCCCGGTTCTGGCGGAAATCGCCCCCTAGCACCTCAACTAGGGTTTATCTTGTTCTCCGTAATCGTTCTTGTTCTTCGTAATCGTTCGAGTGTTCTATTGCTGATCGATATGATACAAAATCCTATCAATTGGTGCTTCCATTGATTACTCTTCCTCCATCCCTCAATCACTCTAAAAAACTCACGCTATTTATTTTCCCTCAGCCTTCTATGGCGACGACCAGAGAAATTGAGGAAATCCTTGCCAAGCTCTCGGCCACTGTCACCGTCGCAAGCGCAAAAAAGCCACCGGACCAGCAGCCAGTCGTGACGCCTATGCGCAGATTGGATGATTGCCTTCATCTTATAAAATATTTATTCACCACTACACACCGTTGGACGATCGCCTTCATCTTATAAAATATTTATTCGATGAACCAGCATCAGATTAGATGGAGTATTGGGAGGAAAATAACAAAGGTAAGGGCTGGGAAGAGTTCTTGTTAGCCGTAAAGCAGCGATTTGATCCTGATTTATGCGACTATGCCGGTCGATTGGCTACTCTGCGGCAAACTTCTACTGTCGAAGACTATCAAACATCGTTCGAATCATTGCTACAAAAGGCTCCGCACATTGAGGATTCGACGCTATCTTCTTTGTTCATTGCGGGCCTCAAATTTCCGCTGAAACAGGTAGTACTCATGCGACGGCCTAGCACACCCTAGGAAACTTTCGCCATCGCCCACAAATTAGACCAGCGGCAACCCAACCGCACAACGGCATTCCGAGTCGTGAACCGGGAGCCCAATTGCCCGTCACCGCAGCAAAATGAGGAGGTCACACAAGAGGTATTTGCTCCGGAATTCTTTGAAGAGGCAGTTTCATGTGTAGTTGATGAGAATCTGTTAGATGTTCTACCTTCAAATGAGTTTATGGATTCTTCGTTTGGAAATAAATTGGAGGTGGAATTGGTTGATAATGATGTCCTTGTTGACAAAGATTGCATATTGAACTCTAGTAGGGTGGCTGACGTGAAGAATGCCTGGGGCGATTGTGAGGAGTCGACGAAGAAGATTCACACATCGTCGTTGAATCTTGAGGTTGAGAGCCCGACGCTTATTGCGGATCCTGAGTTATTTGCGGAGATTTTACACACAGGGAATGATGATACGGGACTGCCCTGCCGAACATTCGACTCCGCCTCATCTTTCAAGATGCTTCGAAATTGCATGGCAGACCCCGACGACGATTCTATAGATGTTTTGAATGTTGTTCGTCGACGATATGATCCATCTTACTACATGATTTATTTAGAAGAAACAAGTGAATATAAGCTTCATGAGGATGAGCATGGGAAGGAATATGTTTGGTGTGTAGCAGTTTCGAACAGATGGGGGATATTCTTCAAGATTCGGTTGTTTAAGGTACATGATATGTATTCTCTAGACTTCGATGTATTTAGTGTGGTTGATGTTCATTCTAGTGCTTTATACTTCACCAAATATGATTTATTGGTAAAAATTGACTTGTTATATTTGAGGAGATTATTACATTCTCGGTGGAATGATGAGAAGAAAGAGTTGGTATGTTAATTGGTTAGCTCCTTCAAATGATTGTGATATTTATGAGACTTGGGGGCAGTTTGGGAGCTCTTATGCTCAAGCTTTGGAGATGTGCTCCTGTTTAAAAAGGTTTGGGTGTCACGGGATGATTCAATGGCAATATGATGAAGGAAGGCCTAATGGAGGTAGATTTATTAGCATGTCGTTTGTACTAGTTCAGGAGTTCGCCGAGCAGTTCGCTTCTAGGCAGGAAAATGAGTTTCGGATCAGATGTTGGGGGAATCGTTCTTGCCTGGCATATGGGAAGGTGTTAATGCATGTTATGATCTTCATCACTTGGTGTTGCATTGCAATGGTACTGAAACATGAACCAGAGAAACTATTGGAAGCATTTGGACAAGGAGATCGAAAGTTCAAGAATGATGAGCAACACTTGGTGATTTCCGTACTCCAACAACATTTCCTTACTTTCCGCCTTGATAGGAAGGCGCAAGGCGATTTTCGAGGGTAGGAGAGTTGATAGGGTCCTCGATCTTGTGAATCTCATCTAGCATATCTCACACAAGATCTCCCACATATCTTCTTGATTTTATTTATTTAGCATTTATTTAGCATATCTTCTATTTTAGTTAGTTATTTTTATGCAATCTTTATCTTTATTGAGTCTAGTTAGTATTCTATAAATTAGAGGTCTATGTACTCTTTTATTCATTGAGAAATAAAGTATAATTACTTGTTCTCATTCCCAGTTCTGGCAGAAATCCCCACCTAGCACCTCAACTAGGGTTTCGTAATCGTTCTTGTTCTTCGTAATCATTCGAGTGCTCCATTGCTGATCGATAGATACAAAATCCTATCATTTGGTTTGTTCTCACTCCGTAATTTTGAGTATCAAATACTCCCTCTGTCCCGTTAGAAATGAAACATTTTCATTTTTAGTTTGTCCCGTTAAAAATGAAACGTTTCTAAAAATGGAAACAATACTCTCTCTACTTTTTCTTCTCTTCATTAACTCACAAAACAACACTACTTAAAATATTGTGCCGAAAATCAAATGTTGCATATTTAATAGGACGGCGTGAGTATTACTATTTGAAATCATATTCCAACACAGAGGCCACAATCATATTAATTTGTTTGATAGTAAATTATTTGATGTTGAACCAAATGCTCAATCTCTGTTTCAACAGAGAATTTTAAAAATTGATATTTAAAAGTTAAATGAATAAAAAAAATAAAATAAAAATACTCCATAAGACCATCCACAATAGGCGCCCAGCGACCGCCCAGCCGAGCGCCGGCGCTGGGCGGTTCGCTGGGCGATCTATTGCAGCCGCCCAGCGGACGATTGGAGAGAGAAACCGCGCAGCGCTGAGCGGTTTCGTGGCGCTGGGCGGTGCGCTGGGCGATCCGCTCGGCGCTATTGCAGCGCCCGGATCGCCCAACGCGATTTTTTTTTTAAATTCGAATTTTTGAAATTCAAATTTTTAAAAAAATCAAATATAAAAAAATATTATTTATTTATAAAAATTGTTTTCTATATATAAAAATCAATTTTTATAAATAAATTTATACTAGAAATTCGTAATAGCCCATATATATTTAATGGGCTTGCGAATTTATGAAACTCATTCTTGGTTGTCTCTCTTTTATAGAGACATCCTTGAATGTTTTATGTTCCACTTTCGATGTGGGACAAACTCATTCTTGGTTGCCTCTATTTTATAGAGACATCCTTGAATGTTTTATGTTCCACTTTCGATGTGGGACAAACTCATTCAAGGATGTTTCTCTTTTATAGAGAGATATCCATGAATGTTTTATATTCCACTTTCGATGTGGGACAATCTCATTCAAGGATGTTTCTCTTTTATAGAGAGATATCCTTGAATGTTTTATGTTCCACTTTCGATGTGGGACAATCTCATTCAAGGATGTTTCTCTTTTATAGAGAGATATCCTTGAATGTTTTATGTTCCACTTTCGATGTGGGACAATCTCATTCAAGGATGTTTCTCTTTTATAGAGAGATATCCTTGAATGTTTTATGTTCCACTTTCGATGTGGGACAAACTCATTCAAGGATGTTTCTCTTTTATAGAGAGATATCCTTGAATGTTTTATGTTCCACTTTCGATGTGGGACAATTTCATTCAAGGATGTTTCTCTTTTATAGAGAGATATCCTTGAATGTTTTATGTTCCACTTTCGATGTGGGACAATCTCATTCAAGGATGTTTCTCTTTTATAAAGAGATATCCTTGAATGTTTTATGTTCCACTTTCGATGTGGGACAATCTCATTCAAGGATGTTTCTCTTTTATAGAGAGATATCCTTGAATGTTTTATGTTCCACTTTCGATGTGGGACAATCTCATTCAAGGATTTTCTATAAAATTGTATTTTAAATTATGTCAATTTTATTTTTTTAAGATTTTAATTATGTCTTTTTTTTTATTTTTTAACTTTAAGTTGTAATGTTATTTTAAATTTCATTTGTAAATTTAATTAATGTAATTTTTTTTAATTATGTAATTTTTTTTAATTATGTACTTTTTAAATTTTATTAATATTAGTGAATTTTCCCGTATATGTCTCGTAAATTAAATTTCGTATATTGCGTTATTGTTAATTATTGCATTTTGTATATATTTGTTAATAGTGATGTGGATAGTATGTGGCTAGGCTATGGCTGGGCTATTGCTGGGCTATTTGCTTATTTTGATGATGTGGCAAGAGGATTTTTAGTGCTGATGATATGGCAGTGGCTGGGCTATTACTGGGCTATTGCTATTGTGGATGGCCTAAGAAAGTAAAACAAGAGAAACAAATTTGAGTTTCTTTTGTAGTAGGAGGACTCATTTAATTGTGCACGTGCCTGCGCCAAGATCAACCGAATTTGAGTGCGAATAAAGTTTTGAAGTAGAAAAAGAGCCCAGAAATATGGAATAATATAAATAGAGTCCCACAATGTTATCGATATTAAGTTGCAAGCCCCCCCTTTCATCGACAACAAAGTGGCATCTAGCTCTTCTTCCCTCTCTCCAGCTACGACCAAACCCCTATTTTAAGTGTAGGATTAGGGTTGGATCAATTAATTGGTAGCACTATTTACTTTCTTTTTAGCTTCTACATTTCTTACTCGCGAGTTTTTAGGATTTCCATTCCCCCCCCCCCCCAATAATTTGCTACTGTTTTTGGATTGGATTTGTGGCTATGGATACTCGCAAAAGAGGCTTACCAGAATCCCCTAATTGGCTTGCAGTTTTGTTAGACTAACTCAATGAATCTAGTCGGAAAAATGAAGCACAAATATTTAAAATGGGAGGGAGAATGCATTGCAAATCAACATACATAAAAAAATACAAGGAGTGTGTTGAGATAGACACATTCGCCCATTTTATTACAAGGTAGGTACGTAGATATACTAGTAGTAGTAGTAGTATTTAGTAAGTGCCGCCGGTTCCAAAGCCAGTGGTATCAGCGCCAGTGCCGGTACCAGCGCCGCGGCGCTGAGCCTCGTGCTGAGCCTGGGCTTCGCGCTTGCGGAGCTCAGCCTCGTCGATCCTCTCCTCTTTCTTCTCCGTCGCCATCTCCTTCTGGAGCGGGTCGCGGGTCGTCATCCTCTCACCCTATATAGTATAATTCATACTAATTCTTATCCAACTCTTAATTATGTAAGAATAGTATCAAGAAAGAGAGAGAGAGAAATACCTTTTCTTGGAGTGTGGCCTTGGTTTTCTCCATGCCAGCTTTGGCTGAAGCTCCCATGTCCTTTGCAGATTGCATCTTTTCTCTTTCCTTTTTGGTTTCAGATTTCTTTTGCTTTGAGATTGAGATTGAGATTGAGGTGTGGGGGAGGGAAGGGGAATTTAAAGGGTGGCTTTGGCGGTTAAAGGTAGTTGAATAGTGAACACGTAGCACCCTTAGCTACTTTAGGCTAACACGTGTAACATAGGTGTCACCTTTATTATTTATCACCATTATTCGATAATAATATTATCTTTATTATCTATACACGGATAGGATAAATGCTTCATTTTAAATAAATAAATTCATTTCTCTTTTGATTTTCAAACCAATCCTAAGAGGGTAAGGGGCCTCTTGAAACTTGTTTCTTTTTACTACTTATAATATCATTAATCGAAGTAATAGTAGCACTATTTCATTGAATAGGGTTCCGTTGCTTTGTTTACAATATGAAGTAGTAATTAATAGTACTACTATAATGAAAAGATATGTTTCGTGTACCATTTTATAGTTTATAGTACTTCGTTTAGTTTTAGTAGTACAAAAATACTCCTACTAGCTAAAGATCACAGTGCCAAAGAAGATGGTAGTATTTTCTAAGTAATAATATAATTCCAAGTTTAATTTGAAAATAATTTTATTTATTTACGACCAACTCAAAATTTTATCAAATATAGTTGATTTAATAATAGGCTTGTTGCTAATAGGCACTGTGTGGCTGCAGCCCATTTTTCCTTTGATAAAGGAACAATATTGTACATTTATACCTAAGCGAAAGTAGTCTATTTGATCAAAAAAATTGTAATTGACCTTAATGAAACGCAGAATAAAAAATTATATTGAGAGCAATTTAGACAATTTATATTGTACTCTATTAACTTGATAGAAATTAAGTTTGGCAATTTTAATTGTCATGTGAAATATAATAAACAACATGAAGTAAACCATAAATATTATAAATATAAAGTTTAGTACTACTACTATTTATTTTGAAATAAATAAATTTTTAATAGCTAATTTGGGTACAAGTACAATAATTTGGTAATCATGTGTGAAATCAACCAAAAATCCGAAGTGGCCAAATAGACCAACATTTGTTTTTTTACCACAACATCATTTTGAATTAAAATTACAAACGATCAACTAAAATCGATTTGAATAGCAAACTTTGACGGGAATTCTAGCTAGCAAAATTAGATTAAAATATTGACTTTTTCATAGAAATTCAATTCAAATCAAATCCCCCTCAAAAAAATCTAAACTAGACACTGGTGGAGTTTTATGTTTTTGATCTCGACTTATTTATGATATGGAGTAGTAGTAAGAGGCAATGTCTATGAATATGATGCATTGATAGAGAAGGACCAAAACTGAAAAAAAAAAATGAAATGGACATTGAATTAAAGTTATAGTAATCCGTAAATATGACATGCAGCTAGAAAATGTACCACAATTATATCTAAAAAAGTAAAAACAACATTTGAACTAATGTGTGTAACAAAAAGGTTTTAAATAATACTATTTATTCACTTAATGTTAACAACTGGGCAATCCTTCATCATATACATTAGCAAGGAAACAAGACGAGAGAGGCGAAGCAGACGTCGCTTGAGCTTCGTTCATTCTTGTTATGTCGTTAGGGTGCAACTGTCGGAGTTTGTAGTGCACAGAAAATACAGCAACAGTTGAGGATTCTTCATTTCAACTCTCGTATTCAGTTGTTGGCTCGGCCAATAGCGATGGACCGGGATCTAATCTTGTGAGAACTTCGGGAACTCCACCAGCATCCCGTATTATCTGCATATGTAGATGCAAAACGCGACTCAAGAACTTGTGTAAGCAGTCTCACAGGTCAAATAATCAGATTCAAGCTCGTACTCAATGGTATATTTGTAATTTTTTTCGGGTTCTATAGTGATTGGACTGTTCATGGACCATCTATAACGAGAATTCAACTCAAAAGGGACGCATTTAGTAGCTGGGAGCGCTTACCAGGATTTCATCATCAAGATACGAGATAATGAAGAACCTCTCGAAAGATCCACCTGCAGTTTTAAGCAAACGAGATAGTGATTCCAGCAACCAAGATTTGATATAAAACCATGTACATATAGATCCAAATGTAGAACATCAAACGGGCTGTGCTGCCTCTAGTGTTCGTGTTGATCAACTATTTGAATGCACAGTTTCACAAAACTAGAAATGCTCACCAAGAGGAATCCTTAATCCACCGGACACAATATCCTTAATATGAGCAGGAAGCTGTTGGGCAACGTTCGTAGCCTGGGCAAGAGCGCCTCTAAGCTGCTGAGGAATAGATTCTTCATTAACTTTTGGGGACTCTAACAATCCTTCAAGGAATTCCTGCTTCATCCGAAGCGGCCCCTCCACAGTTATCTTGCTCGAGATTATAAACTTGCTTTCTATCTGCATTTCACGAAAACATAGATGACAAGAAAAATGAGAAAAAACAAAGACTAGCAGCAAAAGTGTTTTAAAAACACGTCCTTTCACAATTTCTCTATATATTCTATAACAACGAGACAGTTCCGAACAAGAATATGTATCTGTGTCGACATCTCTTGATCAGCAAAACATGAAGGAGAATCATGGTTTTGAGTGCATTACCGAATTTAAGAATTTCAAACTTGCTGAATTTTTTGCATACAAATCCTTGATCACCACATCAAGTCTCGACAAATTTGCCAGCTCCGGAGGGAACCTCCTGCAAAATCACCACAACTATCATCAACATCAAATTGTATTGAGCATCACAAATAGGCTAAACAAAAGAGCTATATATCATAGTTATAACACGAAAATGAGACGAAACTTACTCAAACAAAGACCTGGCAGCAACGAGTCCTGAGCTTCCCGAACCAAACCACTCGAAATTCCATTTGCCTTCCAAATATGGAGACCTGAAATCTGGCAAAAAAGAAATGAAAACCTCAAACAGAAACTGGTCTCATAATTAACTTCACTTCAACAAAATAGAGACATTACGTTGTTGGCCTAGGCGTAGGATTCAGCCGCTCAAGGCTAACAATTCTCTCGTTCACATCAATGCTTTGCAAAGTCTTCGTTTTTCCAGTAACCAGTGCCTCAAATTCTCCAGCATCTTTGAACTAAACACCATCCAACCACTATTATTCAGTTAACAATAATCAAGAACCTTCATATGTAGTGCTTTTATCTAGATTCATACAAGATTTGTTTCAAGATTTGATATGCATCATTATTAACACTAAGGGGGTGTTCACTTTTGCGGATTACTACTATTTAATTAGAAAGATTGGAATTTTAGGCTATCATTTGACTTGATTTTGCTCCATTCATATCCTATTGAAAAGGTATAATTGGAGAAATCCTAAAAATAAACATAGGAAAATACTCTTATCAATCATGAAAAGTAAATGCCATCTAACAAATTTTATTTTTTATTTGAAAGAAAATGCCACAAAGTATTGGGAATATAACAGAATCAACAGTAACAACTAGCACATTCTTCCATATCAAGGTACAATCCTTCAAGCAGCTAGTACACCTGAAAATGATTAGCTTTAAATTGGCATAAAAACAAACTAACTTCTTCACAGGCAACTAATAAAGCAAACAAATTCCTCATTTTGGGCTAATTACGTTAATCAATTTTGCTAATCACGACCATAAACCTAAAATTAAAAGTAAAGAAATCAAACCCATCACAGAAAATATCCCCAAGGAATCACCAAACAACTGACAAATTCACAAAAAAGGGAAAATATAAGTAAGTTAGAATCGTAATCGTACAGCAAGAAGCAGGGATTCTTTAGCAGATAATCTCTCGATTTCCTTGGCATAAGCAGCGGAAGGCCCTTGCACGGTTTGCTGCATCACCACTCTGAAATTTTTCCTTTTCCCAGTCTTGAACTTCGCAGAGCTCTCATTTTTGCAGCTATTTTCGAGAAAATAAGATTCTGTAGAAGATGGGAAATATGAAGACTGGAATTTACAAGACAGTAATGGGCTCTGTACTGAAATTGATGAAGCCATCGTTGAAACGATTTCGGAAGCTATGAAATGTTTTGACGATTAATATTTTTTGTTTTCTCCTAAATTTGAGAAATTTATTTAATTTAATGTTTTTGCGCAAAAAATAAGTGGTTAGCTAGCTTTGGCGAAACATCATTGACCATTTGATATTTGTTTTTATATTACTGATAAATTTAGTGTAATGTATTTAAAATAGTTCTACAAAATATAGCATCTTCGTGCTAAATCGAATAACCCGCCGAGCCACAAATTTTGAACAATTTATGGAAACTTGAATTGTTTGTCAACATTTAAAAAAAAAACTCTTTATAATTCGTATAGCCAATTACTATCATTTTCTGAGACGTATTAATACCAAATTTGGATAAATATATCCCAATATTTACTAAAGTGGTTGAATAGATAATCCACTGCATTGTTTGAACTGAATTAATTGTCATTGATATTCATCAATCAAACACATATGAGGAACAAAGTGACAGAAAAAATGTCAAGAATCTAAATCATCAAACAGGAAGATCGTCTGTGCACTAGACATAATACATAAGTACATGATATACGTGAATGAACTAAGTACCTTCCTACAATAAACTTTACATTCCACCCTTCTCCGCACGGGCTGTTTTCAACACCTCATATGGCTATCCAGAGTGTACTCACGGATCTCAGACGGGCTCGTACCAGGCCTGTCGACAATCATTTGCTGGTTAGGGATGACAATTTTCAAGACAATAGTGACATCTGAATTTATTTGAGAATGTTTATGTTTCTTGGAGGAAATGAAGACGTAGACATTGAGACTTTTCTAAGTAAGGGCACATGAGCAGTGAAGGGAAAAGATGGATAAGAGACGGCATTGCTAGTGGGCCGGTGGCCTAACAATAGAGACTTTTTTTTGTCCATTGTTGCATAGGTTTAAAGGGTATTACCGTTTGTTTATGATGCCGTAGTGAAACTTGGCTCGGCCCATTTTCTTATCTTCCATGTACTGTAAAAACCATCATAGATGAATCAAATACATTAGATAAATTAGAAAGAATGATCATGGTTCTTTGAGATAATCTGTAGGCGTACGCACCAAGTTTAAGGTGACCAGCATCGAAGAAAATGCCAGTGAATTGAATGGAATATCCTCAAATGCGAAAAGCTTGCATTCGGATGACTCTGGACCCGGTGAGAAGTGAGGTCTCTTCAACTTCGCCAGGAATATAACATAAGTCTGTCAACACCATTCATGAACATGGAGCCAATCATAACCATAAACATGAAGAAGGCAGATAAGTAGCATAGCACGCGTTATAGACACGAAGAATAAGTGATGTACATAATTCATAGTATCAAGAATACTCCTTACCTGGCCAATAAGGGGGATGTCCAGCTGGGCGAACGGTGAAAGGATCTCGACTTCTGCATTCGCCTCCTCCCACGTTTCCCTAATTGCCCCTTCAGCGGCAGACTCCCCAATCTCCATGTAACCAGCGGGAAGAGTCCTTCATGTGCAGTAAAAATAGCACCTTTACATAATCTATGATGATACGTCAAAAAGAAATTTCGTGCTGAAAAGCATACCAGAGGCCATGAGACGGTTGAATATTCCGTTTACACAACAGTATCTTGTTTTCATGCTCAATGAGGCAACCCACAACCTATTAATCCAGAAAAATGATACTACTGTGATCAATACATGCAAGAAAAATTATCAGCTCTCAATTTCCACATCAGATAATCAATAAAGATGGTGTTTCCATCCTAAAACACAAAAGCTAAACGAGGGCTATAGCAATCTGGAATTTCACTAGTTAATGGAATATGAAGGAAATAACACATTATCACATCGACTATCTGTGTAATGTATTGCCAAAGGTTAATTTCTTCTTACCATTTTGGGATTCTCATAAGCAATTTTCCCACACCGTGTGCAGATAGCTCTTATCTTTTCCTCTCCATCAGGCACCTCGTGCTTGGTTGGGCCACCGCACAATTGGCAGAAATTGATCTTCCTAGTAAAGCCCTGCTAATGTCAAGAACCAATATTAGCTCAAATCTACCTCGTTCCTCAATATGACAATCAAAGTCATTAGCTAGCAGCACGACCAATCATTGGCCAACCGAGTTGAGCAAAATACAATGCCAAAAAGGTAAAAACTAAAAGCCCACAGCTCACCAAGCACTTAAAGATCAGTATGCCATTCAACTTATTCCACATTTACTATATGTTCTATTGAATTGTTGTGGCAACCATGGGCATTTCTCTTATACGCCCCGATAAATTAATTCAAGTACACACTAAAATAGATGCATCAACCTTCACAGCTCAAAACCAAGTGTATACAGCTTAAGCTAAGCCAATGCAGCATCATAAGATGGGATTAAACAAAGTATAATGCCCTAAACTGTTATCACCACCTAACTAATTCATCATACCACCAAATCAACAAACCAAATCACCAAAATTAACACTTAAAACCGTGGACTAACAAAATAATATAAATAACTGGAAATTCCCCAATTTAAAAAACATGGTAGAAGCAGTGGTATAACCTAAAATCTACCAAAAAACTATCCATAACAGGAAAAATCAATTCAGAATTAAAAAAAAATACCAACAATGAACACTCACAGCTGAGTGAACTGCAGTAGACGTTGAGGATGAAGGGGGTGATGACCCCCCATCTGGGGTCGACTCGGAATGAGTTTGCGACATTTGAAAAGCTCTAAAAAAGCGACCTTTTCGAATTTGGAAAGCGCAAAAGTGTGATTTGGGGGATTTCAAAACCGCTGCTAAAATGGGATTTCTTGAAATCAAATTGAAATTCGAATGGGGCCTTTTTAATCTGTGGGGTAGAGAAAAACATCCAGATGAAGAAGATGAAGAACCAAGAATTTGTATGGTTTTCATCATTATTGAAGTTCCCAATTAATATTTGGTTAACTTTTTTAGTTTCTTCCTTGTGTAGTTTCAACTGTTCAAAGGATTTGATGTAGCTGCATTTAATCAGGTGATATTTTATTAGGGAAATATCCCCACCCCACTGTAAAGATTTGGAAAAATATAAATCAAATTAAACTTAATCTAGAGGAAAAAAAATTGATGGACCAGTTTCAAGATTTGGGTTTGAGTTAGTGTCACAATACTTCTTGCGTCTTCTAACCGAGCACAACCCCCACAGCTGTGCTCTTCCGCAAGGACAAGCACAATTAATTTAAAATTCAATTAAATAAAAATATTTCCATAATACTAAAATTCATTAAAAAAACCTAAATAATATTACAAATTACAAATAAAATAAAAAATACACAATTAAAATCCTAAAAATTAAAAATTACATAATTAAAATACTAAAACTTAAAAATTACATAATTAAACTCCTAAAAAATAAAAATTACATAATTATTGGCTAATATTACCCGAGGAAGACTACTCATCCGGCGGCACTAACCCCAATTGTTTTTGGAGACCCAATATCATGGTCTCGTGCGTTTGAAGTTGTGTGGGGGTCATAGTTGACCTATCGGTCATATTGAGTTGGCCTAAGAGCATCCACAGCGAGTTGTTCGGGGGTGGAGGTGGCGCATAGGGAGCGGGTTCGGGAGCAGGGGCAGATGGAGTCGCGGCGCGACGGCGGTCGGCCGCCGCCTTCTTCCTTCCTTGCGGTCGGCGTCGGGAACCACTTCGTCCGGCGTAGGGGCTACCCAAGTTAGCTCCGACGAGTTGGCTAACCACTTCTTCGGAGCCGGCGTCGGATAGGGATACCGACCTTGACCGTTTGGAGGAGCCGCTAGAGGAGGATGTTACGTCTCCCATATACTTCGGGTGCGTCCGCATGTCCTGCCAAACGTTGAGGTACTTGAACTACTTGCCGTTCATGGATTGGTAGGTGCTCAGCGCGGCAGTGATGATGTCGACCTTGCTCCGGCCGCTCCCGGCATTCCGCGTCTCCTGGAGGAAATAGCCATTGAACTTGCCAATTTCTTCGTTGGCTCGGCCGATGGAGTTGCGCACCATACTCTCGTTGCGCTCGATCGTTCCCAGCGGCCGGTTTTCATTGTACCGGAGAGAGGCGCGCCACCAAAAGTAATCGCCGGATTGGTTCGTGCCAACCACCGCATCCTCGGAGATTTCCAAGTACGCCTTGAACAATTTATCCATCTCCGCCGGAGTGTACGGTGTGCGGACACCGCGAGTAGGAGGAGGCGGAGTTTGGGAGGGGGCGGTCGGCCTAGGATCCGGTGTCCACCCGTATCGCCCTTCGGAGGCACCTTGGTCGTCGATTGGGTATGGCCGATAGCCACCCGGAACGCCCGAATCTTGGGTTTGAGGAGGGGCCGAATATTCCATTTCCGGACTAGGAAACGGTTGTGAACCGAACCATTCGGGGTTCCAACCGTGAGAGGCGGGTGGTCATCGCCTTGGCCGGACATTGTTATGTTGTAGGGTATGAGAGAATGAAGATGAGAATGGATATGGGAGAATGAAGATGAGAATTGTGTAGTTTGATGTGAATTTTTTGGTGTGAAAGTGGGGGTATTTATAGATGAAAGTGTGTATTTTTGGGGGAAAAAAATAAAAAAAAAATAAAAAGTGGTAAAAAACGGTAATAAACGGATATAATTTTTTTGGGAAGTGAATTTTTTTATCGGTTTTTTTAATTAAAAACCGATTTTTAATTAAAAAAAATTCAAAGGCAATGACATAAGTGAATTTTTTTATCGGTTTTTTTAATTAAAAACCGGTTTTTAATTAAAAAAAAATTCAAAGGCAACGGCTATGTCGTTGCCCAATCGTCGCGCGCCACGTGTCCTGCTCGCTGGCACGGCGGCGAGACACGTCCATTGTGGACTGTGGTGGCCCAGCGCGGGCTGGGCCACCACCGTTGTGGATGGTCTTAGTGTATAATTAGCAAAGTAAGAATAAAAAAAGTGATACTAGTAGAGAAGTCCTACTTGTAAAGTTTATAATTTCTAGGACAAATCAAAGTAAAAATAATTTCTATTTTTAAAAGGTGTAGAAATTAATATTATTTTATGGGATATTGACTCCTAATATCATGAAACTTTCAAAAAGCTGAGTTTTTACTTTTTCCCATGAACTTTCAACTTAGCAAATAATATCACGAACTTTACCGGAATTTATTATTTCCCACTAGTGAAAAAATTACGACTGTACTAATGGATTGAAGAATAATTTTGGAGGGCATGCTGCAAGAAAAACTATCCTCAATTATTGAAGAACCTGAAGCTCTTGAAGTTGTTGTCGAAAAATTGCGAAAAAAATCGTTATCATGATATTATTTGCCGGAATTTTTCGCCTGTAAAAATAACAAACTCAGGTAAAATCCTGATATTATATGCCAAGTTGAAAATTCGGGGGAAAAACCCAATATTTTTAAAACTCCATTAGAAGTGCATATTTTATCATAAAAAATGTATATGAAAACTACAGTTATATATGTGTGGATTATGATTTTTCCATCAATTGACCTAATGTTTTGTTGGCTGAATATGTATATCCAATTAAAATTGGTAGTTGCATAGCAACATTGAGATGACAATGAATTAAAACCCAAGTTTCAATCATATAACATTATTGCACAATAGAAAATGGGGGATATCCAAATCTTATAAGGCAAGAAAAACAACAATAAATGACATAATGAAGTAAAATATTGAAGTACAATCTGAAAATAGAAATCTAACTTTTGAAGCACATGACCATGGTTCTAGATAAAAGATGCAAAGCATATGTATCTAGGTATGCATCACATGTTTTCCATCAAAGCAAGTTATATTATTTTGTTGTTCTTCCTCTTTATCTAAAGTTGGATCCAAAAGCTCTTTATACAAATGGTGTAATCACTTCTTAATGAGACATCAAAGTTGGTTATCAATAAGCAGCCACTTGGTATTGGGTTTTGGTATATATCAAACTTATAACAAACCTATTGCTTTTATACAAGTATATATGATTATATTATTCAAATTTGTGCAAATCTCATAAAAATGACAAACTATTAAGCCGATTGATAGAACAGAACTTAATTATTAATGTTTTTCTCCCACTAGTAGGTTGAGAGTTCAATTATACTCCCTCTGTCCGCGAATAGGAGTCCCGTTTTTCCATTTTAGTCTGTCCGTGAATAGGAGTCCCGGTTCACTTTTACCATAAATGGTAATAGGGTCACACCTTCCACTAACTCATTCCACTCACATTCATTTAAAAACTAATATATACAAGTGAGACCCCTATTTCACAAACTTTTTTCCACCCACTTTTCTTAGCATTTCTTAAAACCCGTGCCGCCCATAAATGGGACTCCTAATAGCGGACGGAGGGAGTATAACTCAATCATATAACAAACTATTAAGCTGATAGAGAAAACAAAACTTAATTAATAATACGTTTTTCTCCCAGCAATAGGTTGAGAGTTCAATTATAAAATTCAGTCATATAATGAACATCTCCAATCATTTACACGTTAAATTCAAACTCATTTTTAGTGTAAATATTATATCAAATAGTAATTTTATTTCAACTGTACATTAAACTCAAATTTAAAAGAATAACTATATCCAGTATCTATTCTTACACACAAAAAAAGTGATTTGAGTTTGTAAATCCAAAAATAGGTATTACTATATTTACTCAAACAAAAATGAGATTAGTTTTGAAATACTATTAAAGTTCAATTATAAAATTCAGTCATAAAATTTAGTCATATAATAAACATCTCCAATCATTTACACGTTAAATTCAAACTCATTTTTAGTGTAAATATTATATCAAATAGTAATTTTATTTCAACTATACACTAAACTCAAATTTAAAAGAATAGTATCTATTCTTACACACAAAAAAAGTGATTTGAGTTTGTAAATCCAAAAATAGGTATTACTATATTTACTCAAACAAAAATGAGATTAGTTTTGAAATACTATTAAGGTTCAATTATAAAATTCAGTCATAAAATTCAGTCATATAATGAATATCTCCAATCATTTACACGTTAAATTCAAACTCATTTTTAGTGTAAATATTATATCAAATAGTAATTTTATTTCAACTATACACTAAACTCAAATTTAAAAGAATAGTATCTATTCTTACACACAAAAAAAGTGATTTGAGTTTGTAAATCCAAAAATAGGTATTACTATATTTACTCAAACAAAAATGAGATTAGTTTTGAAATACTAAAGTTAATTGTCTACTCCAATTTGGGTTTTGGAGTATCGTTATAAATGATATAAGTAAATCATTTTCACTCAAAATGTGATTTCGTGCATGACCCATCCATACTATTATTAAAATAATGGGGATTAACTAGAAATAACAATACATAAATAACTAAAACTCTAAAAGTGATAAACCTTTTAAAGAAGGGTAGTGATAAATATACATAATTGTACGTACATAATCGAATTTTTTAAACATTTTATATTGAAAATCGATTTATAAATATTAATTGATTTAAAATAAATTTCATACTAATCATTTTGCAACACTTCAAAAAAAATTTAAAATTTTAACTTAAATATTTGTATATTTCTTTACTAAATATTGTATAAATAATTCGAATCAAGCTCGAAATCATGTTACGATTTGTCATAAAATTTCTATATTACTTATTTCTTATTGCTGCATATACAATAAATAACAAAATTAATTTTTGATTAAATTTAAAACTTTAAAGATATTATGTACATGTACAATTTATCTACATTTATCCACCTAAAAAATTGTAGATACATAAATTCATTTTATATTGATGTTTGACATGACAACGAAATTAAATCAAATTTATAATTTTTTTTATTTCTTCAAATAAGTTTTACTCCATTATATTGATACGGTATTCAGTATAGTCAAAGAAATACTAATAATTAGAAAAACAAAAAACAAAGTTTGTACCATTCATAGACAAAAATGAACTTAAAAATTCTTATTAGACCTTTACGATACGATAAACTAAAGTTGTAAAGGGAGGCAAATTAATATTCGATTTTTTGTAACTTGACATATTGTTCGATGATACGTCAAAAAAGAAATAAAACAAAAAATAGAGAAACACAAAGACAAAATGATGAATTTGAGTATGGCTTTATACTTAACCCTGTTTTATAGCTAATAGTTAAGATGCAGAATAATGAAAGAGGTTGCAATTCAAGTTTTCATGCATTTTTTTATGTTAAATAACAACATATATTTTCACGAGAGGTTGAAAAATACAAAGTGAATCATCAATAGTGTCGTCGGACTTTTGCTAGATTATATGTTAATTATTCAATTGTATTTTTTTGGTTACTCTAAACAATTTATCACTCTATTTTATTTGTAAAGAATGTTGGCATGAATGATGGTGAGTGGGCACACCCCAATTTGCACGTAGTTGATTATCATTGCTGATCCACTTACCCACTAAACATAAACAGTTAAAGACTAAAGGCCTATTTTGGTCCTTAATTTTATGATTTTGGTCTAAAACATTACCTTTTGAATTATTCGGTCCCTCACAAATAAAAACGGGTCACATTTGATCCATTTTGGAAGGTTCTGTCGAAAATTTGACGTTCAACAAATTTTAACTTAATTTTGACAGGATTAAGTTAATAAATATATTTTATTAATGTCTAATATCTAATAAACCCAAAGCTAAGTGATTGTAATCCATGGAGACCTCTTGCAGAGAGTTCATACCGTCGAAGAAGTCGGGAGGGACGGAGGGGAACTTGTTGTTGTTGACGGATAGCGTTTTCAGCGAGTTCAACCCGACGAGACTCGGGAGGGCGCTGGAGATGTGAGCTTTCCGAGGGAGGGAGGGAGGCAGCGAGCCCTAGAGGTTTTGTTTTGGACCTCCAAAGTTTGGCTATGCACTTCTACCCCTCAAATGCTCTCAATTTCATTTTCTCAACACCATTGTCGTCTAGATCAAGAACCTCTCTCCAACACTTTTACACTCTAGCATCCAACATCATCTTTCCCCTTTACCCCCTCCGCCATACCTGTCGACGCTGACCTCGCCCTCACAGCCGCCACCTCTGACGCCAACTTCTTCCCTAGTCTCCAACAAACCCAAGCCGTCGCCGAATTCCATCAATTCGTTCCACAAATGCTGCCACCACATCAAATTCGTCTGCTCCACGACGACGAGAATATAGGCGACGAGGTTGTAGGGGCGGGTTGCATACTCGGCAGTGGAAAAGGTGTTGAGCCAGCGCCGCGTTTGCTTTTGCGGCTCGCGGATCTCCGCCACCCACTTCCCCAGTCTTGCTGCCGGACGTCACTGTGGATTGGGACCTTTTTTGGGGATGGAGGGGATGAGATGATGGATGAACAAATACAATATGTTTAGGACCAAATAGATAGAATACATTATTGTGTTAAAATTATTAATCTAGTCAAAATTAAGTTAAAATTAGTTGATCGTCAAATTTTTGATGGAACTGTCCAAAATGGACCAAATGCGACCCGTTTTTATTTGTGAGCGACCTAATAATTCAAAAGATAATGTTTTGGACCAAAATCATAAAATCGCAATATGTTAAGGACCAAAATGAGCCTTTAGTCATAATTAAAATCAATTAAGGAGAATCAAAGATTGGAATAAATTATTTTTATAAATTTATTAGGCGTTGAGGCAAATTTGCCACGTTGTACCCCTAGTGTCAAATTAGGAAGTAGGAAAAAAATCCTGCAGCACTAATTATTTAATATTATTGCGCTTCTCATATTAAATGCAAATTATGGATAGTTGCAATTACATTCCCACCTGTATTTCTTCCTCAGTTATTATTACTAACTAGAAAAAAATAGTACATTCAATAGATTTATTTTGGAAAGCTCTAGATGAAAATAATAATGTTGTTCACATACTTTTGAATATGATCCAAAAATGATAATAAAAATAACACACATATAGGTAATATATAGGCAAATTTATTACTAAATTTTCACAACTTTTTGTGGACAATACTATTGTTTGTAAATCAAATTAAAATTCTTGACTTATTTTGTGAGAGTCCAAGAGTGTGTGTCCGAAATTGACCTCGAGAGACCAGGGTAGAAAGCGCAGGAACTGTTTTAAAATAGAGGGGCAAATCCGGCATAAACGAAAAGCTGGGAATGTATTGCTGTCATTGGGCCCCACGCACATTTTTTAATATCAACGGCTAAGATTAATTGAGGCGTGGATCTTGGGTTCATTAAAAGGGGAATTTCATCAATTCTGCAAACTCCATTTCCATTTTAATTTCAAGGAGAGGGGCGCCACTATTTCGAAGAAGGGGAAAACAGAGGTTTTATTCTCTGCTGATAAGAGATAAATTCGAAGCTAGAGCAAGGAAGGAGGTGATTCATTTTCAGAGAGACTTCACAGGTATGGTTTTAGTTGTCCATTTGATTTCTGACCGGGTTTAATCCGTTAATGGATTGTGAAATGATTGGTTTTGTGGCGTTGGTGTTGTGTACCGTTTTTTGATTATTTTGATTTGTGAAGGGATGTGGTTTTGGTAATGAGATCTGTGATATTTGCGCTGTTTTGTGGATTGTGATTTGTGGATCTGGAAATAGGGCTTTTGAGATTTTGTTGAGGATTTGTTTGAGCTTCTGATTGACTGAGTTTGACTTACTGACCGTTTGATATGGTGGCAGCCTATGCGGCACCGATACGGATACGCGTATCGGTATCCGAAGGATACGGATACGCGGATACGGCTCTTTCCCAAACAACCCGATACGCGGATACGTTTTAACTATTTTTTTTAATAAATAATAATAGTGCAAAATAAATTACAAAATAGATATTCTAATTCAACATAGAGACATTAAAGGTCTATTACACTCAAAATAACATGATAGCAGCAGGTTCTAAATTAGGAAATAATTAAAAGGTAGTAGCAAACTAGCATCAAGCCATCAACATCAAGCTTCTTCCTCATTCCCCGTCTCCTCCAGCTCCACACCTTCATCCTCGGCATCACCCAATCCAAATGATACAGCCTGCAACTCAGGTTCATCAATGGAGAGGTCAGCAACTTCAAGAAGACCAACACCACTAAGGGAATCAAAAGAATCTCCCCCAACATCCCACATCCTTGTCTCTCCTTTCTTGTATGCATCAGTTCTTCTTGACAAATGTCTCAGATTTGAGTGCACAAAGACCAAATCTTCAGCCCGCTCAGGAGTTAAGGCATTTCTCTTGACACTATGGATGAAGCTATATGTGCTCCAATTTCTTTCACAGCAAGAAGAAGAGGCCGGTTGGCTGAGCAGTTTCATGGCCAAACTCATCAAAAGAGGGATAGATTGTCCATGATTTGTCCACCATGTCATTGGGGAAACAGCCCATCTATCATGTATAGAATCAGGGTCATTGAATTCTTCTGAACAACTAGAAAACCTTGCATATTCTTCCTTCACTGCAGCCAACTCTTGCGGTATGCGAAAGAATTTCTTGAAGCAAGTCATCCTCATTTGTGATATTTCCTTGTCCTTGTGGGGGGGTAGTCGGCCAGCACCTTCTTGAAGCCACATGTTGCTGTAAAATCTGGAATTGGCAGCAATTTAGATCATGAAGTTAAAATGAAAAAATGAAGAGCAAAGAATCTGAATTTTAATTGCACAGTGCATATTACCTTGGATTGAGTGAATGAGCCAAACAATGAAGTGGATTATTGCCTTTTGTCCACCTAGCAATCAATATATCATGAATAACAGAGTAGAGGTCTGACTCCTCATTTGGTTCCTTCCCTTCATACAAATATATTTCTTTCTTCACTTTCTCAATCATTGAATCCCACATCTCATAGATTAAGTGAAGACACGGGGTGTCGGTGTCCGCAAAGCGTATCATATCATAGATAGGACTAGTGAACCTAAGAATGTATTCCACATTGCCCCACCAGACATCACTTAGTATTTTTTCCTTTACATGTTGGGCAGTTGAAGCATCCTCTTTGTAGATGCTCCATTTGTCACTAATCACCATGTGTTGGAGAGCTGCTTTTACCTCAACAAACCGTTTTAGCATACACACAACCGATGCAAATCTTGTTTCAGCAATAGAGAGCAACTTCAAATGGCTGAACTCATTAAACATGGAAAGACGCATGCCATGATTCATTATGAAATTCTTGATCATAGTAGCCTCAACTTTGACATTGTTTATAAATTCTAATCGACTCCAAACCTGCATATCCTCATCAGTAGGTGTCCTTGGCAGTTTAGGTTCACATATATTTTTCATAGCAAGGTTGAGAGTATGCACTACACAAGGTGTCCAAAATATGTGATCATTTTCAGCTTCAATTAAAAGACCCGCACCTTTGCAATTTGCAGCATTATCTGTGATGATTTGTACCACATTTTGTCGACCTACTTCATCAATGATAGCCCTCAACTTCTCAGCAATATATTCTTTTGACTTGTATTCTCCTTCACAATTGTCAGCCCTCAAAAACATTGGTGCTTTCTCAGAAACAGCGGTGAAGTTGATGATTGGCCTCCTCTGAGGATCTGACCAACCATCAGAGCAGATTGTGACCCCTTTCTCTGGCCATGTGCTCTTTGTACTCTCCAATAGAGTCTCTATGTGCCTTCTTTCTTGCTTGAGCAGTGATTCCCTTGCCCTGTTATACCCAGGTATTGTGTAACTTGGCAAATTGCGGCTGCAAGCAAATGCAAAAGCTTCTCTAAAATATGGGTTTCTCAGAAAGTTGAAAGAAATCCCTCCAGAAAACATTGCTCTAACAATTAAAGCATCCAAGTGCTTGCGGTCTTGCAATGCCCATGATTTTTCCAATTGAGAAACAGGCCCCCTCTTGGTCCTCTTGCTGTTGTCTGAAGGAGCTACAGGCAAAGAAACAGTGCATGCCTTTGATCTTTCCAATAGCTCCTTACACTTTTCCACTTCCCTCCTCATGTCACTCAGCATTTCAAATGAAACATTTGGACATGTCTTAATCCCCTGTCTTAATTTTTGCAGCAAATGAGCTTCAACTCTTGTATAGCTAGTGCTTTTTGAAAATGGACAATAGTTGCATCTCCATAATATATTTCCTCCACCAGGTTTAGGCTTCTCTAGAATGGTGACATGATCCCACAATGGAGCCCTGATATCAGTTATTTGTCTGGACCCAGATCCAACACTAGAACTAGCAGCAGAACTAGCACTAGAACTAGCAGCAGTAGCACTCAGATTTGGAGATGCCATACTGCTGAAATTATAATTGAATTGAATTGGGGGAGCAAAAAACTGAATTATAACATACCGAATCTATGGAGGCGGGGAGTTTTTGACCTAGCTGCGGCTTTCTCAATTGTGTGGAATCTTATATTGTATAGAGCATCATTATTTATAGAGCTAGATTTGTTCATCCAGCTGCAATGGGCTACATCACAAATGGGCTTTTTGGTCCAGCCCGTTAATTCTATCGGGCCGGCTCCTTTAGATGGGCTTTAAACTGGGCCGTATCCACCGAGATACGTATCGAATCTGAGGTTTCCCGGCCCAATACGGCCCATCCCGCGGATACGCCCAGGATACGTATCCGTCGCGTATCCGTCGCGTATCGGTATCGGATACGTATCCGATACGCGATACGGCAACAAAGTGAAGTATCCGTGTTATATAGGTGGCAGCATTGTATGATGCTTTTATTTTGCGTGGACGCTTATTGTGGCTGCAAGTTTAAATTTTTATTTATAAAAATAGATTAATTTCTAAAAAATCTATTGTTATTTGGAGTATAATTCATTTTTTTAAAGTTAATAATGCCCAAACTTTTAAAAATGACTTAATTTCTTTTATATTATCTTTTTGCGATGAAAATTTATATTGCACTCAATTTTGGAGGCCATATGATTGTATAGTATAGAGCTTACATACATATATGAAGGAATGGATTCAGAATATGGAGTATTATTGATTGAAAAGTTGGTACTATTGTAGTTAAAATAAAAGGCAATAACGATAATGATTGACAGTCTCTTGTGCATGCAAATTTGTTTTGTAGCTAAAAATATTATTTTCAGTGACCCAATTGATCTTTGTTATGTGTTTTGTACTCAACTATTTTTTACTCCATTCTTATGATCTTGTTCACAGAAGTATCATAGTTCATATATGAATAAGTATTATACGGTATATCTTGTTGCCAAGTTTTTTTTTGTTTTTCATATCTTGCATTGCATAACTGACTGAGCATTCTGAAAATTTGTGCTAGTGTGACATATACAACAAAAATAAATAAATCAGGTGACAAAAACGATGTTGTATGATTGTTTGTTACATGTTAAGCACAAAAATATAGCCAATGAAAGTATATATAAGAGTGAGTGGCTAAAAAATGCTATCTTGTAACAATCAAATAACTCAACAATTGCACTATCGATTTTATGAAAATTTTCAGTATTTTAATTATGTAATTTGGAGAGTCTAGTTAAGTATTTTTTGATTTTTTAATTATTTATTTTCATTTTACGAATATCACAATTTAAACTTATGTTCTTTTGTATTTATTTCTGCAATGTTACATATTTTCTTTATGTAATTTTCAATTTTTCAGTTTTTTTCTATTTTGATTTTACAAATACTGTACACTATAATTAACACATGAAATTAGAGAATAATAAAAAAAATGAAAAATTGATCTGTGGTTGAATTTGAGGTCGGATTGTTGGTCCTGTGACTAGGGGTGTGCATTAGGGTTTCGGTTCGGTTTTTTGCCAAAACCGAACCAAAACCGAAAAATCGAATTTAGTTCAAAATCCAAACCGAACCGAACTCGAAAAACCGAAAACCGAAAATCGAACTTAAAAAACCGAAAAAACCGAAAAACCCGAAAAAAACCGAAAAACCTGAAAAAAATAAATATAATATAAATATATATTTATATATGTGCATTTTATTTTATATATACTAATAAAATATTTATATATAATATTAAATTAATAGAATATATATATAATTCGGTTTTTCGGTTTTTTGGTTTTTTCTTCGCCCGAACCGAACCGAACCGAACCGAAAAACTGAAATTTTTTTATTTTTAAAACCGAACCGAAAAACCGAAAAAACCGAACCGAATTTCAAAATTTCGGTTTGGTTCGGTTTGGATATTCGGTTTCCGGTTTTTTTGCTCACCCCTACCTGTGACTGAAAAGTGAAATGCGGGTGTGACAACTGAAAAATACAGCTGTGCAAAAATAGGGATTGAGTTGTGGATGACCTAATGATCAAATTTAAATGAGATGAAATTGATAAATTTGTTATTAGGCCTGAATAACTGATCTTGGTGAGACCGGCATAGGACACAAGAAGATGTCACATTTTGTTGTGTCAATGTAATAAAACAAGTTGAATAATAGTAGTTGTTATGTTGTTTCTTCACAGAACATTAAGAAATGGCCGAAGCCGAGGATATTCAGCCCCTTGTCTGTGACAATGGAACCGGAATGGTCAAGGTAACCCTTATGATTGAACAAATGAAAAACTCATTTGATCAACATCTAGTCAATGTGCAAATGCCTAAATTTTAGTTGATCTGAATATTGCCAGGCCGGATTTGCTGGAGATGATGCTCCGAGGGCTGTGTTCCCTAGCATTGTTGGACGTCCTCGTCACACTGGTGTTATGGTTGGCATGGGCCAAAAAGATGCTTATGTTGGTGATGAGGCTCAATCCAAGAGAGGTATCTTGACATTGAAGTATCCAATTGAGCACGGAATTGTCAGCAACTGGGATGATATGGAGAAAATATGGCATCACACTTTCTACAATGAACTTCGTGTTGCCCCAGAAGAGCATCCGATTCTCTTGACAGAGGCCCCTCTTAACCCCAAGGCCAATCGTGAAAAGATGACTCAGATCATGTTCGAGACATTTAATGCCCCTGCCATGTATGTCGCCATTCAGGCAGTTCTCTCCCTTTATGCCAGTGGTCGTACAACTGGTAAGCAAATGCTAAACCATTTTATTTTTCCTCTTAATGACAAAATAGTTCCTTTCTATTCAAGAACTCTACTATTGTGTGGACCAGCTATCAGCCCTTAACTTAATAAAGTAAATTATCTTAGGTAAAGTAATTTTCTTGTAGCATCAATGATTCACTGATAACAATTGCTACATTGTCATCAAGTAACTTTAGGTATACTCCTATGTTGGAAGCTTTATCAGTAGAGGAGATATCTCAATTTAGTTCTATACTATGTAGTTTTCTTCAAGCATTTGCTTTCTAAGATCAAAGTTCCTGTTATAGTACAACATAATAGAGGAAACATCTGATGTTATTGATGGATTGATTGTAGGTATTGTTCTCGACTCTGGTGATGGTGTGAGCCATACAGTCCCCATTTACGAAGGTTATGCACTCCCTCATGCGATCCTCCGTCTTGATCTGGCTGGGCGTGATCTGACTGACCACCTCATGAAGATATTGACTGAGAGAGGCTACTCTTTCACCACCACTGCAGAGCGAGAAATTGTTAGGGACATTAAAGAGAAGCTGGCTTACATTGCTCTGGACTACGAACAAGAGATTGAAACGTCCAGGACCAGCTCTGCTGTGGAGAAGAACTACGAGCTTCCCGATGGACAAGTGATCACCATTGGTGCTGAGAGATTCCGGTGCCCTGAGGTCCTCTTCCAGCCATCAATGATCGGAATGGAATCAGCTGGTATTCATGAGACCACTTACAACTCTATCATGAAGTGTGATGTTGACATCAGGAAGGATCTGTATGGAAACATCGTCCTCAGTGGTGGCTCGACCATGTTCCCGGGTATTGCTGACAGGATGAGCAAGGAGATCACTGCTCTAGCACCGAGCAGCATGAAGATTAAGGTGGTGGCTCCTCCTGAGAGGAAGTACAGTGTCTGGATCGGAGGTTCCATCTTGGCTTCTCTCAGCACATTCCAGCAGGTAATGCAATACACGGGCTGCTCAACTACTTATAGTTTTAAGTATTTACAAACTAGAAAACTTCAAGAATTGATACTAACTGATGATTTGATTGTTGAAATTTGCAGATGTGGATTGCCAAGGCAGAGTATGATGAGTCTGGGCCGTCGATTGTCCACAGAAAGTGCTTCTAAGAAGATCTTGGCTGGTGAAGAGATTTGGGATGCTGCTATTTGCTTTTCCTTGTTAGTTTCTTGTGTTTTTTTATTTGCTATGAGCCTTTTAAATTCTTAAGCTTTGGACACATGGTGGCGATATTCATTTTTCCCATTTATATTAATGTTAGAAGAGTTTGTGTATCTATCAATATCATCATGTTTTGTGGAAGAAATTTCACCAACATGTGCTTATTAGTTGCTTGTAAATAAGTATTAAGCCACAATTTACAACTAAAGTTTCAGTAAAGAAATTTTATAGGAGTAAAAAAAATAGGTGGGCATGGTGCAGAAAGAGATGAAAAAACACAGCTTGCAATTGAAGCCATCTCAACATTCTTTGCAGATGCATTAACCAATTAAACAGAAAATTGCACATATCTCAAACATTTCTTACAAACAATGATGCAAATCAAAGTATATGGATCCTGTCTCATCAAATCTGGTAACGACAAATCACAAAGCAGCTGTTAGAAATTGAAGTGAGAAGATGACTCGAAGACACTAAACATGGTGTGTTGCAAATCTTGATGGCAATCCGACTCTCACTAGAAATCAAAATTCGATGGTCCGGCAGTGTCCGTGTATCCTCGTATCGATAGCTCAGGCCCACCCACTTTCCTCTGTATCATCTCATGGTCAATGAAGAGCACGACAACCGTGATGTCATCATGTATCTGTCTCCTCGTGCCCTGATTAAGCTTCTTGATCTCATTATACGGGATCTTCCTCGTCTTGGCTGCCTTCATCAAAGCTGACACGATGAGCCTTCTGGCTATACCCTGATAGTCCAAGAAAACAGTGATCAGGTCAAGAATGGAGAGAGAGAGAGAGAGAGCTCACCAGCCTTGGATTGTTATGGACAATCTCAACAGCCTCTTGATTGGTCAAGTTCTCCCAGAGACCATCAGATGCAAAAATGATGAATTTGTCTTTGGGTTGTAAGAGCCTGATGAACATGGCTGGATCAGCTCTCAGGACAGGACGGCGGAGAGGCTCCTGGAGGTGAAACCTAGGAAACGTAGGGTCAAGAGCAAACTCCGGCCTCTTTAGATACGCATCCCCAATGGATCTCGACACCTGCAAAACACCATCCTCGCATCAATATCAACCAAGAACCATCAAAGGGAGAAACGAGTCCTAAGTGATTGAAGCTAACACTTGCGACCAAGCGGTGATTGCAACCTGAATAATGCCCTTGATGCGCCAGACGCCTTGCCTGAGGACTAAGATCTGCGGATCTTCAGGGTGCGACATCTTCAATTCTTTCCTCACCTCCTCCAGAGAGGCATTGTGATCTCTGGTCAGCTGCTCCGCCACAATTTTGTTTGGTCGATCCAGATAGCCAATCACGGCTCTTGAATCGCCTAGATTAGCAGCATAGAGTGTTCCCTTCCAGATAACTCCGACTAGACAGCATGATCCGATTGCTGCAATATCTGGTCTAATTGTGTAAGCTCTCCGGACAAGAGTTAGGAAACCGTTTTCTGTTTCGGATACTGAGCTTTTGATGATTTCATCGGAGATCGTTCCAGTTTCTTTCGCCAGTTCTGTAAAGAAAATAAGCAACAGCCAACTTTCGTTACCTACTTGAGGATAATACTTTTTTTCATGTTAGTTCAGCAAACAATAAAGCTTCCAATCTCAATCTAGGATTCTCAGTTATTAAAACTAAATTCCTAAAACTATGCAACGATATGAAAGAATCTGTCAGCAACGAAACAGATCACTAAAACTAGGACAGGTAATACATCACATGAGATTTGCAGTAGAGTGACTGAAGGGAAACAAGACTCACTTAGAAAATGACGAAACAAGTGATCAGAGATGTACTTTGCGGCCTCACACCCACCATGGCCGTCATAGACCCCCACAAAGGTGGCACTGCGGCCTGTCTCGACCTGGCTTTGATCCTCAAGGACTTGGTTCGCCTGGACCATTGCAAAAGAAAACTCGCCATGGGAATGCTTCTCAAGGTCTCTGGACCACAGAAGCCCATCATCATCACCTCCCGCGCTTCCATCATCATCCCTGTTCATACGGGCATATCGACTGAAAGGGCGCAAACACGAGGACACCAATCTTCCAAGCCAAGAGAACATCCCTCATTTCCTGTCAGTTCAGATCAAAGAAGTTTCTGAGGTTGATGCAGAATACGAAACCACACCAAACCACAGATTTTTTACGCCCTATCATGTAGAAAAACAACAAAAGAGTCGAGATCTTTTACACTACAACAAACAAGAACTTATGCTCACACTGAATCTATCAATAATGAGAATACTTCAAAAGCGTGATAATCAACAATGATTTTCAAACGACTACTAATCAATGAAGATTGGAAATGACAGAGGCCAACAAGAGAGTCAAGATTTTTACACTACAGATGCAGCTACAACAACAAACAACACTGAAGCAGAATCAAAGACGATAAAACTTCAAAAGTGTACTAATCAACAAAGATTTTTAAATGAGTACGAATCAATGAATATTGGAAAATTTACAAAGTCACAACAAAAGAGACAAGCTTTTGTGCATGCATTCCACTTGCAGCTACTACAAGAAACAATAGCTTATGGTCACACTCAATGTGAATCAAAGACGAGATCACTTTCAAATTACGACGGCTGGAAATCTACAAAGGGCAGCAAGTGACCGAGGAACCCTAGAAATTTGTCCCATAGCTAATGCAGCATGATGAAAATTCGAGGACCAATGGTCAAAGAATCAGGTTAAATACAAAATGACAAAAAAGGAAAAAGATGCCAAGCACTAGACGACTAGTGAATCGATAGTACAGAGAGCTCGAGTACAACGCAACTAGCAAGAAACATGAATTTTGGGGGCAAAAGGCAATAATTCAATTCAGATTACAGCAGAGACATATGATGAACACGATCACATCTTCAAATTCTAATCATATGGACGAATAATGAAGCCTAATTGGTGAAATTCAAAACAATGGATCCCGTCTGAACAATAATTGAACCGACGATCTTTCACAAAAAAGGGGAAATTTAAATCAAGATATTCGCAGAAACAAACTTCAACTCCAAATTGTTCGAGGGAAATTCAAAGAAATTAAGTGGAGTGAGAAATTGAGCTCAAGAAACTCACCGGAATTATCAATCCACAGCTATAGCAGTGAAAATCCCTAAGATCGAGAACCCAGAAAGGAAATGATCAATGCACCACAATCTGAAGCCAATACTCAACTTTTAAGTAACCCAAGAAGGGGATTCCTCGCGAGATTGCGAATGATGTGTGATTTAAAGAGAGATTTGCCGAACAAAAGTAGCGGAAAAGGTAGAGAAGCTCAGAATTTAATGTACAATGAACAGAGTTTCGCAGAAACTGCGAGAAAAATGGATCTGGGGTTTGAATTCACAGTTTCACACAATGAAATTCAGGTATTTTGCATCATAAATGTGTAAGTATTAACGTAGAGAGAGAAAACAGAGGGGAAAAAGTTAACGAAGGCCAACTTGCATGATTTTCAAACAAATAAAAAAATTACTAAGTGTTTATTTTTTCTTGAATTTGACTTTTATATATAAAAACCTTAAAATAGGAAAAAATTGGAGGGTAACGATTGATAAGAGTATCAGCAAGGACGGAATTCCGACCGGCGTGTCGGAATTCCGCGGCGGACGTCCGTCATTGTGCATGGTATGCACGGATATGGAATTCCGTCAAGGACACCGCAGTTCCGCAGCGTTACGTGGAATTCCGTCGCGACGGGCGTGCGGACGTCCGCCATTGCGTTGACTCCCACGGATGTCCGCGCGGAATTCTCGTTTATTGCATTAAATTTTTGGGAAGTCCTTCGGGAAGTCCTTGGGGATGTCCGCCACTGTGCAATGGGAAGTCCTTATGACGTGGCAGTGCAGTGGGAAGTCCGTATGACGTGGCATGAGGTGTTTTTGGAAATTCCGCAGGGAATTTCGACGGGAATTCCGTGCCACTGCTGATGCTCTAAGTGAAGCAGCCGCCGATAGATATAATGGAATATCATAATAGTATTAATTTCAAGTAAGTATAAATATATTATGACCCTAAGAAATAAATTGTTATTTAAATGATATTTTCTTTAGTGGTAATAAACCTTTTATTTTTATTTTCAAGAATTTTATTTTTATGCTGACTAGCGTGACGATTTTTTTATTTTATAATAGTAATATTCAGAAAGATTCTAGTTGAAGAAGTAATTAAGTTGAAAAGGCAGAATAAGAACCTGGAAATTTCTTGGCCATGCATCCATGTGAATAAAGTCACAAAAATTATTGATCATCCCATGTGAATAATGGTGTTCTTTTTTGGTTACTATTGGCAAGCAACTTATGACAATTAGATAAAGGCAAAAAAAGTGGAAAAATAATTCAAGTAGATATATTCATCTTATATTCTTAATCTAAAAAAAGGACTTTAGTAATTGCATTATTAAATTTTGGAAAAAGATGGATTGGATGTATGCAAATAGTATTACACTACATTCTGAATAAAAATGAAATAAGCTCGATGATGAACTTTTTGTTGTGTGAGTTTTGGGAGTTTTCAAGTGAAAGTAGTGTTTCTTTTCAAAAACTTTTCATTTTTGTTGTATGTTCGGTTTGCAATTTATTCTTTTATTACTCTTCATGATGATGTTTTTCCAGTTATAATAAGTCCGCTTGTTTGATCCACTGGTATAACAATTCATAAAATCTCGAACAAATCACACAAGGCCTTCCTTCATCATTTTGCAATAAAACATCTCACTCTACACAATAAAATTGAAAACTGAAATAACAAAAAAAAAGCACAAATTAAAGATGGCATTCAAACTCCAACATTGAGCTAATTTGACATACAAAGAAACACTAAATCACAATGCTTTGATCATGATCAAAAGATATAAGATTCAAAAGATTTTTCTTCTAGAACTTCCCTTGGAGATTTTCAACAATGCTCTGATCAACCTGAAAAGACTTTGCAAGAATATCACTAGTGATATCTGGTTTGGATCCAAAAATAGCATTTGTGGCAGTTATAACACCAGGATTTTGGCTGCTCAATCCAGAAATAGAAACCGCAAATCCATCGCCAACATTCCTCTGGTAATGCAATATCCCAGTTGGGAATACAAACACATCACCCTTGTGGAGGGTCTTAGTGATGTGCCTATTTTGAGGGTTTGAGGTCACAAACCCGACTTCCAAAGAGCCCTCGAGGACCGTGAGGATCTCAGAGGCCCTGGGGTGGTAGTGGGGGACGATGACCCCCTTGGGAGCATAATCGATCCGGGCTAGTGCAATGCCTAGGGTGTTGAGCCCAGGCAGTTGGGTCACAGTCACTGGGGTGACTGTGGCACCAAAAGGGTTCTTTGTGTGCATGTGGAGCCCACTGAACAAGAAGTCACTAGCTTGGACCGATGCAGGGGTCTTGCATGCCAAACCATTCACTCTTGCTGAAAAGAAAAACATTAATAATTAATAATATAATTAAGGGTGGATGCCGAAAAATTATTTTGGATAAGCTAAAATAAAAATATCCAAAACCAATTGCTAGGGTGCTAAAAGTTGGTTTTCGTGACAATGCTACACTAAACGTATAAATCTAATGAAAAATTGAATTGCAGCCTCTCATTGTAGATCTTCGCGATCGAATGACTAAATCGCGATATTTTTGTAGTGGCTAGACACCTGTCTCTATATATAGATATTCCCTTTTCATGAAATTAATAATTGACATTTTGTTTATCTATGATTGTACCTGAGGTAGAGGCCTCTGCAACACAGAAATCTTGCAACGGGCTAGGCTCGAAGGCTAATGTAATGCAACAGAAACTGAGAGCCACTGTGTTCAATACGAGAGAGAATTGTTTCGCCATTGCAAAATTTAGCTTGAATATAGTAAGAGATGTATTAAGTTGCTTTGAATTTGAGTGATGAGAAATCATATCTATTTATAGAAAGATTTCATAGTGTGTCTTAAAATTGTAGGAATCTTTGAAACAGCCGCGGCGGCAGAAGAAGCTCTTCGTCATTATATCCAAACCATGTAACAACAAAGTGTTGCTGCCTTAATTATTTTGAACTGATCATGTAGTAATACATACTGCTTTGACATTTGTTGCTTTCTATTGGAATGTATAAAATTCTAGATAAATTAATATAGATATTTTTTCATACCGGAAGAGATGATATATAATCTAGCTGACTGAGTCGATAAACATTTCTTATCTATATCAAGGAAAAAAAAGAAAACTTATAATCTAGCTGACTGAGTGCAAGAATTTAGTGGAGTGTAGGGTCTACTACCTAAAAAAAGTAAATGAGACTTTAAATTGTGCACGTTCCAAAATAACAAATTCAGATATTATTTCATGGACAAAGGAAGTACAATAATTATGACTTAGTAATATGTAGAGTCAATGTTGTAATCAATAATCTATACAAGAATTTAGTAATAATAGCAATCATTCTAGTAAAGCACGAGCAATAATTGAAAATTAGATCCTTAAGTGATTAATTGAGAGTCGATGAAATCAATACTACCAAATTTTCTTCTTTAACTGATCCATACACAGTTATCTACTATCAATTGGTTTTATTATGTTTATTTATTCAAGTTTAATAGTCACAAAAATCCTTTAAAACTTGTGGGCCAGCTTATAATGGGCCGAAGCCATGCTGGACCGATCCAATTGACAACCCTACTTTACCATACTCTTACCATCTTCTAAGCTCTAACTTGAAGAAAAATAGTACTCGTATTTATTAAAGAACAATTCAACGCCAAAGATCTCGTCTAAGATGTTGTAATGATTATAAATTTTACTGTATAATTCTAAAACAAAACCCTAATGCTAGATACACATTGGCAAACAAAACAAAGGAATCTTGAGATCCTAAAAATGCTTACTAAGTTGGGAGATTTATACTTTTGAAGATTTATGATGATGGCTAATGCTTTCTTCTCATGCCGGTTCATTAATTTCAACATTCAGATATTTAATATATTTCTGAATTACACTATGATTCTTGTGTGAACAAGACTTATATATCATTAAATGTATGGACTTCCAAGAACATGAAGAGCTTGTATCAACTAAAAACATCAAGAGCTTTTAACACTAACAAGGTTTTATAGGTCAAAAAGTTGAATACAAGAATTCAAGGTCATTCAAGTTGAAAATGATGGCAAATGAGGTAACGCAACTTAGAGCATCCGCAGCGGTGGCGGTTGGCGCCACCGCCGTCCGTGCCAGCGGCAAGGCGAAGAACCGCCGCCGCTGCAACCGCGCCGCTGGCACGGCGCTGCTCGATGTATCGAGCACGTCCGTGCCAGCGGACGCACACGTGTCACTCTCCCATTCGCCAACGGCATAGCCGTTGGTTTCAAACAATTTTTTATTTTTTTTTTTAAAAATCGGTTTTTTATTAAAAAAACCGATAAAAAATAAAAAAAAATTTTTTCACTTCCCCAAAAAATTATATCCGTTTATAACCGTTTTTCCCCACTTTTTAATTTTTTTTTTATTTTTTTTACCCCAAAAATACACACTTTCATCTATAAATACCCCCAATTTCACTCCCAAAAATTCACACTTTCACTACACAATTCTCATCATCATTCTCTCATCTCCATTCTCATCTTCAATCTCTCATATCCATTTTCATCTTCCTCTCACACCCTACAACACCACTATGTCCGGTAACGACGACAACCCAAGCGGCTCTCACGGTTGGAACCCCGAATGGTTCGGTTCGCAACCGTTTCCTAGTCCGGAAACGGAATATTCGGCCCCTCCTCTCACCCAAGATTCGGGCGTTCCGAGTGGCTACCGGCCATACCCAATCGACGATCAAGGTGCCTCCGATGGGCGCTACGGGTGGACACCGGAGCCTAGGCCTCGCGCCCCTTCCCAAATGCCGAATCCTCCATCTCGCGCCGGTGTCCGCACACCGTACTCACCGGCGGAGATGGAAAGATTGTTCAAGGCGTACTTGGAAATCTCCGAAGATGCGGTGGTTGGAACGAACCAATCCGGCGATCACTTTTGGTGGCGCGTCTCTAGCCGGTACAATGCACACCGGCCGCCGGGAACGATCGAGCGCAACGAGAGTATGGTGCGCAACTGCATCGGCCGAGCCAACGAAGAAATTGGCAAGTTCAACGGCTATTTCATCCAGGAGTCCCGGAATGCCGGGAGCGGCCAAAGCGAGGTCGACATCATCACCGCCTCGCTGAGCACCTACCAATCCATGAACGGTAAGTCGTTCAAATATCTTAACGTTTGGCAGGAGACGCGGACGCACCCGAAGTATAAGGGAGGCATAACATCCTCCTCTAGCGGCTCCTCCAAACGCTCACGGTCGGTAGCACTATCCGACTCCGGCTCGGAAGAAGTGGCTAGCCAACTCGCCGGAGCTAACTTGGGTAGCCCCGATGCCGGACCAAGCGGTTCCCGACGCCGACCGCAAGGTAGGAAGAAGGCGGCGGCCGAACGACGTCGCGCCGCGACTCCATCTGCCCCTGCTCCCGAACCCGCACCCTATGTTCCACCTCCACCCCCGAACAACTCGTTGTGGGCCCTTTTGGCCCAACTCAATATGGCCGATAGGTCAACTATGACCCCCACGCAACTTCAAACGCACGAGTCCATGATATTGGGTCTCCAAAAATAATTGGGGTTGGTGCCGCCGGATGCGTAGTCTTCCTCGGGTTATATTAGCCAATAATTATGTAATTTTTAATTTTTAGGAGTTTAATTATGTAATTTTTAATTTTTAGTATTTTAATTATGTAATTTTTAATTTTAGGATTTTAATTATGTCTTTTTATTTTATTTGTAATTTGTAATTTTTATTGTGGTTTTTTAATGAATTTTAGTATTATGAAAATGTTGTTGTGTAATTGAATTTTATATTAATTGTGCTCGTCCTTGCGGAAGAGCACAGTTGTGGGTGTTGTGCTCTTGCCAGAGAGCAGGCATGAATAGTACCGCCCGGGCCCACAACCGTGCCGCTGGCAAGAGCACGGTTGTGGATGCTCTTAGTTGATAAGGTTTTTCTTCATCCAAATAAGTTAAGGGATTCAATTCATTAGGTAAATAAACCATTAAGTATTAATCATCTTTTCAAATAAAATGATGGCAAAAAGAGTTACTCCACAATACATTACAATTATTAGTGGCGGTGGTTATAAGGAAACCACCGATTACACACCATCAACAATTTATGAAATACGCTTTATTTTCTTTTGCATTGTAGTTAGTTACACTACTAATTCTCTACAAAATAAGTTTTCTCTCTTTCCTGTTAGATAATAACTAATCGTTGGTAGCTAAGTTAGGGATCAAAGAGGTTTGAGCTTGGTCTTACCACTTGAGCTAATACCTGATTAAATTGAGCCCAATTTAGTCGTATTTCAAACAAATGGAGTGTTAACTTATGCCACAATTGAAGTTAATATGATATCTCAGGCTTCTCAGCTCAATGTCAAATTATATATATAGTCTGAGCTATCTTTTCATTTATTATTTCCTCACGTTTAAGATTTTAAAAATCTCCTGCCAATTTAATTTAACTAGTTAACTTTATTCATTTATTATTTCCTCATGTTTTTAATATCCAATATATATTAATTAATTAAATCTCCTGCGGATTTAATTTGTTTTACCAAGAGTTGTATAATTCAAGGTAACTATTTATTTAATTGAATGAACTTCCAACTGACTAAAGTTTACGTACAATAAAATCTTAGTTTTAAACACATCAAGGATATAATCAACCTAACATCTATATGTGAGGATACATTTCAATATAATACTAACAATCATGACAATAACTATTATGAGAGTAAAGGCTAGAGATGGTAGAAGCGAGCGATGGTGCTATATAGATGCAAGGATCAAAAGAGTGAGAGATAGTAGAGGTAAATGGATGGACGATGAAATTATTATGAATGGTGGGATAGAGGGAGAGGACGACACGATTAGGGTGTATAGACTATAGACACTGAAAGAGATATCCTATACATGAATATTCTCCATGTATAGAATATCTTTTTCAGTGTCTATAGTATATACACCCTAATCGTGACTATAGACACGACAAGACAACACTTGGTTTAAAATTTGAATTAAAGCTCACCGATGGATTATCGACGAAGATACTTGGATTAATCGATCGGCTTTTAATTTTTATTATCAAACACAAATGAAACATAAAAAATAGTAGTATATACTCCCTCTGTCCGCGAATAGGAGTCCAGTTTTTTCATTTTAGTCCGTCCGCGAATAGGAGTCCCGGTTCACTTTTTCCATAAATGGTAATAGAGTCCTACCTTTCACTAACTCATTCTACTCACATTTCATTTAAAACTAATATATACAAGTGGGACCCCTATTTCACTAACTTTTTTTCACTCACTTTTCTTAACATTTCTTAAAACCCGTGCCACCCATAAATGGGACTCTTAATGGCGGACGGAGGGAGTATCATTGACGGACGTGCCTATTGGAGAATTTTGATAAATCCATTGCTGATTTCACTTTGTTTTTTACCGTCATATATCTGTTAGTAAGTGTCACTATTATCCTTTATAGACCTCAAATCTCAGTAGTGACGATTAATTGAACTGAAAATATATTTTTAATTTCTGGCCATCTATAAATTTAATCATTTTCTTTATTTTGACAAGTTTATCTTTTTAATGAGGTTTTTTATTGTGATGAATGCTATTATCTACTAATAATATTTCAATAACATTATTTCTTTCTCCTATATTTAAAATTCGTATTATCAACTAAAAAAGTGTTCTTCATGTGATTAAGCCAACCTTTGGAGTCGGTGATTAATTAATTATAGAATGGTCAAAAAATTAATTGGGCTTTGGTAGTGCCCTAAATTTCTAGATAAATTTGTCAACAATTTCAACAACACTCACCAAAACAACCTATCAATGTCACATAACTTTTTCATGAAATCTAAAAATTTTCAGATTTTTTTTTATTATTTTACGTGAAATTAATGTACAACGTCTAATTCTTTTGTTTGAACGCGTCATTGCACAGGTAGGCTTCAGTTTTTGCTTGAATTTTGTTTCACTTTTAAAAATAACCATCAATTATGTATAGTGTAAGATTTTAGTGTTTTTACTTTATACAGAAATATCTTAACTTGTCCGCTTCCTCCACCAAGTCAAAAATAATCCCCAAATCTCAGTTTCTTCTTTCCTTTGATTGCGCACATTTTCAGCATACAAAGTTACAAGATATCTATCGAAGTTAAGAAATTTTTAATTCATCTCACTACTAGAAAAATTGCTTCTCACTACACTTTTTTTTATCACACTTTATAAAAAGTGTCAGCATAGATGTACTATCTACACACTAGCTTTTCACTGCACTTTATAATATATTGTTACTACACTTCAACATAAAAAGTGCCATCATAGATGTACTATCTACACACTACCTCTTACTACAGGTACCCGGTGCTGCACTTCATCAAGTGCCATTATAGATGAAGTGTCAGCACAATAATTTTCTAGTGACAATTTTAAGTGCCATTACAAGCCAATTTTCTAGTAGTGTCTTATTTTTGAGAAGTGTTTGAATTTGATCGACAACGATTAAAACAATTCATGCTATGCTACTTTTACTTGATACGTGACATAACTATATTGAGAAATTTTTTTTGTCAAATATGTCTGGATCGGATATTAAAACAAAAAAAATTATTATTTAAATTCAAAATAAAAATATCATTAATTTGTAATCTTCACACTCTCTCTATGTAGTCTTGACAGAATCACATATTTTGCCTGGAGCTAGCTTGCTTAAATCAAGTATGCAAGAAACACGGCTTTATATATATAATATATTTATAATATTAGTACCTATTTTTCACTATATATACACAACATATATTTCAGTCACTTGTGATTTTATTAACACTTTATGTAGCTCTCATCACCAATTAAGGCAAGATGTTCTCTTCTTCATCTTCTTATACTTCATTTTTCATGATTCTTTTAGCTGCTTTTAGCCTATTTCCTCTAGCTCGAGCTCAACTGAACTCGACCTTTTACTCCCTCAATTGCCCTAATGTCTCGGCCATTGTCAACACCGCAATGCAACAAGCCTTACAGTCGGATCCTAGGATTGGTGCCAGCCTCATTCGACTTCATTTTCATGACTGCTTCCTACAGGTTCTTATTTCTCCTATATTAATTTTATCTTATTCGAGGATTAATTGATCAATAAAACCCTAATCTATTTTCTTTTCATTAGGGTTGTGATGGATCGATTTTGCTAGACAACAATAGTAATAGAAGCATCCAGAGTGAGAAGGATGCTGCCCCGAATGCGAACTCAACCCGCGGTTTTGATGTCGTGGACAATATCAAGACTGCGGTCGAGAGTTCGTGCCCGGGTGTGGTGTCTTGTGCGGACATTCTAGCCCTCGCCGCAGAATCTGCTGTTTCCTTGGTATGTACTTAATAATAATTTCTGAGCATCATCATTTATTAATACCTTATCACATGTATATATATATAAATAAATAAATAATCAAGATTATTAAATTTTTTGTTAATATGGGCAGGCAGGAGGTCCTTCTTGGAATGTGTTGTTAGGGAGAAGAGAGAGTACAAGTGCAAATCAAGCATTAGCAAATACCTCAATTCCAGCCCCATTTGAAAACTTGAGCAATCTCACTGCTAAGTTTAATGCTATGGGTCTAAATGTTACTGACCTAGTAGCATTATCTGGTAAATTTTTGTTTCTATACTTTTATTTTAGTAAAATTTAGGGTTTTTGGCTTTTAAAACCAAAAACTTTCCCCGAATTCCGGTTTTTCCCATGAACTATGAGATTGGATTTTAAAACCACGAACTTTCACTTCGTTAGGTTTTCCCCCGGCGGGTCAACAGCCAAACCCGGGTTGTCTACGTGTCAATTTTAATCCTATTTGGTAGAATACTACGTACAAGTCACAATTGTTTCATAACAAATGACAACTTTTATTTAAACAAAACACAACTAAAACATTTATTCACACACCGAATACTTAAAACATTTATTCACACACGCAACACTTAAACAAATTCCACAAAAACCGACAAACATAAATTTAGGGCTTTTTCATCATTCTTCTTCATTGTCTCTCACATATTTGGGGATTTTCGTCCGCCAAAGCTCCGATTATTCAATTCGCGAGGCAGAAAATACCTTCCAAGACGGACAACGATAAAACCGTCTTCCCGGATTACTATCAGTCCTCGACGTCCCAATCTTAGCCCGAACTCCATGGTTACAGATTACGATTTCACCTTCAGGCCAACTGACGTTGAAGCTTGAGATTTGTGAAGAACACGACATTTAAATTTCGACCTGCACGCTAGAAAGTGAATTATTCTGTCTGAAGATGAACACGAAATTTGAATTCGCCCACCTGAGATGGAACGAAGACGCCGGATTCTGAAGATAGAAAGTAACACCCAAAAATTAAAAAACTCAGAAAATTGATTCGCCTACCTGAGATGGAGCGAAGACGCCCGATTTCGAAGTGAGAGGATGAACGAAGATGGCTGAATTCTTGGCTGAATTCGATTATAGGGTTTATGTGAGTTGGGTAATGTTTTAAATGTGATTGAGCCGTAAAACGACGTCGTCTAAGGGTCCTAAATCCAGTGGCCATGTCATTTTTTCGACTGTCCACGTTGGACAACTTCTGTACCGGAAATGTGTTATTCGGGTCGGGTTGGGGAAAACCTAACGAAGTAAAAGTTCGTGGTTTTAAAACCCAATCTCATAGTTCATGGGAAAAACCGGAATTCGGGGAAAGTCTTTGGTTTTAAAAGCCAAAAGCCCTAAAATTTACTCAATGTGTACAGTTAAATTTATTATATTTCTGCCTTTAAAAACTCAGAAAAATTGTAAGGGTTTGGAGATGTGCATATGCTACATTAATTAGCATGGTTTTATTGATTTGTTGTATTTAAGTTTGGGAATAATGACTTGGATTGTTTGTTATTATAGTAGTTAGGTAATTTGGTTTGAATATATGCAAAAGTAATCATGTAATATTCGTTTATTCAAATATGAGAGAGGAGTATACATGGCGAACTAATCTACTGAGTGATTGGATATTTTGTTTTGTTTAATAGTTTGTTTAATTATTCAAATACTCATATGCATGTATTATAATCCATCGTCCGAAGTAAATAGCAAATGGTCTGTATATGAAATGATTAAGTTGACTATGTAATAGCACATTTGCTCTGCAAGATTATTACAAAATGAATAACAAAACGGGTAATTTTGAAATAGAGAACATATGATAAAAAAATTAGGAGATAAAAATTAAAGTTTGATTGTATTATTGAAAAGTAATTATTAATGAAATTGTATTCATACTGGTAAATTATGCATATGAGAACTTTGTGTGTATTGGATAAGAAGCCAAATGGAGCCATTTTGCTTTGAAATTATGGATTATACATGAATAAACATTTAGTAGTAATTTTTTTAACTGTGCAGATAATATTCGTATTCATAATAATAAAGTCATTCTCCATTATTTTATCGTCAATAATTATTTGGGCCTACTGGTCCATTGATTAGCTTTCTAATAAGCTTAATTGGATCAATAATGAGCCCATCCATTGGCCCAATATATTGTATGCTGACGTGGCGCTTAGCCGGTCCCACACACACTGCTGTACAGCTACGCCAGAATTACTACTTGCAGAGAATATTTCTCTCCTCTCCCTTCCCTCCCCTCTTTCTCGCTTCGAGCTTCATTCTGAGCTGAACCCAATTCATCACATCCCTTCCTAAAAACCCCCCATAATACACAACCCAGATCCCTAAATTTTCTTATTTCTCTGTTTTCCGCATAAATTTTGCATCTTTACCTCCAGAAAGGGAAGCTGTAATTTGTTTGCAGGTTTGCAGTGTCCATTTATACTAGTGAATCTTTTGTTTTTTGGTGGATTTTTCGTCGGTTACAATCTCTGTAGCTTGTTTTGTTCCTCCCGTATTCACTAGATTTTTGCGATTTGGTTGACCCGGATAAGTTCATCAGCTGACCGGAAAATCAATTTTGATTCTTGTTGAGCATTTTTTGCAATTGAAGTTAGGGTTTTGATTGTACCAAACTGTTTAATTGACCAGTTTGATTTCTGGGTATCCTATATCTAGACTCGATGTATGTGTGTGTTCTTGGCTGAAATTAGGGTTTCAATGATTTGGGGAAATTCGTTCCTTTCACTTGTTTGAGAGCTAGGTGCCTGAATTTTGGGTTGTTCTGTTGAATTTTTTTTGTTGTGTTGGGTGAATTTTGCAATGGCTGAAGAGAATGCTAATACAATGAACCTCGATCTCAATTTGGAGCCGGTTGATAATTCTAGTGATGGTGGTGAGCCTCTCTCGGGATCATATCCTATTGTTGCGATGAACTTGGAGGATTGGTTAGAAAGTCCAATTCATCGCGTTAGGGATGCCGTAAGGCAGAGAAATCATAGGTGGCGGCCGTTGTGGAGGCAACTCCCAATCCCTCCCGAAACGAGGAACCTTGCTTTGGAGTTGATTAGTGGGAATGCACCTCAGACTGGTGAGGGTAGTGTAGCCTCTGAGGATAGGCCTATTGAGGTAGCTAAGATATGTGAGAACACGACTGGTTCTCCTGAGGACGAGGATCTTGGTAAGAAGAAAGATGGTGGTAAGAGTAATGGTGACGAGGGGGGTTTCTTTGATTGCAACATATGCTTAGATTTGGCCAAGGATCCTGTTGTCACTTGCTGCGGCCACTTGTTTTGCTGGCCATGTCTTTACCGTTGGTTGCATCATCACTCCGAAGCCAAGGAGTGCCCCGTGTGCAAGGGAGAGGTCACCACTAAGAATGTGACGCCTATATATGGCCGTGGCAACATTGTCCGCGACCAAGATCTTGATTCTAGCCTCAAGATCCCTCTTAGGCCCCATGCCCGGCGGATTGAGAGCTGGAGGCAGACTATACAGAGGACTGCAACGGCCTTCACTATCCCAGTTGAGGAGATGATTAGGCGTCTTGGGAGCGCTTTCGACCTAAACCGGGAGCTGGCTCAGATACAGTCCCGACACCCTGATGGCCTCCATGACTCTCCTGAGAGAAGTATGGCTTTGCTCAATCGGTTCTTGACTTCTAGAGGAATTCGCAGAGAGAGAACTCCGCCGCTCCCACTTGATGATGTGATTGACCTAACTGAGAGCAGCCCCCCGAGCTACGAAATGAGGGAGATGGAAAGGGAGAGGGATAGCCGTCGCCTCACATCATTGCTGCTTCGCAGATCAAGTTCTCATCGAGCTGCTTCGTTGTCCAATCTCACATCTGCAATCAACGCTGACTTTGCTGCTGTTGAGTCATTTCTCCAGAGTGATCCGGTGGAGAGGAATCCGGAGAGGCCTCCTCGGATGGTGGACGATAGGGATTCTGTGTCCAGCATTGCTGCTGTAATACACTCTGAGAGCCAAACTGTGGACAATGCCATAGAAATCAATTCCAGGGTGGCGCTCTCGACTTCGTCTTCGAGGAGGAGAAACGATGCTTCTAGAATCTCCGACGTCGACAGCGGGGATTCGTGGGCCCCGAGGCGGAGGAGGCTCAACTGAAGTTGTGATGATGGTGTCTTCTCAAGAGTTGGTATATAACCAGAGGGATTTAGATATGTTTTTAACATTCAATTTGTGTTTCTAAGTGTTTACAGTGGAGGTTTTTTACCTACGAGAACTATTAACTATATACAATCATGTTTCTGAGTTTTGTTCCTAGTTTAAGATATTGCCTTTTCTTGTAATTTAATGTTTGTTCAATCAGGTCATATAGCTTTGTCAAATTTCTGATGGAAATCAGCAAATTGGAGGGGTGATTTATCAGTTGCTCTTCTGCAAATTATCTTGCAAAATCTTTTTGTTTTTGTATTTCAACTATCTATACTTAGTTATTATTGTTGTATTTTATGCTCTTTTTATATTTTGTATTTTTGTTAGTCTTAGGTGGCTTTTAAATTAATAAGTGATTCATTAAGGAGGTTATTATGACTGTTTCAGTAGTTCCCTTTGAAACCATCATTAAATCCTCTACATTTTCATTTATTTCATGCTAATGATTTATGATATGATTAGACCCTATAAGTCTAGTCTACAGCTGAATATTTTATCTTATCAATCTTGAATTTATTAGTGTCATATGCTCAGCCCAAGTATTAAGTTTTTTATTAATAGCCCAATACTTATTGTAGGTAAGATTTGAAGCCCAAAACACTTTCTTTTGAGTCCAAAAAATAGAACTGAACCAATAGATTAAAAAGCATATCATGTATACAACAAACCAAGATATGAGACAAATTCTTATCATAGAAAAAAATATTATGTAGTGTAGACTAGGAATAATCTGTAATTATTGTGGTATTCTTGTTGTGATTGTGAGTGAGATGTGGATGTAGAATAATACTAGTAGATAAGAAATGAGAAGAATCATATGAATGGAGGTGAAATTTTCGTTATTTTTCTCATGGTCCAATTCCAAGCAACTTGCCCCTTACATATGACATGCATCTCTCTCTCACACACACACACACACACACATGACATAGAATTAGACGTCACCACGGTTCGGGAACCGGCGGTTCACGGTTCGGAACCGTCGGTTCCGGTTCAAGAAAATCGTGAACCTGAACCGGCCCGTCCTAGGTCCGACGGTTCCGGTTCCTGAACCGTGAACCGGCGGTTCATCTCAACCACCGGAACCGCCGGTTCCTATCCGGTTCCGGGCCGGTTCGTCCGGTTCGTCCGGTTCGTCCGGTTCGTCCGGTTCGTCCGGTTCGGCGGTTCATAGAATTTTTATTTTTTTATTAACATTGTAAATGTAATTTAAGTAAAAAATGTAAATATACTTGCATAAATAAAATTATAATGATGTGATGTACAAATGCAATTTTTATTGATACAAATTACAACTTAAAATTTACAAATTACAATTTAAAGATTATAAATTACAAAAGATTTAAAGTCTAGATCACAATTTACAAATTACATATTCGAAACAAATGGGAGAAAAAAGAAATAAATGAAAATGACTCGGGCACAACTTAAATTTAAAATTTAAGTTGAGATGCCTACGTATCCTCAATGCTCAATTGCATTTTGGAATCAAAGTCCAAGTAGTTCTCTTACCTTGCTTACCTATTTGGCTTGATAAGAGGAATTGGCCTACTCTTCTTCGCCGGGGAAGTAGTCTTGGTCGGGTTGTACTACTTGATTGTCCCAATCTACTAAAAGTATTTTATGTACCCAAACTTGCAAAGTATAGTTTTATATACCATACCGCCATATGTATTTAATACTTGCAATGTTATGTACCCAAACTTGCAAAAACGTTGTACATCTAAGACCATTTTAAGGTTAAAGTATGTGAGAAATAATTTGGTGATGTTAGAACTATTTTAAAATTATATCATAATTATTTTTATTTTGATTTTGAATGTCATTGGAATCATTTTATGTAATAATTAATGTATAGAAGAATCTTAAATTTTGTGACAATAATGAAAGATAGACATTTTGCATAGTCAATATCAACAAAAAGTAAAACATTAAATGATAAGTTATAGTTATTTTTTGTGTAAATAGACTGATTTCTATTTAATAAAATTGTACAAATAAATATTATTTTAGACAAAAATAAAATAAAATGACAACTAGAATTTAAAATCATTAAACTATTTAATATTAATTTTTATAAAATATATATATAAAGAATAAGTAATGTTTATAAAAGTTGCCGGAACCGCCGAACCGCCGGTTACGGTTTGCCAAAATTTGGAACCTGAACCGGCCCGGGGGAACCGGCGGTTCCGGTCACGGTTCGAACCGTCGCCGACGGTTCCGGTTCCGGTTCGGAACCGCCGGTGACGGTTCCGGGCCGGTTCGGTTTGGGGACCTCTACATAGAATGATGTTGAGTGTTGGGGAAACGCATGTCATGTCAAAGGGGCAAGTGTTGCTTCAACTGCAAGCGATCACTATCATTTTTCAGTATTCACGCATGCCATGCCCATCGCCATTTCTCGTGTGTATCTGTTTTTTTTTCAATACATTTTAAAATTTGATGAGAATATCAAGTTTTCATGTCAGGATATGCTCACTATATACTCAAAAGTAGAGTGAGTGTTTGAGAAGTCTCTGATTCTATCTCTTCGATCCTCTTTGTTCAAACAGACTAATTAAATAGAATCAAATTCTATTACGTTAAATAAGGTGCATTTCTGACTAAACATATCTTTACTTATCTTGCAAACATAGAAGAGCATTTCTTAAGTTGAACTGATTCTAAAAATGACTCCTTTGGTTCTAATTTGAGTATATATAACCTCATCAATTACTTAATAATTTTATTCATAAACACGTAAAGCATGAAAAGGTGTCATCTTTAACAAGCTACAATATTTAAAATTTAAATAAATAATCGATATCGAATAAAATAGAGTCAAAAGTAATTAAACACGTAATCTTGTTTCAGTTAAGAGGTTCACCACATCTTAATCCAACAGAGCTATAAATGTGGGGATGGATTATTTTATGTTAATGTTGATGTCCTCTTAAAAATAAATTTGATCCCCACACAATCAACATCATTAAGATTCACACATTTATCTAGCCATGTGTTGTTACACAACTCCTGCATCACATAACTAAATTCCCCCCTCTCTCTCTATACTTATCATTATTCATGTACACTGTATATCTTGGATCTTTAACCAAGCTGCTTCCATTGTGTATCTACCTATATGTTTCAAGTAAAAACAAGAAAATCTCTAATACACAACAGTTGTTTGTGTAGCATCACCGCTAACATTACACATATATAGAATACACAATGAAACACTAATTAAAATAAAGGATCACGTGTGAAATCAAGTCTTTACCTATGCTGCTCTCTTCTGATATTGCTGCTTCTTGTTCAACTTCACCAGCAGCTCTGCATACAGGATCTCGTTCCAGGCATCGGGCACTCCCGGGAGGCACCAATGGCTGCAGTCCTGGAAGGTCAGAGGCGACCGTCTCTCCTCCTCCGTGTACTGCAGCTTCCTATATATCGACGGGTGCCCATCCTTTCGATAATCAGTCAATTTCGTTACGTTCATGTAACCAACCCAGGTTTTCATCCCTCCAAAAACGCTCTCAAGAACACTCATCTTGTCCGGATACGGTGTGAGATAAGAATCATTCTTGATTGGCTCTGTTTCATTGTCACATGCTCCCCCTGAATTCCACTGCCCTCCACTGAAAATTTATGTTCATTTCTTATCATTCGATGTTTTCATGATCAAAATTCAGTCTAATTTCAAGAATGTGAAGGGATTTGCCTGAAATGAGAGGCTGAGTAGCCTCTGAAGAAAACGAGGGACTTTCTTGGATCGACATTGGCATTGATCCATCTGCCCCACGTCGTTATAGCTCTGCGAAAAGCCTCAAGTACATTCAACTCACTATACACATGACTACCTTCTTGATAGTAGTCCTGCCTGAAAAATGCAACATAGTTCTTCACCAACAAAAATTCAATGACACAAACTCAAAGTAGATTCTTTTTCGATGTATACCCTTTTGAGGTCTTGTCATGAGTCCACCAATGACCAGTGTTGAACAAGAGCACATCTGCATCTTTGTACTTATCAGCAAAGCTGCTGACCATATCGAGTCGAAGCGTTTCCTTCTTCGTCCCATTCCTTTCAGTGAATTCCCATTCTTGAACCAAGAAAGGAGACACGAAGAACTCCACTGTGCAGTTGTAGTCCTTCACCGATTGAAAAACCAAGTTAGTATATAAACTCGAAACATGATTTAGTTGAAAAGGGGATTTCACTTACTTCAAATAGAAACGAATAAGAAGCTTCGCTTCGAAAATGTTGCCTCCCTGAAACTTCATACACCTTTTTTTGATCTTTGACACAGTTTTTCAGAATGCAAATGAGTGATTCCCACATATTCCTATTTAGAGAATCACCAACAAAAACCAGGCGTTTCCCTCTCAGCATTTCCAACATATGGCTTCCATTCAACCTGAACAATTTCCACAATTCAATGCTCTAATCAATATTTTCGAGATTTAACATAATGCAGATGAAATTGAGTGCTAGAAATCAGATTACAATAACAACTTAACACACAAAAGTTGCAGTAATTATCAATCTGATTGAGTAATTAAGATAAAAATGGCATTATGAATAATCACAAACCTGGGCAAGTTGCAGGCTTTAGGCTTCCATTTATGCTTAAGGTAGGCATTATCAGGCCTGCCATTGAGGAAACAGTTGAACTGTTCATCAATCAAGGAGCAGGAACCAGGCTCATACAACGGATAAGACTCATCTCTCACCCAATTTCCGTCAAACAGATCACACTCCGACAGTTGATGGAGCAGCTTCGAATAAATAACTTGTGATCGAGTGACATTCTTCACCAGAGAAGCCGAATTCACAACTCTGCTCTGATTCCTTTTCTGAGATTCATCTCTGATTAGAGTGTGATTTCGGTAACGCTTCAATTGAGTCTGATTAGCGGCGGGTTGATGAGAAACCTCTGCATTGGTAGTGAAATTAGATGAAGAGTTGGGGAGGAAATAGAAGACGATTGAGGAGAAATGCGATGCGTGAGAATCGTCGGAAGATATTGGAGAGGAGGAGTTGGTGAGGGCGATAACGTCAGGGAAGGAGGAGGGGGTGAAGAGGAGGAAGAGGGTAAAGGCGATGGAGATGAAAATTAGGGCGTATGCGAAAGAGAGGGTTCTAGTGGTTTTGAAGAGAGAGAGATTGGTTTTGAAGCAGGAGAGGAGAGTTCCGCCGTTGAGGGGCGCGTACTTCGCTATAACCGCCATATCCGCCATTGTACGAAGGAGTAACCGTTTCCAAAGAGAGAGAGAGAAAAGTTTGTTAGTGCCAAGTGTTTCACACCAAAGACGTGTGTTGAAAGAGAAAAGGTGGAATCAATTTCATGCTTCTGGTTGTGTATATATACTTGTTTTCTTTTTTTTAATTATTAAATTAACATAAATTTAAATGCCGCGTCCCAAACCACATTATAATATATATAGAAGTGTCTCATATGATATAATCTTATAAATCAAGCAATATGGGAAAATCAGTGTTCAGTTCGTCCCAGGTATGATAGGCAAATGAATTCTGTGTGAGAAAATAATTATTTTTCTCATTTTTACACACAATTTTGTCAGGTGATATGTTAAAATCTTTGATTTTTCATGATTGACAAAAATAAATTTTAATTATACGGAAATCTAAATAAATAAGTTCATTTAGGATCTGTACAAAATAAAGCTACTACAGTTAACGTTTACAAGGTTATTTATATTACTACCTCCGACTCTTAAAAAAAACTATTTCTATTTTGGTTCGTTCCTTAAAAATAGAAACTTTTTAAACTTTCTATTTTAGAACGTGGACCCCCAATCCACTAACACTTCTTTAATTATTTTTTCTCTTTCTGTCTCTTACTTTACCAATTCTTTTATCTTATTTTATTAATTATGCATTAAAATATGTGTCATTTCAAATGTTTTTATTTTTCAAATACGAAGGTATAGATCAATTTTTTATTGTATAAATCAGGTTTAATCTTGTAATAACAAGTTTAATAATATACATCAGATTTAAATCGTATACATCAGGTTTGGGTCGTTGTCATGTTCAAGTTTGAAAATAGCATGCTACATTTGTGTTCTGATTGAGAATTTTCTTAATAGGTCGAATTTGGGTTGCGTCATTATTAGATTGATCCAATCAAGATCCAACCCGCACGATTTGTCACCCCTAATATTTTATACGGATTATCAGGAATGGATAGATAAATAAATTAATAGCAGTCATATTTAAGTGGCAACATTATAAGGTAGTTCACTGGAAAATGTAGAGTGATTAGAAAAACAAAGCACCGTAAATTAGCTTTAATTTATGCATATGCTACAGATATGCTACAGCTGCAACTATAAACATACTTTTACTGCGTTTCTTGTATAATACATATATGTTGACGATGTATACATAATATTTGAAATTAAATAATTAAAAAGACGGCACTCAGAATTCCTTGTGGAGTTTGTCGCATATTTATGTTGAGTAAAAACTTTTCGAAGTATAAAGCATGTATTAATGAAGATGTTTAAACTCTAGACTAATGAGTAATAAAACTTTTAATGATTTAATCTCAAAGTTATTTTTAAATAAATATAATTAGCGTATAAAAACGTAAAGAACGGTCATCAATTAAAAAAATGTTGCCGACACAGTAAAAGGCCAGCAAGTAGTATTCGACAAAGAATACCAGCCATTAATATTAATTACTACTATAACGAAATAGATGGGAAAATAATTTGATTTCATTTTAATCTGGTTTTTCAAATGTAACAAATTAAAATCATAGTAAAACGATAGGTTTTATTAATTTGGTGCCATGTGCAAGATCTTGTAACTCACAAATTGAGATGAGAATAACTTTAAGAACACGAAGATATAAGTGGTTCGGCGTAAGCCTACATCCACTGACAGAATGAGAAGGAATTCATTGATGATCAACTATGGATACAATGAAGAAGAACACTCTCATATCGAATACAAACGGGAACTATGAACACTCATTTTCTCTCCCTCAATCTCGCTCGAAACACGACCTGGTTTCGAGAGCACATAGCACAGATTGCAATTTGTATTCTCTCTAATGAAGTTGTTCTCTCTTGCTTATCTCTTATGCTTGTAGCACTATTTATAGGAAGAGTAAGATCGAACTCAATACTTCTCGATCGGTTTCAATAACCGCTTCTTGATAACTACTCTTCATCAATCGGTTGTAACCGCTGTCAACCGCCAACCGCTACCATGATCACTTCTTGAATCGTTTAAGTGTTTTATCAGCTCAAAAATGCCTAACAATCCTCCACCTTTTGAGATGACTCAAACACTTCCCTTCTCTATTCTATGACCTCTTTCCGGCCACTCCTTCCTTGATCAAATTTACCAAGTTCATACATCATTTGAACTTGTCGATCCCATGTCTGCAGCACCAACTTTGACTATTCTTGTCAGTATTACAATTATTCTGACTTCGAGAATCATCTTTAGATTCTCCTCCATCACTTCCTTGATCAGCTACAATGCCTCCACCGGACGATAAAACCTCCACCTCATCTGAAACTTCCCTGTTCAGAATTGGAGTTGCTGATCCCTAGAGATATCACACATCTCTCATAAGTGATCTTTGAATTTCTCTGTCAGGATTGGTATGCTACCCGAAGAAATATCTTCATCCAAATCCTTGCTGTAAACAATGCTAGATCACCTCCACCACTCTCTCAGAGTTTATGTGACCAAACACAGCCCTCATGGATTCAAAAAACTCTGATCGAAATCCTCACCTCCCAAATGGGTGTCACCGTTTGTTGCAAGAATCAGCCATTCTTGTTGTGCGTGCGCGTCGACTCTGTATAGACGCTGCTTGGTTGATTTGATCAGGCTGCTTGGGTTGGGCTTGATCAAGTTGCTTGAGTGACTTGATCAAGCTGCTGCTTGAGTGACTTTATTAAGCCGCTGCTCATCATGACTTGATCAATCTACAAATCTCCACCTTCGCTCAATCAGCTACACCACAATTCTGCAGCATGGTTAACTTTCTACAAAGTTTGCAGCATGATCAACCAGCCGGATTCTATTGGGTTTACCCATTTCTTGAACATTTTGAGTAGTTTCTTCACGTGTCTCTTGTGAAGTAAACGAATGGCCTGCGCGTCCCAATTCTTCTTCCTTTGACATCCTCGATAGGTTTGACAGGACCGTTTTCAAACCAACGTCCAAACCCCGCTCTCCTTCTCCTCTGCCCTTGATCCGAGTAGCTACGTCTACATCGCCTGTGCAACTTTCAGAACGATGGCTGGGGCTTTCTTCCTCATGGCCTTCGAAAGCTTTTCCAAGAATTGGCCCAGAACGATGACAGAAACACTTTGAGACGGCTGTTGCGCTTCTCTTCTCCTTCGGGTTTATCTATCGTCGCCACAACGCACAAACCGCAATCGGCAATTCCTGATCTTATTGATTCCTCCTCTGTCAACACTCGCGGCATCCAAACGCCTTTGATTTTCTTCATCTTCTTTCTTGTTGTAGCCATGATCCTGCGCCTTTCTTTCTTGGAAACTCTGTTCCCACAGACTGCGCCATTTGTTGGAATCGATTGGAGCAAGATCATACAAGAACTTGTAACTCACAAATTGAGATGAGAATAACTTCAAGAACACGAAGATATAAGTGGTTCGGCGTAAGCCTACGTCCACTGACAGAATGAGAAGGAATTCATTGATGATCAACTATGGATACAATGAAGAAGAACACTCTCATATCGAATACAAACGGGAACTATGAACACTCATTTTCTCTCCCTCAATCTCGCTCGAAACACGACCTCGTTTCGAGAGCACATAGCACAGATTGCAATTTGTATTCTCTCTGATGAAGTTGTTGTGTCTTGCTTATCTCTTATGCTTGTAGCACTATTTATAGGAAGAGTAAGATCGAACTCAATGCTTCTCGATCAGTTTCAATAACCGCTTCTTGATAACTACTCTTCATCAATCGGTTGTAACCGCCGTCAACCGCCAACCGCTACCATCAACCGCCAACTGCTACCATGATCACTTCTTGAATCGTTTAAGTGTTTTATCAGCTCAAAAACGCCTAACAGTTGTTGTTTTAATTAGTTATACACACATTTATTGAGAGGTCCCAATCCCATTGAAATTATTTATTCGAAAATAAATATCAATGTGTGGCATTTAGAGATTTAATAATTTCCACACTAGTTTTCTTTTATTTTTGGAAGAAACGCATTAAATTCTTTGTAGGAGATTTCAAAGTGAAGGAAATTGTAAATTTGTCCTATAAACTGATTCTTCGGAACAGACGAATAACAAAAGCTAGCAAAAGAGAAAAAGTTCGATAGGTATAAACAAAAACCAATTTATTATTCATTCGTCTTTCGCCATTATGTGTTGGACAAAATAAGAAAAGAAGAAGTGATGATAAGTGACATATTGTAAAACCTAGTTTGGTATTGATCCATTAATAATTTATTTATTCTTAAACTTTAATCGAAATTATATAATTTCGGTCTCATTTACAATAACTTTGAATCTTTTAGGGTTTTGTACTTCCTCCGTCTCATAATAGATTATGACACACTTGGAAATTGACACGAGATTTTAGGTGGTGTTGTTTTGTGTGTTAGGTGGTGAGAGAAAATGGAGTAGTATATTTATATTAATGTGAGAGGGAGCTTTTTTCAAAAAGGAAATCGTGACATCTTTCATGAGATAAATTAAAAAGGAAAATGTGACATCTATTATGAGACAGAGGGAGTACTTATTTTCAAATCTATCGTGATCGAAATCATTATCTTTTAATTTGCGTACCATTTTATCGATGTGTCAACTATCTAGGGACCAAATGTTAATAATTTTGTAATAAATTGAAAATTTTAACATTATTAAAATGTTTGAAGATTCATGATGTTGAAATTATACATAAACAATGAAAATTCGTGCATTAATGTAGACTTCACTATGTTCATTTATGTTTCTACTTTTGTTGCGACAATTTGTGTAAATATGAAGCATTAAGGTTCATAAAAAGGATTGAGATACAAATATATTTTAACGAAATAAGCAATAAATATTGAAAATTTTGTGGTTCGTCACATGTAAAGTAGAGAATGCCTTTAAGCGTTGATTTTCTAAAAATTATGAGTTTGGCACATCAATAAATGCCCAATTTACAAAATTTCCTGATTTCTTTAATTACTCTCTCCATCCCACAATAAAATACACTTTTGGTTCGATATAAGTTTTAATATACTCCCTCAGTCCCTTTGCAGTAGAGGCATTTCATTTTGAGCACTCGTTTTAGAAAAAAAGAAGTAATAAATAGTTAAAGTAGAGAGAAAGTAAAGTGAGAGAGAAAATAATATAGAGAAAACTCTTATCTATATTATTCTCTGTTTTACTTTACTCTCTCTTCACTCTAACTATTCTTATCATTTTTTCAAAACAAGTGCTCAAATGAAATGCATTTACTACGGAAGGACGGAGGGAGTACAATTTATAAAGTAAGAAAGTGGTAGAAAGAAAAAAATAATTAACGTATTGTTAGTAGACAAAATGTATCCAAATACAATATACAGTGGATATACTATCATATTCTAAATTATTAATATGGATCATATCACACAATATCATATTGTGATTTTAATATTATTGTTATCAATCTAATACTAGCATTAAGATGATTTTCGGATTGGATTGGGTTTGGTTCTATTTGATTCAGGTATATAAAACGTGAAAGTAATATGAAAACAACATTCATTTTTCAAGTTGGGTTGGGTTTGATTTGGTTTCAGGTTGAAGCTAAATTTATATATAATTAATTTATACCTAGAGCTCAACTCCAACTTAACACTGTTTAAAACAATTTAATTGGGTCATTTTCCAGTTGAAATATATGTAGGATACATATTATTTGAAATTTTGGATTTTTTTAATATTTTACAATTATGGTTTTTCAGTTATGTTTGATTTTTGTTGTTCGGTTCTCTATTTTCCGGGATCAGTTATGTTTGGATTTCAGTTTGCTTCAGCTTCATTAGGAAAATTCAAAATTTTGTTTCGAGGTATCGAATGCTCACTCTTAACAATGGTGACAAGTCGTGTAGGTTTGGTTACTTTCGAGTCAACCTATTAACAATCCAATTCAATAAGGCATAATCCGAACATAACCTGCTAAATAGATTTTCAACCATAGCACCAAAAAAATGCTAAATTTTTTTTAAAAAAAATTAAATATAAAAGTTCGAGTTTAAATTATAATTTTAAGAAAAATCTTAACAAAAAACTCGTGAAATATCTTTTTGTCCTATTAAAACTTTTTAACCTCTGCCAATGCTTATGGCACACCCAGAATATGGGGCCGAAAATTGAAGTAAATTTGTTATCCAAGCCCAAAAAAGCCACTACTAAAAATCTATGCTACTCTGCTTCCACTTTGAATAAAGAGTAAACTATATAAATAGTATCTGATATTTTACTTTCGCACAGTAACGGTACTTGATCTTTATTTTATATTATTTTTGGTACCTATAAATCACATTTTTTTGTACCTGGTGCAATTTCCACCCCAAAATGCACTCTAAACAAATACATTTCCATTTGTGTCATAGAGAATAATTAAGGCATACAAAAATTAGTACCAAAAGTGATATTATAATATCTTCTCTCATTCTCCTCACTCTTTATACTATTATTATTAATTAATATTAATATTATTATTTTGATGTTATAAATTAATAATTAATTTATTTTTAATATCATTCAAATATACTTAATTATAATTATAGTTATAATTATATTTAATTATTATAATAATATTATTATAATACTAAAAACTAGTAGTAATTAATAAATAATTATAGTATAATCACTTAAATTATGAATCATATAATATTATATAATAATTCTAATTATAATAATTATTATTATTTTATATTAAATTTATAACTAATCAATATAGTCTTAATAAAAATTTAAAATTGTGAGTTGTATTCATAATGATATAAAGAGTTGAATATTTTTAGTTAGGTGTTTCAACCCTAAAATGAGTATAAAATAATTTAATAATCCCTCAAATTGTGAGTTGTATTCATAAATGATAAATTTTTTTGAATAGTAAAAATCGAGTTTGGAAGATTAAAGAAAATATTTACTACTATTTCAATGACCGCAAATTGTGAGGAGGACAAGTTATAGTAAATTGAATATAGGATCTTTATAAAATATTACAGTAATAATCTTGTTGCGTGACAAATTATTTAAAAATGAACGCTTTATTTTGTATCTCAATAATATTCCTCCTTTTGACTCCAAGAAGATGAATCACATTTCCGTCATGAGATGAAAAATATCAAAAAGTATCTTACATAACCACTGTTTTATTTTTTTTTATTATATTATGGTGCTAATTTCAAATATACCAAATACATTATGCGCAGCATATCATTCCTTCCTCGAGTAGTAAGTTTAATGTTTTAGGCATCTCTCATTTATTCACTTTATATGGCAATCAATTAGTAGTAGTATGTAATTCCTCTGGCGAAATAGCGTGTGGCTCAAACCGTAGCATGCGACATTCCCGCGAAAACACATAACAAACTGTGCCTTTTTTGAATTTGCCCCAAACTGCATACGAAAATTTAGACAGAAAGGTATCTTGGCGATTTGCTTAATTCCCATCTTTCTGTCTCCTTAACAGGTTATTCATTCATTTCTTTGTTTTCATCATATTATTTTTTCCAATTTTGATTTTCTTCTTCTTCAGGAATTGTGTGCAGATATTGAGTAATATTGTAGTAATTGGTAGATTTTAAAGGGAGAGAAATGTTGTGCTGTGGAGGTGGTGAGGAAGAAGCCGCCGGGCCTCCACCCAACCAATACACTACCCCGCTTAAGCCCGGCAACAACGGCTATGCTGCCACCACCGGAGGAGGTATCTTTCATCTCATCAAAATACTTCAATTTCATTTCTTTGGAACATACTTCATTAATTGGCAATTGTTGTATTTTTGTCCTATTTATTAGGGAGTACATCACATATTATTGTCACGGACATTAAATATGATTATTTTCGTGAAGAAAGCTATAGATTCTTATAAAAATATTGGAATACGGAGTTAATTTTAGTAGAACAATCCAAAAGTAATAGGTAAAAGATTAGTTCCTTTGTGAAAAATGGTTATATTAATCTATTACTACTAAATAAATCACGATGAAGAAATTTTAGTCGGTCTAGCTATTCTCAATCTGAAAAATAAATCATGAAGTTTGTGATTCTCGTAATCATCTATTCCTTCGATTTCCCAGCGAATTACGCGTTGATGTAGAAACTGATTTAAAACACGTGTGCAAAATGTCATTTCGAACTTCATTAGAAGTTATTGTTTTGACCAGGTATTTTAAAACGATTATCAGCGCGTAATTTGGTAAAAAAAATGAAGTAGGTGATGTTTATGAAGTTTTTTTGAATAGTATGTGCTAAATAAATGAAGGTGCAGGCGATCGAGGAGACCCTCGGGGTGGCGGAAGAGGCGGAGCGCCTAAAAAGGCGTTGCCAATCGAGCTTCCGGCGTTGTCGTTGAACGACCTAAACCGACTAACCGACAATTTCGGACAGAAATCCTTCCTCGGCGAGGGCTCCTACGGCCGAGTATACTACGCCACCCTAAGCGACGGCCAGCCCGCCGCCATCAAGAAGCTCGACACGAGCACCTCCGATCCCGACACCGACTTCCCGGACCAGCTATCCACCGTGTCCAGGCTTAAAAACGAGCACTTCTTGTCATTGCTCGGATATTGCTTAGAAGGAAACAACCATATTTTGGTGTATGAATATGCGGCGATGGGCTCATTACATGATGTTTTGCACGGTCGGAAAGGGGTGCAGGGGGCCGAGCCCGGCCCGCTGCTGACGTGGAATCAGAGAGTTAAGATTGCCCACGGCGCGGCCAAGGGCCTTGAGTTTTTGCACGAGAAATGCCAGCCGTCGATTGTGCATCGTGATATTAGATCTAGCAATGTGCTTTTGTTTGATGATTTTCTTGCCAAGATTGCTGATTTTAGCTTGACCAACCAGTGCTCCGACACTGCGGCTCGCCTGCACTCTACTCGGGTTCTTGGGACCTTCGGTTACCATGCTCCCGAGTGAGTTCAAAACTTTCCCCCAATTTTACTTGTTTGGTAGGGAAGATCGATAAGACAAAACATGATAAAAACACACAGTTTAGGTCATTTTAGCGTTAAAGTAGCATTGGCCCGTTAGTTTCATAGAACAATTGACAACCGATCGTAACAATTGAAATTTCATATATTTAGATGCAATTACTTTTGAGTTAACTAACTTGTTTTGTGCATCACACTATGGACGGGATGTATTAGGTATGCAATGACGGGGCAGATAACTCAGAAGAGCGATGTTTATAGCTTCGGAGTAGTGCTTTTAGAGCTCTTGACGGGGAGGAAGCCGGTGGACCACACTATGCCAAAAGGGCAACAAAGTTTAGTCACATGGGTAAGTACATCTACATTTTCATATTATAATTAAATGTATCATCAAAATATGTATACTACAAGAGTTTGGTACATTAAAAATGGCAATCTTGTTGTATGCAGGCAACTCCAAGATTGAGTGAAGATAAAGTGAAACAATGCATAGATCCAAAGCTGCAAGAGGACTATCCGCCTAAGGCCATGGCCAAGGTATATTTCAACAAGTCTAATAAATTAAGTTATGCATTTTAATGTAGAAAAGAGGATGATCTGGTTTTTATGGTGGATGCAGATGGCAGCAGTGGCGGCACTGTGTGTGCAATACGAGGCCGATTTCCGGCCTAATATGACGATCGTGGTCAAGGCTTTACAGCCACTTCTCAATGCAAAACCAGCAGGAGCTGCTGCAGATTCTAATGCATGATTCCATCAACATGATTCATCTCCAAAATTCAACAATTTTTTTGTATCTTTATTATTAGTCTCAGCTTGTTCTAACCAACTGATAGAGGTCTTCTACACATGATATATTGTAGATTATCAAACATATCATGTTGTTGCCGAAGTTAAGATCCATAATTCTATTTTTGTTTATTTTATGTGTTCATTATTTTGTGGATATGGACTTGTTTTGATTCAAACATTCTAAATTCTAAGAGATTATATAATCATATGAATACTCATAAGATGAATAACCATTATATCACTACAATTTTATTAAGAAAATCCTACATAATACAAATTGTGATTTATTTTAAATTGCTTAATATACTAGGTGTTATTATTACCTAATCTAAATGGGACATATATTTAAGGTTTTAAACTCGTTATTTTTTACTACTTTCCAAAAAGCCCGAAAAATGAACAATTTGCATAAATAATTCACACATTCATTGGGGAAAAAGAGGATGAGAGAAATGTGAGGAGGCAATGAAGTACTTCATCATTCACATTATAAGTGATTCTCATGACTTTCTTTGACCGTCCCATTACGAGTGAGTCATTTCATTTTTAACAAAAAACAATACTTTTACTCTTAATTATTTTATTCTCTCCCCATTTATCTACTTATTCTTTCTTAAACTCACTTAACAATAACATTATTTTTTAAAAATATCTCACTTATAATCGGACGAAGAAGTAATAAGCATAAAACTAAGGGGGAAAGGTGAAAAAAACGACAATGTGTTCAGAAGTTTCGGAAGTAATTCTTTGACATCTTCCCTAGAAAGATTCAGTTAATGTATTGGACACCCAATTTCTTTATGGTAATGTTTTTTTGGTAGAGATGACATATCATCTCCTCGCCCCCCAAAAAATAAAAATAAAATGTTTCCTTCAGAATAATTGAAGCCAACTTGATAATTTAAATAACCTGTATTCCATTCACATTCGATCGTAGTGCATTGTTTTTCATCATACTTTATGCTCTAAGACAAAGGTACAAAGATGGTTAAATAACACTTGGAAATTGAACTATCGTTACAGTAACTTGTCTCTCTCTCTCTCTCTCTCCCTCTCTGAAATTGTACCAGCTACAGCTATTATATAAGAAATACTCCACCTCAGACCTGAAGGAAATAAAACAAGGAGAAACTAAGAAACGAGTAATAATCTCTCCCTCTCTCTCCAAATCATTTTCGGTGCGACACATTACCTCTTATTATGAGCGTCTGGACCTCGGCTTGCAGCGGAATTCAGCAAACAGTGCTATGTGGTCTGAAGACCATTCTGGAGAAGGAAGAGCAGTATCTTTCCGCAAGCTATTCTCATCCAAGAGCTCCAACAAAGACTCCACCGTTAACGAGTCAGCTACAACCACAGATTTATATGTTACTCCATCTTGTTATTTAGAGAGGGGGGGAAGGGGGGAGACCGGGTGTGAAGCAAATAGAAAGCAAGAAGAATGAATTGAACAGCTAAAATATATACCTGTATAGAATATGTAATCATGGGTACCGATAAAATCTCTAGTGCAGTTTGTGAAAAGGGGTTCATTAGTAGCAGGATCCGTTTTCTTTCGCTGCTCCAGACCCAGTCCGGCCACAACTCTTGCAAAGGACGAGTAAGCACTTACCTGAAATGAAACTCAATGCAATGTGTATGTAAGTTTATCTTGCAATACAAACGACACACTGAAATGTGGTCTTAGGATTCTCGTACCAATGGGAGCTGATGCGTCAATTTGCTAAGAGGACGAAGAATTCCGAGGGGGTCTATGGCTAGGTCCGGATGATTTTGATCAACTTTCCCCATAGCAAGGAGGGCATGAGGGGCACTGGTGATAATAAACAGGTAGTAGATTAAACTTACAAAAGGTCAAATACAAGCACCCCAAGCTAACCATATAATAGTGTACTATAGATCAGAGAGAGCACCTTCCCGGAACAGAATTGAAATCACCACACATCAGCATTGGAATATCTGCACTCACAGCTATTTTTTCTAGTCCTTTTATTAGTGTATGAACCTAAAACAAGGAAGAAGACGAGGTACTTAGACAAAAAAGAGGAGTATGGATGTTTAGAGAGGATGTGGGCTCTGATAAAAACCTGCCAAAGCTTGACATCTTTCAACTCTTGCTGCACGTTTACATGTGTGTTTGCCTGTAATAAAATGGCCATAAGATGATCTGCTAGGTACTCCAGATACACAACAGAGGAGTAACTCTATCCAAAGCTATCAAGAAAAATCACACATGAAGGGAGAAAAAAAATGCTTAGTAATTTACGAATGAACATCTTCCTACAGAAGTACCTAAGGGCTAATAAATGATATATTTGAGGCCAAAACACACAGGATCATATTACTTTACTTTTCAATTCAAGTCATTTAAATAATCTATCATAGATAGGAATCATCTTTGACAACCAATGGGTGTAGGCAGAAGGAGGCAGAAGGAGGCAGCAGGAGCCAGAACACTGAGCCCACTGATTCTACAAAACCTAACTTCAAGTGCCAAGTTTACTAGTGCTCTGTACTTCACGTTAACCTTTGACAAGCCCGAGGTCATGATGATACTTTGAATTTAGCAAACTAATGCTCCAGTCATTGGAAAGATTTAAATTCTTATTTGCACCAGACTTAAGACCAAATGCCTTCCTAAGTTAATTGATGTTTCAAGAGTAAGACCTATACAAATGATTACTCCTAGCATCTTTAGCTTTGCTAGGGAATCGGCATCATAGTAATATGTGGTTAAAATCTTACCACACAAATAAGCTGGCGTTTCCCGGCATTATCAGCACCCTGGTTACTGCACTTGGCTTCTAGAACCAAGATGAGCGCAACATTATCCTGTACAATGGAAGGATATCAGATGGAATATATTTATCTTAATTATGAAACAAATGACCAGCAAAGTAAAAATTCCAAAGAAAAATTGGTCTTTCTCTTGTGCAGTACCATGATCAACCGGTTTAAAGCATTTTTCTTCTGAACACTTGGTATGAATGCTTCAATTAAAGACTGTGCAGCTTTGTTGAACTCAACCTAAAAACCACAGGTGCCAAGTATCAAAATGATAACCAACTTTCCCACAGATGTTATACAAACATGACAATTTGGTCACCTCATATTTCTTGACATTAGTGAATCTATCACGACGGAAAAAAGTAGCACATCCATCAATGTTTTTCATGGCCCCAACAAAAACCTATGGGAAAAACAGCATACTGCATCAATAACATGTTTTGGACATCCAGATTCAAAATAGATCTTTTCACTGACCTCTGTTGTTTTCATTTTGAATACAGCTTGATAACCATGTTTGTCCAGCTCCGGTGCGAAGAATTCCTCAAAGTGGTCGCTTTGAACCTATATTGGGCCACAAACAGAAAAAGGTCATGTTGCAGAGTGTAAACATGTTATAAACACGAAAAAAAGAACATCATTTCAGTATTTCAAACTATAGCATCCTTTAATAAATTGGAAAGTTCAATTGACCAGTTATGTCTCAGTCAACACAGTTACAAAAGTACTCATTCATCATGGTAAGGAAATTTCAATACATTGACAAAAGAAATGCTTATAAACTGATCATTTCAAACCAAATAGAAAATGAACATGAAATCTCAAGAAATGGAAGTATATGGTAATAACAATTGGTGCTAAAAGATCTCCACATGTTTAATGCTTTTCTCAAGGATGTCAAATTCCTCTACAATGCTAATTGCTCAACATAGGGGCATGAGCTCCAAAAATAACCTTTTTCCTAGTTTCACCAATCATAATGAAAATAATTATAAACTCAAACATAACTTCTAAAACATCCAGAAAACATAATGGAAATTTGTGCACTGCTTGGTACCTCTTGGAGACAAACAATGTCTGCACGGTAGCCAACTATCTCTCTTAACAAATTTTGCCTGCGGTAAGGCCAAGATAGAGCCCAAGTGGGACAATAGCTGTATGCATCACTAGTCGCATATGCATCGGATAGGATATTGTATGAAAGCACAGAAAATGTCATTGCAGATGAAATACGCCCATCAAAATCTATATTCCTTGAAACATCCATTCCAACAGGAATCACCCGTCGCGGAATGGGTGACGGAGCTGGAATCACACGTGAAGTTGAAAAAGTACTAGGAGATCCCACAGTTAATTTAGTTTCAACATCTACTACAGTACACTCAAATTTAAGGACATGACCAACATCATCAGCTGTTGGTGTGTATATCTTTGTGTATCCAACTTCAACCCACGTTTCACCACCATTTCTTTGAGTAATGGCAGTAGGGTACAAACTACTGTTTGCATTCGACAAATTAGGATTTGATTGAGATGTTGACAAGCTAGCATTACTACCACTACTATTGAAGCGACCAAAAACTTCCTCCTCCTCGGTTGCATTCTCATTTAAAGCAGTAGCAGCACGTTCGTGCAGGAGACGATGATGTTGCCAGGCATCTGCAAAGCACTTTGGCGAACAATGGTAACTCTTGGCAACAGGTAATTTCGCCTTGAGACATCCAAGGCATTGTAATGTAGCCTGCTCGGTTGGGTGAACATTACAGACTGCAACTTTTTTGTCACTTAGTATGCGATACCTGCATGGAGACCCAATTATTTGCACGCGCAAACATTCACAAGTATTCTGATGTAGTATGCATTTAGAAGTCGAGTAACATAATTATTGATTTTGCTATTCAGACTAATTTACAAGCTAAATGAATAATTCATAGAGTCCCAGTCCAAATGATACATGAGACCAAGAATCTGATGCTTCAATTTCCTCGGATTCTCGAAAAATTATTCAGTTGTTTTCCCTAGAAGCCACTGTTTTAAACTGTACCCACAACCACTAGCAGTCGGAGGGTGTTTGGCTAAGTTTATTATTAGACACCTTACAAGCTCTGACAGGTTGTAAGATGCTCCAAGAGCTTATAAGTTCACAAGTATGAATATATTTGGATAACTGAGCTTATAAGCTATAGAAAGAAAATTGAGGAGACATGAAATTCGATAGGTATATGTTAAAGATGACAAATTATAGTAGGGTTATATTTGTTAATTAATTGTTGCTTATGAGATCATGGTAAAACAAGATGCGATTGAAGAACTTATTTTTGGGAGCTTTTTACTCAGCCAAAAATCCCCTTAGTAGCAACTAAAGCTAACAACTAGCTTTCAAACAGTTATATCATCAAGAAAACACAAATTTAAACCACTAATAGGTAAGCGATAACCACAGATTTATTCATATATTATCAACGAATTCATATATCAATATTTGAATGCAAAAGAAAGCTGACCATTTATATCTCAAGAAATGGCCGTCGATGGGGTTGAACTCAGTAATATCATCAGAAATGTGAGACTTATCAGTACGCTTCAAAAGCACGTATGGAGTCAATTCGCATCCAACAATGGGTATATCGGACGGCAAGTGCACCCGAAGCACAGTTACCATTTTGCCCTCTTCTTCTTCTTCTTCAACGCCTCGCCCTTTGCTCCCGTCGTCTTTCCAAACCCTAAAACAAAGTAAATTGAGGAATCAAACAACACTTTTAGGCGGACTTGTGGCGGACCCGCCATCACCCACGCACGGTGCCAATCGCCAGCGTTACGTCCTGAAACCTCAATCAAATCGCAAAAATGGGAACCGATTTGTGAGAAACCAATATTAGAGATTTCAAAGGAGGGATTGGACGATCCTGGGATGAGTCAATCGAGATTGAAGGAAAAGTAATGAATGGTTTGGTGGTGTAGAAGGGGCTATGTCAATGTAGAGAAATAGAATTGGGGGAAATGAAATCAGAGGGATTAATAGGACTGGCAAATCGATTCATTGGAAAAATTAGGGTTTTACAGCATTAGAATTTACGAATTTGAACCTAAAATAAAAAGGGTGAAAACAGCCATTAACAAGCCTACCAGAACCAGATATTCGCTGCAGCGAGAATTGATGCAGTGCGGTTGGCTGCACAGAGTAAAGTCGCTAATTTCAAGCGACACGACTTCTATTATAATGATCTGAGTCACCAATTCACAATTATAATTAATTTATTATAATTATGCTTCAAATTTAAGATTTATTAGGGCGTGTTCGGTGTTTGTTAAATTGACAGAATTGGGGATAAAATTGAGCATTAGAGCATCCACAACCGTGCTTTTGCCAGCGAGCACGATTGTGGGCCCGGCGCCACTATTCCTGTCTGCTCTCTGCCAAGAGCACAACACCCACAGTTGTGCTCTTCCGCAAGGACGAGCACAATTCAATTTAAAATTCAATTAAACAAAAACATTTCCATAATATTAAAATTCATTAAAAAACCACAATAAATATTACAAATTACAAATAAAAGAAAAAAGACATAATTAAAATCCTAAAAATTAAAAATTACATAATTAAAATACTAAAAATTAAAAATTACATAATTAAACTCTTAAAAATTAAAAATTACATAATTATTGGCTAAAATTACATAATTAAACTCCTAAAAATTAAAAATTACATAATTAAAATCCTTAAAATTAAAAATTACATAATTATTGGGTGTGAAAGTAGGGGTATTTATAGATGAAAGTGTGTATTTTTTGGGGAAAAAAATTAAAAAAAAAATAAAAAGTGGTAAAAAATGGATATTTTTTTTTGGGAAGTGAATTTTTTTTTAATTTTTAATCAGTTTTTTTAATTAAAAACCGATTTTTAATAAAAAAAATATTCAAAGGCAACGACTATGCCGTTGCCCAATCGCTGTTCGCCACGTGTCCTGCTCGCTGGCACGACGCCAGCGCAGCGGCGGCGAGCCTCGTCCTTGCTAGCGGCGCAGACGGACGCGGGGCCCGGCGCCACCGTTGTGCATGCTCTTAGAGCACCCACAACCGTGCTCTTGCCAGCGAGCACGGTTGTGGGCCTAGCCCCACTTTTTCTGCCTGCTCTTAGGCAAGAGCACAACACACATAGTTGTGCTCTTCCGCAAGGACGAGCACAATTCAATTTAAATAAAAACATTTCCATAATATTAAAATTCATTAAAAAACTGAAATAATATTACAAATTACAAATAAAATAAAAAAGACATAATTAAATTCATAAAATTAAAAAAACCCACTACGCGTTGCCGAATTTCGCCCACATGTGTTTGATTAGGTCTTCTTGTAGCTCAACGTAGGTTCGGGTATCGCACATTGTGTGCCTTGTTTCGATCCTCTCACCCACCGTCGTATGCACACCTCGGCGTGGGGGAGACCTCGCGCTTGAGCTTCCGGCTTCATTCTCGTCGCAGAAGCTAGCCGCCCTCGGTCCTTCGTCGGCTATAATCATGTTGTGTAAGATAATGCACGTGTACATGATGTCGGCGATATTGTTCAATTACCACAGCCGAGCCGGGGCTTTCACAATGTTGAATCGGGCTTGAAGGACCGCAAAGGCTCTTTCGACGTCTCGGGTCTTGCGGGTTGCTGAGCGTCTTCACGAAAGTCGACCACCTTGGGTAAATACCATCGGCGAGATAGTAACCCATGTGGTATGTATTTCCGTTGACGGTAAAGTCGATCGCCGATGCTACACCATTCAACACATCATTGAAGAGGGGTGAAGAATGGAGCACGTTCAAGTCGTTGTTGGATCCGGTAACGCCGAAATATGCATGCCAAATCCATATGCGGTAGTCGGCGACCGCTTCAAGGATAAGTGTTGGGCCGCCGCCTTTGTGGCCACTTAAGTGTTGCCCCCTCCAAGCAGTCGGACAATTCTTCCACCTCCAATGCATGCAGTCAATGCTGCCAAGCATTCCGGGAAGGCCATGGACTGATTCGTGAAGACGAAGCAACCGTTGGCAATCATCGGTGGTGGGTGCCCGAAGGAATTCATCACCGAAAGCTGCACGAACGCCCTCGCAAAATTTTTTAAGACAAAGGATTCCAGCGGAGTCACTAACATGCAAATACTCGTCGAAGAGGTCGGCCGTCTGCCCAGTAGCGAGTAGTCGGATGGCACACGTACACTTCTGCAACGCCTAGATACTTTGCCGACCGGCTGCATCTGGACCTGTTTGGAAGAATAACACGAGCGGACAATGTGTTGACAATACGCATAAACAAGCGCTTTGACATGCGAAAACGGCGCCTGAAGTAATCTACCAAAAATCGCGGCGGGTCGGCAAAATAGTCGGCAACGAGCCTTTCGTGGGCTCCCTCCCGATCACGATAGATGTAGCGGCGAGTTGACCTAGTTGGTTGAGGAGGAGGGGCGGGGGTATTCGCTACGACATATGCTTCATAAGCGGCACGATGTTGTTCGTAGTATTCTTGTTCTTCGCGCTCGGCTTCCAAAATGAGATGGGTGAAATCCATTTAAGGTTCTGAGTGAGAGATGAAGATGTAGATAAGTTGTATAAAAAATATGAATGAGAGATGATTTGATGTGAAAAATGGATGATGAATGTGTGTATTTTTTTTTTATTTTTTGGTATTATTTACGATTTTTTTTTAAAAAAAAGATTTTCCAACGGATATGCCGTTGGCCAATCACACGCTGCCACGTCGCCTGCTCGCTGGACGTGCTCGATGCATCGAGCAGCGCCGTACCAGCGGCGGACGACGTCTTCCGTGCCGCTGGCACGGACAGACGGACGCTGTCCGTCCACCGTTGCAGATGCTCTTAATGTCAGTTCGGTGTTCCCCATACAAATCTGTATCGCTCTCACACCCCCCGGCCCGTTCGTCCGTCCACCGTTGCAGATGCTCTTAGGGCACCCGCAATGGGGCGCCCAATGGCGTCCATCGTCCTAGGGCACGGACGATGCCCACATTGTGGGTGCCCGCCATCGTCCGTGCCCTACGTCCGCGCCCGATGCATCATCTGCGTCCGATGCATCGTCTGCGCCCTATGTCGCGGACGATGGCCTATCGTCCGCGCCATCGTCCGCGCCATTGTGGGCTCGGCGGACGATAGGCCATCGTCCGCGACATCGGGCGCCCCATTGCAGGATCGGCGGACGATGGTCGCGGACGATTGCACATGTTTTTTTATTTTTTGTATAAATACCCCTACCCCACCTTCATTTGTAACATTTCATTTCACGATTTCACTCTCGAAACTCTGATTTTTATTATTACTACGAAATGGATTCAAGTCCCAAGAGTTCGATGTTTGGGGAGGCGCGTTGGTTGGGTACAGAACCCGCCGAATATCGGCCGTTAGACTCCAACACGCAGTATGATCCCGAAATTCAGCACATAATCGTACGGTTTGTCTGACATGGAGCCGTCACCAAACCGACCCGTCACCCCCTCCCGCCGCGCCGCCGCCGCCGACGCCACCCCTTCCGCCCCCGCCAAAAAGAAGCGGACCCGGCACCGCGCGCAGAAGTTGCCTCCTCCGGGAAATTGTGAAGAGTACGCCCCGGCCGTACGAACTACTAGTCGGAAGAAACCCTCATATTGGCGAGGTGTTGGGTGGACATATCGGAGGACCCGATATTCGCGAACAACCAGAGGCAGGTGGCGTACTGGGAGCGCATCGCCGAGTGTTACAATGCGGTGAAGCCGCCGAGCGCGTACAAGCGCCCACGGGAGCAGCTCCGCAAGCACTGGGACCAGGTGAAGAAGCAAATCAACCTGTTCTCTTCGGAGTACGAGAAGTGAGCGAGGGAATAGGGGAGCGGCGAGAGCTTGAGCGACGTGCGCTCCAAAGCGTTGTTGTCGTACCTGTCCCTGTACGGCGAGTTCAAGCACAAGGCCATCTGGGCGCTCTTGAGGGATAAGCAGAAGTTCCAAGGCAGGATTCTGCACACCGGGGCGACAAAAAGGACGAAGACCACCGAAGCTGGTGGTTACACGAGCAGCGAAAGCGAAACTCGTCCGGTGGACCTCAACCGGACGTACGAGGACATTGAGAGTTCGGGCACACCGATGTCCTCCCTGCATCCCATAGACGTCAAGGCTGCGAAGGCCAAGGGGAAGGCGGCGGTGACATCATCCTCGACGGCCGCCGCCCCATTTCCGATCCCGGTCCCGCTCTCGACCTCGAACCCGACGGCCGCCGCGTACGAGCAGTTGGCAACAGCCTCGATGGTGAAGACGTTGTTGCAGACGCACAAGGCCCTCAAAAAGTGTACGGACCCCGCCGAAGCCGAATATCTCCGGGGGTTGATCGATGAGCTGCGCCAGAAGTTGGGAATTGCGTAGATTAGCCAACTTGAATCGTGTAACTTTTGTTTAATGAATGCAAACTTCGCCGGTATAGTTAATCGTTGTGTTTTTTAATTTAGTTTGCATTACATATTTGAAAACATTTAAATTAATTAACAAAACAATAGTATAACATATAGGGCGCGCCATAGGACGCGTCTTAGGGCGCCCCATTGCAGGTGGGGGTAGGAGGATAAAACTGATGACGTGGCGCGCCATAGGACGCGCCTTAGCTAATGGCCTTAATGTCAGTTCGGTGTTCCCCATACAAATCTGTATCGCTCTCACGCCCCTTGGCCCACACTGTTCCTTCATTATTTCCTTGGTTACATTTCTTCACCCTACTTGATTTTTATTTCACGTCTGACTTATTGGACCAAGAATTAGGGTTAAGATGACTAAATTGGCCCTGAAAATCTCGATCCCTCAGTCACTTTCAAATGCACATGTTGTAGCTCTCTCTCTAAGCAAATAGCCGGCGATGTCTCCGTGGTTGAGATCGATTACAACGACGATGCGGATTGAGGAATTGTCGAGCGCCGGGGAAAAGATGTAGGAGTAGTTGCAAATGTCTGATCCAACCCAATCGGCAGTGAGAAATGGTCGCCTTCTTCCATGCCTGCAGCGCGATGTAGGCGTGACAGAGGAGAGGGTTTTCAAAGACAAGCGATTTTGGATTTGCCGCGTCTAAGACTGTGGGGATAGATGGTGGAATTTGTACAAAATGACGAGGGCATATTTGTCCAACAACATCGCATAGGTGGTCGACCGAGGCTCATTTCGTGTATAGCAAACAGCAACAAATGAATACCAATTGGTGGGGCCGACCACTTTCTTTTCTTCCAAGAATCATTTCATACAAATCCAATTATTCATAACCGAACACGCCCTAATAATGAAAGATGTGTCAAAATAGATAACCCCTAATGTTAGTAATATTTCTAACCCTAACTTGGTCATGTTTTCTTTTCAGATCCGTTCAATTTTTAAGTCAAACTTGCTAGTAGTATTTGATAGCTCTTAACTATCGATATATAAATCACAAGAACATGATATTTTATCATAGATTGTGGTGGCTCATGCTAATAAATCCAGCAATGTGTTCTCCAATCTCCAATAAAAATAAAGGTATACATAGTTCTAGAAAAACACAAGAGATTGGAAGAAATCTCTTATTGTTGTAAATCAGGAGTACATGAAATTGAATAGTATTAGGAAAAAAAGAAAGACTTCTATTTGGGAGGCTGGGGGCAGAAATAGGTGCATATGCAATTGGTGCCACTACACATTCCATGACCATAAGCCATTGTAGAACACCTTTGCTCACATCTATATGCATCACATGTGGTGGTGGACTGCAGATTTTTAACACACTGATGCTCCGGAAGCAATGTTGAAACAGCTGAAACGACAAGACAGATGATTATCGACAACTAAAACGAATAAGGAACATAGTATGAACAGCCAAAACGAATGAAGGAATCGTAGCGTGAACCAGAGGCGAAGGCCAGAGCGAGGGCGACTAGGATGACCATGGCCGCTGAGATAGCTTTCATTACGATGTGAGCTCTTGAAGAGCATGAGCCTACTGTTGCTGCAACATAGCCACCACTACTTATAAAGAAAGCAAGAAAAATTGTTACTTGTGTCGAAAGATAGTTTGCTGTTTCCTGCAAAAGGGTTAATGCATTTCCTAAAATTAATGGGGATTGAGTTGTGTGTTGTACACTAAACAAGGTCTTTACTTAAGAACAAGTTCTTTTCTTTGTGCCCACTCCTAAACATGGATGAGGATAGAGGATGTCCTAATCTTATAAATTCATATGTACAATAATGAGAACGTTCTTATAAACATCCACATAGCAATTTAATGGTACACAATGAGCCTGACATTGATGTGCAATTTTATAGTATCCAATACATATGGACAGTAAAAAAAATTCTAATCCCAAGTACTCCTACAAGAAGAAGCCAATATATAACTATATACAAATAGCTGCAGTAAAAAACTATAGAACTAACTGTATACAAATCAAGTAGTACAACACTTTTAACCTTTAAAAATCATGAAGAACGAGTTGAAAATAATCTATGATTTCAATTTAACAAATCTGAAACAAAATTTAGTATTGCCACCATTATCTTAATCCCTTCTCCATGTTAGATATTTTCGTTAATAATGAAAATCACTAGTATGATACTCCAAGGTCACAATAACTAAAGCTTTATAAGCTAACATTGAACAGTTGACAAAATGTAGCGGTCAATTTCCAACTCTTTGTCCTCATCACAAAAATAATCAAACAGTGAAGCAATGACATCTAACAAGAAAACACTTAGTAACCACCCTTGAGATCATTGACCACATCGTAGGGGATTGGAGTTACAGTCTCTAATGTTGTACCTTCCACCATGAATCCGGGCTTCGGCCCTTCTGGCTGCCTCTTTGTGCTGATGATTTTACCCTGTGCCTTTGCATCAGCTTTCAACTGATCGTTCTTCTTGATCCTTAGCATCACCTCTTCGTGGCATCGTGATTGCTGAACATGTTCAATGCGGACATGGATTCTCTTCCTTATGATTCTGTTACCAACCTGAATTAATGTATCATTATCCAGACAAGGGTCAGATAAGAAAGAAAACAACAGACAATCTATGATCAAGTAAATAAACCAAAGGACATCAACAGTCATACAGCAAAAGGCTAGATATTCATGAGCTCAATAAGACTACAACACTTATTCTAGCATTGACAATTTTTGTTAATAGTAGCTAAAGATTATTTCAAGTACTCCCAGTTTAAGTGCTCACTAAGAACATCATAGCATTTTTCATTTATGAGCATATCTATACATATATAAAAGGCTAGTTTTGGAAGGTTTTGAATAACTATCTTGTGCAAGGGATGAAAATGCAATAATTAAAAATAAATTTTGATTAAATAAATTTAGTTGTGGAAAATTTTAATGTAGCAGTTACGATGATTATTTCCATTGATTACTTTTAATTCATTTCATTTGGTAATAAAACAATATTCTTTTGGAATTGGACCAAATGATGTAACCGCCTATTAGAATGTGCCATTAAATTACCTTAATTTTGCATCTAATAATTTAATTATGCATCATTTTTCAAATACATAGTCAAAAATAATTTCAATTATGTACTCACAATTTAGTGAATGGCTCTATAGTATAGTCCATATCTTGGACATTTTTTAAACGGCCAAATTAAACTATTAATAATCAATTAAGAGTATGAATTGAATATGATTATACCAATTTTTCTACCATTTTTTTATTTATATCATAAATTAATATTTGTTTTAATTACTATTTGTTAGCTAGATAAATGTTCTTTCATTTTTGTGATGTATAGTTGCATTTGAAAGGTTTTAGAAATTGTTGGTGATCTTTGTCTATAAATACATGTTCTATCATTGTGGAAACCGTAAATGAGGCGGCGCAGGTGTCATGTGAGAGAGTGAAAGACGAAGAGCCAAATATGTGAGTCGGAGGTAGTGGAGAGAGAGAGAGAGTTGTGCAAAAGATGGTTAAAGGCAAATAACACTTTTAAATCCTGTTTTGAAGATCATTCTATTTCAGTGATATTAGTTCATATCTAAGTATTTTCTTCATGTTAATTTGTTTTATTTTTCCGTCTCACATAAGTTGTTGACTATCTATAATATTTTGAACCTAGAGCGTTACACATTCGTCGTCAACTTCGTCACTTCCATAATTTTCATGCAAAGGAAAACACTTAAAGTCAACGAAATGGCAAAAGGAAGCAAAGAAGACAAAAATCATAAAATATCACATTTGTATTTGCGCATATGCATACAACATAAATAATCAATTTAGAGATTAAGGAGGAAAATAAGGCTGAAGAAGAGTCAGCGGTAGATGTGGTTTGTGTTTTACTATATCTCTTTTCTCTATTTTTCATGACTTGCTAACTTTTATTTTATTTTTCTAATGTTTATATATGTGTGTTTTTTATTTGTTTTGTTGTTCATTATTTTATCTTTTTATGGTGATATCATTGTCCTAATTATATTTTTTAGCTATATATTAAATATTTATATCAATTAAATATTGATATTATTTTAATATTAAAGTGTGTATGTGTTAAGGATGTTAATTCTCTTTGTTGTAAAGATCAATATAAGTGTTGTAATTAAAAATATTTGCATGTTGATTTAATTTAAAACTTATTTAATTTTATATTTATAATTATCTAACATATTGTGACTATAACGTATTACATTTTATTTGTAATCTTATGTAATGATGTTATTTTTTTATTTTATTTGAAGGATTCACAATGTCTAATTAATAAAATAAAAATATTTTATTTCGCGCATAGTGCGTGGACTAACACTAGCTATATTAAACAACCAAGAAATGGTGTCTTGGATATCCAAGGAAGAATAAAAGCAGCTTAAGATCTCAAGGCTGACAAAGCAAAAGCTCTTAGGCAGAGACTGTTAATGTTTTGAGAATCAGCCAGAGATCAAAAGTAACCATAAAACAATAATGGTTCCTTATACTGTAGCAATTCATCAAACCATACAAAATTTCTTCAAAAATGACATTAAGATAGTGATCCTGTTTATTATGATATACGTATTTATTTTTTACCACTTTCCAAAACATAGCATCAACAAATTAGTAAACACAGTACACCGAAATAAAACAAATTTCCATTTAAATTATCATGAAATTAGAGCCGAAGAATAAAAGCATCAGAAGCTCTAAAGCCCGGTGAAAGGCAAAAGCTTTCAGGCGGCTACTGCGAATGTTTTGAGAAACAGCCTTAGGATTTGTCATCACAGAAACCCCAATTAATCGCAAATAGAATAAAATATAAATCAAATACTTACAAAATTAAAACACACACACAGTCTGAATACGAGAAGCAAAATACAGAAACAAAATTAGTCCGGAATTAAGGAAGCGATGGATACCTGCTTGTTGACTTCAACGCCGACAGCACGCTTGGTGACGTTCCAGACCCGGCCGGTTCGGCCATGGTAGAATTTGTGGGGCATGCCTTTGTGGATCGAAACGTTAACTTTGACATCCACATAGTCTCCGATTTTGTAGGTGCGGAGGTAGGTCGATAGCCCTTCTTTCTGAACGCCCGCGAGAATGAATCTCTGGTACGCGATCTCAATCCGTGCCCAGCCGGCATTGTTGTGATAGCTTGAGCTGAATTTGAGTGTTAGGGTTTTTGGGGAAGATGAATGTTTTTAAAGGGAAGACAAATTAGGGCTTTACGATTTTCTGAAGGGGGAATGGGCTTCTTAAGAGCATCCGCAATGGCGGACTTCCGTGCGGAATTCCCACGGACGTCCCGGAATTCCATCGTGGACGTCCGCCATTAGGCGTGCCCGCCACGGATACGGAATTGGGCTGAGGACGTCGCAGGTCCGCGGCGTTAAGTGGAATTCCGCGGGGACGTCCGCCATTGCGTCGACTCCCGCGGAATTCCACTTTATTTCGTTTTTTGTAATGTCCATATATACCGCTCGTTGAACTTCGTTTCATTTTGCACCACTTGTTTTAACAAGTTTCTCTCTCTCTAAATTCCTTTTATATAATAGTAATGGCTGGTAGTGGTAGTGGTAGTGGCCATCATGAAGACGTAATGGCTCCGATTTGGGCACGTGTGCGGGAGGCCGCGGCGAGGGAGGAATAAGAGGCCTCGGCGGTGCCTCGACCCATCCACCGTCGCACTATAGTACCCTGCGACCACCTCGCTGTCCACCGTCCGTTGTACGAGGACTACTTTGCGTCGGAGCCACGGTTTGGGGAGACCTTATTCCGGCGACGGTTTAGGATGCAGCGGCCGCTGTTTATGCGTATCGTTGGCGCTTTGGAGCTTCGATACAGGTATTTCAGGGTGCAGGAGGATGCAGCGGGTAAACCCGGCCACACATCGATTCAGAAGTGTACTGCCGCACTCAGGCAGTTGGCGTACGGAGGTGCGGCGGACATGTTCGACGAGTACCTCCACATCGGCGAGTCGACAACCCGCGACTGCCTGGAGTATTTTTGTCAGGGCGTTAGAGAGATATTCGGGGATAGGTATCTTCGGAAGCCTACCCAGATTGTCAGGCTCTGCTGGATATGCACTGGGAATGGAAGAACTGCCCCTCTGCATGGAAAGGGATGTACACTACCGGTTTCAAGGCCAAGAATCCCACGATGATCCTTGAAGCGGTAGCTGACTACCGGTTGTGGATATTACATGCCTATTTTGGAGTAGTCGGGTCGAACAACGACATCAACGTCCTCAAGTCGTTGATGTCGAACAACGACATCAACGTCCTCCAGTCGTCGCCCCTTTTCAACGACCAGTGCATGGGCGTCGGTCCGGCCGTCAACTTCGTCGCCAACGGCAACCAGCACAACATGGGCTATTATTTGGCGGATGGGATATACCCGATGTGGTCCGTCTTTGTGAATACGATCAGATGCCCAACGGATGCGAAGAAGGTATACTTTGCGCAACGTCAGGAGGCAGTGCGCAAGGATGTGGAGCGGGCATTTGGTGTGCTCCAGGCTCGATGGGCGGCAATGAAGGGTCCATCACGGCTGTGGTACGTTGACAGCGTCGCCGCCATCATGTACGCATGTATTATCATGCACAACATGATCGTCGAAGATGAAGGTCCAGCACTGACCGATTGGGCCAATGATGATGCTGCGGGTCCAAGCCACGGCGTGGCCACTAGCAATGTACGCATAGGGATTCCCCATGACGACGTCGATCGAGTCTGTGCATTTGCCGACATGCGCCAAAAACAAGCCCACGTTCAACTCCAGAACGATATTATCGAAGAAGTGTGGCAGCGTAGGGTCGTCGTTGATGTAGTTTTTAATTATTGAAGTGTATTTTTTTTATTTGGTGAAATGTACTTTTCTTATTTTAATGGAATTATTTCCTTATTTTCGTCGAAATTTTAATTACGTAAATTGTTTACTTCCGAAAATTGTTTAATTTGTGAATTTGTGATTTTTTTTAATGTGGGAATTCCGTCGGGAATTCCGCAGGGGAATTACGCCACTGTGCAGTGGGAAGTCCGTATGACGTGGCAGTGCAGTGGGAAGTCCTTATGACGTGGCAGAAGGTGTTTTTGGGAATTCCGCCGGGACATCCGTACCACTGCGGATGCCCTGAGCTGCTATTTAAAATAAAACCGTTTGCATTTAATGAGTAAAATGAATGGTAATAAAAATTGAAAACTATGAATAAAATAGGTTAATTGTAATTCATGAACTATGGCAGAAATTTGATATTGCATATTAACTTTAAAGTTTAAACTTAGTCCGAACTTATATGTTTTTGTTCTAGCTGGAACTAACACTGCCATGTCGGTACATCTACGTGGTAAGTTACTATAATTTTAAGTTGGATTAAAAGGATGCCGTTTTTATTATAAAACATAAAAATAAATAATTTCAAGGTCCATTTGATATATAGAATTAGAATTGAATAGTGATAAGAATTCTACGTATTGGAATTGGAATTGGAATTGGAATTGGAATTGGAATTGGAATTTGAATTAAATAATCATTCAATTCCAAATCCTTTGTTTAATAATATTATAAGGATAATAACTACATACATTACAAAGTTTGGTTAAATTCTAATCTATCCCGTAAACTTTAAAATTGAAATATTAAATCGTGAAGTTTCATATATTCTCAATTGTCTAATTAATCCATGCACAAACCATTGTCTTCTTGTGATGTTACTAACAATATTTCAATAATATAAGAAGGGAAATGAGAAAATAAAGGAATATAAAAGAAAAATTACTTATATTAATGAAACACGACGTTTTGTGCATAGATGGGGTAATCAAAAAAATTGAAACTTCGTTATTTAATCATTTAATATTCCAATTTTAAAGTTTATGGAACATACCAGGAGTTGACTGAACTTCGTGGTTTAAATGGTTAATTAAACCCAAAATTATACTCCCTTCATCCCAATAAATATGAAACGTTTGCTTTTTGGCAAGGATTTTATGTAGTATTGTTTTGTGAGTTAATAAACAGAGAGTAAAGAAATAGAAGGAAAAAGTAGAGATGATGTTGTTTACATTTAATTTTAGGAAACGTTTCATTTTTAATGCCAACCAAAAAAGTAAAACGCTTCATTTTTAATGGGACGAATGAAGTATAATTGATATGAAGTATGTGCAATGTGTGTGTTTGTATGTGGTTGTGTGTGTAATGTGTGAAGGTGCCCAATTTTATAAATATGTGGAATTTCAATTATCTACTTTTGATATGAAATTCAATGTGGAATTGAGAGGAACTGGAATTGTAATTCAATTCTAAATCAGAATATTTCGCGGCTACAAACATTGGATTCGAAGTTTGAAGGTTGTTGTGATTTCTAGGGTGCAATTTAAGTACACAAAACAAGTAATAAATCCTTAAAAATACTACCTCTACAAGTATACAAACGTGAAATGCAGTATAAAAGGTGTCGAACCCACATGGAGGGGATTAATTGCTAAAACTAGTAAACCTAACTAAAAGGCAGTAAAATAGTTTAATTTTGAGTTTTTGATCAAGAGGCAAGTGAAGGACAAAACGAGAAGGAAAAAATACAAGGGAATCATGATAAAGAGGGAAGACTACTCATATCTTGTTTCTGGTTGCTTGTTCACATGAATCCTAAAGTCTAATTACTTTCTAATATTTATCGAGATTTGTTGATTAAAAGCTCTCACGCAGCTGATCACTGATCGTGGAATTTTACACATAGGATAAGCTGATCACCTCTCTTAGGCTCTACTTACCAACCCTTCACTCATACAGTCGCATAGTAAGCTCGGGATTGGCTTCTACGAAGGTTCAACACATACGATCCACCTCGGACTATCCCCTGATCAGTTTTAGCCTAGGGTTTCTTATCTATGTTAGCTCCCTACTCCAAGTTAAAGAGACATTGAAGTTAAGGCCTTTACCGGATTAAGTTTGCTAGCAAAACCCAACACGGATTGAAGTAAACACATACACAAGAACCAAAATATGAATATCAATCAAAACACAATCATGGATTCATATTTACAAGCTTCTCTAACTAACTAGGAGTAATCCCTACAATCTAGCCACTCATAGTGGGCAACAATACAAGAAAATAAGTAAATGCTACCATATAGGCAAAATTAGGGAAGAATTAGCCTCAAGCTTCTTCTTCTTCCTCCCAAAAATGGACTCAAAGCCTATTTCTCTCTCTAAAAAGTCACCTCCAGCCACCAAAAGATGCCTTGGAAGTCGTGCCCTAGCTATTTAAATAGTTAGGGCTTAAAACACAGGCCCAGTAACATTTACCCGGTCTGGCGTTTTGCACTACATTGCGCAGTCTTCGTAAAACAACTGTATCTTCTTCTACTAAGCTCTGATTGAGGCATACGAGGTATCCACGCGAAGCTCTTTCGAATATGAATGCAATGGTGGACTTGTAGAAGCATTTTAAGTTAATCTTGAAGGGCTGATTACTGATCAGATTCAGACATTTTTTCCTTTCTCCTCTCTCTCTTAGAGCTTGGCCTTTTGTCCTACAATCCATTTTTACCTTAAAAAGTATGTTAAGATAATGCAATAAAGGACTACAATTTGATTCACATCAAAGGTTCGAATTCCGATTTAGCAGATTTAAATAAAAACTTAATTAAAAAATATAAATTGTCTCACTTCCTCAAATATACAGTTTTATTAGGGCATCCATAATAAGAATAGCCCAGCAATAGCCCAGCCACAGCCTGGCCACAAACTCCTCCGGCTACAAACTCCTCCTGCCACATCATCAACACTAAAAATCCTCCTGCCACATCATCAAGACAAGCAAATAGCGCAGCAATAGCCCAGTCATAGCCTAGCCACATCACTCATAATTATATAAAAAAAATAATTAACAATCACACAAAATACGGAATTAAATTTACGACAGAGATACGGGAAAATTCAATAATAATATTAAAATTTTAAAAAGTACATTAATTAAAAAAACACACTTCATTAAAATTAAAATAACATTACAACATCCTCAAGAATGAGTTTGTCCCACATCGAAAGTAGAACATAAAACATTCAAGGATGTCTCTATAAAAGAGAAACAACCAAGAATGAGTTTGTCTCACATCGAAAGTGGAACATAAAACATTCAAGGATGTCTCTATAAAAGAGAAACAACCAAGAATGAGTTTGTCTCACATCGAAAGTGAAACATAAAACATTCAAGGATGTCTCTATAAAAGAGAAACAACCAAGAATGAGTTTGTTCCACATCGAAAGTGGAACATAAAACATTCACGGAGGTCTCTATAAAAGAGAAACAACCAATAATGAGTTTCATAAAAAAATATTAAATAAAAAAATTAAAATTTCCGTTCGCCGATCGGGAGCCTGCAATAGCGGCCAGCCAATCGGCGTGCGCTCACCGTTTTTCTCGCCGATTTGGCGCTCGCCGGCTGCAATAGTTTGGCGAGCGGACCAGCGAGCGCCAAAAATCGGCGAGCCGGTGCGCTCGCCGCTATTGGAGATGCTCTTAGTATTTTTCTAGTATTTTTTTTTAATTTTATCATTTTTTATTTGCATTTTAAATTGAACAAATAAAGTAGTGAGACTCGTGAATAGTTAAGAAAAGAGAATAGTTAAGAAAAGAGATAGTGGAGAGTTGGAAGATTGGGAGTGTTATTTTGTGAATAAGTGATGGAGTAAAACGAGGGGTGGGATCCATAACCAATTGAAGAGAAAAGATGATTAACAAAAATGTATTGGATGACCTTATACTTAAGTGATTTCACTTTTGTTTGTTGTTCGTCTTTTGCCGGACATCTCAAGTTTCATCTCTTCCAAACTACTCTAATTTTTTTAAAAAGTTGATAGTCCTTCGTCACTAAAAAAAAGAGAAGAAATTAAATTTCGTTGGCCCTATCAATAAAGTGACGTTGTATAACTAATTAGATCAACAAAGAAAGGCACATGACACAAAATTAATAAAAACCCTATTGTTTTATTAGAATTATTGTTATACTTAATTAAAATCCCCAATATGTGAAATTTATTTATTAATTTTCCCAATCATTTCGTTATATGTGCAAGCTGATATTCTTTGTGGTGAGGTAGCTATGTTATTTTTCTAAAAGAAAAATTATATGTACGCCATTTCAATTACTTCGTCAATTTTATAAGTTTATGGTTTTTGCTACCATTGGCCCCATAAAAATTAACCATTTAGTCTTAAAAATGGGAGAATATGTTTTTATTATCTATATTGATATATATTGTTTTAGAACTCTATTGAAAAGATTCTTGCGGTTGTACCTAAAAATCGTATTTGGAACTGAGTTTATGCTTAAACTTACTAATTTTATTAATTTCCAAATTTACAGTATTGCCTACTGTCTTCATCCGGATACAAGTGATCAACTTCTTTTCGGAATATAATTTAAGAAAATGATATTTATTGAGTTAAGTGGAGAAAAAAATATGAAAAAAAGTAGATGAGATATTGCTGCAATAAAGTAACAAAGAAAAAATAAAGTAAGAGTGTAAGAGAGAGTACTGTTCTTTGAAAAAAAATAAAAAGAATCAATCACTTGTAATAAGATAATTCAAAATGAAAAGTTGATCACTTGACTTTCGGATAAATCCTAGAGAGTATAATAGTCTGATATCAACTTTAATTTGAAAACACAATAGTAATATATGTTTATTCGTGTATATATACTTCAAGTCTCTTCGTTATTCATGCACCTCAACTGAAAAACACACTATCATTCTCCGCACATTTGTAGTCATGGCCAAATTTCCAACATTTTCTCTCCTCATCATTATCATTCTCCTTGCTAGCCATTTCCCTCCCAACAAGCTCCCAAGGATTCTCTACAAAACTCTCCAAAAGAGAGATGGGAAGATTGTTGATTTCTGGAATTACAAGATATAAACCGGGCGTAATACAACTCAAAAGAAGGAATACAAAAGGACAAACTGAAATGGAATTACAATTATGGCACGATTTTAAATTTTTTTTATTTATTTTATCACAAAATATGTTGGCACCTCAAATAAAAAAAGATTATAATTTTTTTGTAATTATCAAGGGTATCCACCAACGAATTTTTCTATCAGTGATTTCAATCTGTTTCCTTTTTTCCTATTGCACCCATAGCCAACTTAATACGCAATATTCATATTTGTCCATTATATGTAGTACAAATATCACCGATCCCATACGCCACAACAAAAACAAAAAACAAACACATCTATTTCTCACCAGACATGGCCATAGCAAAAACGTTCTCTCTCATTATCCTCCTCCTCTACTTGCTGGCCATTTCCTTCCCAACAAACTCCCAAGAATTCTATAGTACTAAATTGTCCAAGAGAGAGACGAGGAGAGAGCAGCTAACTCACCTCCACTTCTACTTCCACGACGTCCTCTATGGCCGCCACCCGACGGCCGTGGTGGTGGCGCAAGCCGCAACCACGGCCTCCTACCCCTTCAAGTTCGGCGAGACGCTGATCATCGACGATCGGCTGACGGTGGGGCCGAACCTGAGCTCGAGGGTGGTGGGCCGAGCTCAGGGGATGTACGCGTCAGCCGATATGGGCGACGCCGGGCTCTTGATGGTCTTCAATTTCTTCTTCACCGAGGGGAGGTTCAACGGAAGCACGCTGACCGTGGTAGGGCGGAACGCGGTGCTCTCAGCCGTGAGGGAGATGCCGATCGTCGGCGGCAGCGGCGTTTTCCGGTTTGCGAGGGGGTATGCTCAGACGAGGACACATTTGCTTGATTTGAAAAAGGGATATGCTGTGGAGGAGTATCATGCTTATGTGTTTCACTATTAATCTTCATGTGTATCAGGGTCGGCCGTGATAAAATGTAAATTCTATACATTATATAAACTCCAAACTCATCAACACAATGTCAATCCAGTGTGAACACATTGTAAAATTTTTAGATTTTGCTATTGATATTATTTTGACATTTTCTATTGATGTTATCATAATTTGGAGTTTGTACGATATTTAGAGCTTACATTTCATTACATCTCTATTAGTATGAGTGTACATATGTGATAGGCTCACATATGAATATATACAATGAATAATCTCATTATGGAGTAGTTGGAGAAATATATTATTGTCATGTACTATCACACACAATGAATAATCTCATTATGGAGTAGTTGGAGAAATATATTATTGTCATGTACTATCACACACAATGAATAATCTCATTATGGAGTAGTTGGAGAAATATATTATTGTCATGTACATATGTGATAGTATTATATATGAATATATACAATGAATAATCTCTTTATGGAGTAGTTGGAGGAATATTTTATCGTCAGTGTACATATGTGATAGTATTATATAGTATGAATAAATACAATGAATAATCTCTTTATGGAGTAGTGGGAGAAATATATTATTGCTAATGTTGTTGTAACGTTACATTACTTTTTTAAAATCATACTTGTCTGAAATATTTATTAGCATGCATATCATCAAAAACATTTTCAAATTCTCAATTCACACATTTCGCACTCTCAATTCTCAAATCCCAAATTACGCAAGAGAGGGTGGCGGAATGTGGCGTGAGTGAGGAGGTGAAGAGGCCGGGAAAAATTGTGAACCGATTCAGTTCTCAACCCCTTTTTTAATAAATAAGGATATATGTCAAGTCTTTTTTAATAGGGTCCAATTTTCTACTCCACCCAATAACCCAATTAATTAATACGGGGTATAATTAGTTTATAATACCCTCGTCCCATAAAAATATGAACAAGGAGTATGGCATGAGAATTAAAATAAAATTAGTAAAGTAAGAGAGAGGGAGAAGAATGGTATGGTAAAGTAAAAGAGAGGAGAAGAATGGTATGGTAAAGTAGTGTTAGTGGATAGTTGGACCTACATTATTAAATTGATATAACTTTTCAAAAATGGAATGCACATATTTTTGTGGGACGGACGAATATTGAAAGTGCACATATTTTTATGAGACGAAGGGAGTATAATAATATTAACTAAATCAAATATTTTAATTAAATTTGATCACTTACTTAAATTTAATTAAAAATTTAGTAATATAATACACCCCTTCAAACCAATATCTTCCATACTATATAAATTTTCTGAATTTTTGAATATAAATAAATTATTAAATTTATTTAATTCATGACATTTTTTATTTTGATTTTTTCAGGCGTTACACTTTTAGCACGGTTTACTTTAATTTGAGGAATTACAATCGACTCGTCAACTACAACTGACGCCTCAAATTATGTTGTGGCCACAAACTAATGCAATGGATTGGCACGGAATAAAGATTAATATGGTGAATTCCAACGTGATTCGAGTAAATAAATTTGGGCACGCTTCGATCCCGACAATGATTAAGGTTTGTTTTTATTATGTAATTTTGTATTTTAACTGTATTAGTAGTTTATTTCTTTTTGGATGTCAATATACATTTAACATGTCATTTATACTTACTTTTATAATTCTCCTCTCGTGTTAATTAACTAAATTTTTATTCGAAAGTGTGTATCCTTATATATAGAAAAAATTTAAGACTGGCCACGATATCCAACTTTTACACTGCAATCTCATTCCTCTTTTACACCACTCAGCCAACTTAAACAGTAACACAATGTTCATGTCTGTTCGAGTATACCAAATCCTTGTAAAACAAGATAGTATATAGTTTAAATATAACCGTTTTCCGCATCAAGCCATGGCCAAAGCACCAACTAATTAATTCTATACGAATTAAACTATCCAAGACAGAGATGGGGAGAGAAAATCTAACGCATCTTCACAAGAATATTGAAGTGTATTTTTCAAGAAATTGATGATGATTCCTTTATACTCTATTTGAAATCGAAATTGATGCGTAAAAATCACAATTGCCGCATCAATTATTTTATGATTTTTATGTCATTATCGTTTGTGTAAGTTTGGGATTTAATTCCTAGGTCCACAAAAAGTATAGCATATCATATTCATATTCTCATTGTGTTCGAATTGAAAGAATTCATGTCGAGTTCGTATACGGATCGAGTATATATGTCCTTATTCCTTTACATATTGTGTTATGTTCGAGTTGGGCCAGGAAGACTCAAGTTAGAGATGTGAATTCAGTTTGAGAAAAGGTTTATTGGATTACAAATTCATACCATAGGAAAAATTGGAAGTTATATGTGACATCCCTAACCCGAAACATGCATTATTTTGCATATTAGCATATTTTATTGTCATTACATATTATATTGTCATTTTTAGTATAGAGATACTAAGTGTGTAATAGAGGATATATTATTTGTTAAGATGACAGTTTAGGTGCTATATAAGCTTTGTAAAATAAAGATGTTAAGTGAAGATCATAGAGGATAATATTTTTTAATATATGGTAATTGTGGTTAAATACGTCTACCATATATTTATGTGTAATCATATTATATATGCATATATAAGCTTACAATTGTGTACATTATTAAGTTTTATTTAAATAAGTAAATAGTACATGCAAAATAAGATTGTAACGTGTGTTTGCATGGGAGCATATTAGATTATTTAATATACATATGTTAATAATTAAATGTTCATGTATATGATGAGTGTATTTTTGTTAGGAAGTAAAATGCAAACATGTGGCTGAATATTGATTAACGTACGAGTGACTAAGCTCATAGGATATGTTACTAAATTATTTAAATTAGTAAGTCGGTGGAACCGACTATGGTTATTTGATAAATAGTTGAGGTGAGTTTGTTTGGAAAAAAAAGAGGGGAGATGAAATTTTTATACGGAGAGGGAGAAGAGAGAGATAGGAGGAAAAATACATGCGTAGTATTTTTTTTGTGAGTAGAAGCAGAGTTATGAAGTTTTAGAACAGGAGATGAAATTAGGAGCACGATTATTAGTAGTAATCAGGTGTGTATAAATCACACTTTTAATTTTACATGTTTTATTAGCTTCCTTGCTAGGTGTTAAACAAAATGACTGATTTGATTATATGATGCGATCCAATATGATTATGTGTTATTTGATTAAGATGGTCGAATATGATAATATTTGATTGCTAAAATGGACGTGTTTGTTTAGATATATTGGATAATTTGATGGAATATGATATGGATATGTTATTGGTGCAAAGGATATGTTTATGATACTGATTATGTGAATCATTGGATTAAAGAGGATCTGTGACAGCCTTGTACTGGATCTGAAATTTTAGAGGGACCTATGAGTCCAAATATAGAGGGACCTTCGGGTCAAATACAGAGGGACCTATGAGTCCAAATACAGAGAGACCTTCGGGTCATAGAGGAATCCCGGGCAGATACCAGGCTTGACTGTTACAGAATAATAAACTGAATAGAGTGGCATATGCATATGAATATGAAATGGTTTGTTTTTAAATTATGTTATATATATATATATTGTTTCTGATTATATGTATTGATGAAAGAATATTCTTGATGTTTGTATCATGTGAGATTAAAGGTGGAAATTTATATATACTGAGTTGTGGCTCATATAAACCACTAAATTTTTCAGGAATAAGATAACAGTAAAGTTTTTACTGACATGGGTCATAGGAACTCCATGTGTTATCAGGTTCGGCGGCTGACGCATATTGGCAACCTTCTCCTCCTCATCATTTTGCATGTAGATAAATGTATAGTATATAGACTAGTGAGAGGGTTCAACTACTTTACATGATATATGTATCAGATAAGTGTTGGTTTGAACTTATATAATATGGGTGTTCTATGAATTAGACACGTGTATTGATTGCTTATATGATAAGGGATTTATTTATTAAAAGAGTATACGTCAGAGGGGTTGAGGTGTGACATTATATATACATATCATCCAATTCCATTTAACCTCAGAAAACTGCTTATGTTTAGGGGTGTCGAAACGGGTATCCGCGGGTATCCAAACCCGATTTTGCAAGTACCCGTACCCAAAAACTTTAATATTATACTACCCAATCCCGACCCGTATAGTTATACGGGTATCCCAAACCCGCAGTTGCGGGTTTCCAAACCCGCAGGCATAATTTGAATTGTGTATTATATTATTCAATGGTATTATGCCTTTAGCTTTCGCTTATCATCAATGCTAGTCATCTAATACAATAATTTTATGTACTCCATCCGTCTCACAAAAGATGTCACACTTGTGTGACGGCACGGGATTTTATGAGGTTTTGTTGTGTGTGTTAAATGGAGAGAGAAAATATATTTTTTATATTCATGTGAAAGAGAATTTTTTCCAAAAATGGAAATGTGACATCTTTTGTGGGACAAACTAAAATGGAAAGTGTGACATCTATTATGGGACGGAGGGAGTACATGTTTGTAATTTTAGAATGAATTTTGGGATTGTTGCTAGTTGCTACACTATGATTTTAGATTTATATTTTTTTTACTTTGTCGTATTTGCATAATTTCCAACTATTAACTATACACAAATATAATGATTTCTCATCTCTTAAATATAATATGACTACATATAAAATATAATACGAATCAAAATTTCAAATAAACAAATATGATAGAAACATCAAGCATGTCTATAATTAAATCACCATTCAAAAGTTTAATATAAACTGATTGTATATAAATTTGAAACTAATTAACTAAAATAAAATATTTTAAAACACTAACCCTAAAAATAACGGGTATTATCACGTTTAACGGGTATACCCGTAAATATTTAAAACAAACTACCCGATATCGCCTCGTTTCCCTTTGTCGTAGGGTAGCGGGTCGGTTGAGGGTTTCCCGATACCCGCTACCCATTTCGACACCCCTAATATGTATCATACTCCCTCCATCCCAAGATAAGTGAACCAAAAATTTTTGACACGGAATTTAAGAAAATGAAGCTTTATTACTAAAGTAGAAAGTGAATAAAGGAATAGAGTTAATAAAGTAGAAAAAAAAATAAGAGAGAGAATACCAAAAAAATAAAAAATAAGAGAGAGAATACCAAAAAAATAAATGGCTCACTTATCTATGGGTCCCAATGCAGATTCGTCACGTCACTCCTCCACTTTAGTCGGTCTCCCTATATATAGAAAGTTAAACTTAAACCATACGCAATTACACAAATTGAAAGAGTAGTCAAAGGCTGATGAAAAATGTAATAGTTTGCTATCAACGATTTAGTCTCTTTCCTTAGAGCGTCCACTAGAGGGGAGCTCCGTCGGCCATCGAGGAGGCGCCACCGCGGCTCCCTATAGTGGCAGACATGGCCAGCCGAGGCGGGGGGAAGACATGGGCATGCTGGTAGGTGGCGGGGATAGGGCGGTGGTTCCATGGCCGCGGTGGCGACAAATTCCTTTTTTTCGTTTTTTCTCCTATGAATATCCCCTATTCCCCTCATTATTTTCACACCACTCCAATCTCCACTCTTATAAATTTTTCTCTATTCCACTTTCAAAAAATGGATAATGATGATTATCAACAAGTGTGGGATGAAGTGTTTGATTCTCTGGTTGAAGAGGTGTAGAGGCAAGTTGATGAGGAAGCGAAGCGGGAGGCGGAGGCGGCGGTCCCTCGTCCGATCCATCCTCGGCGAACAATCCCACGTGACCATGCCGGTGCTCACCAGCGGCTCATGGATGACTACTTTGTTGATAACACCCGTTATCTGCCAGAGATTGTCCGTCGGCGTTTCAGAATGCCTCAACGACTCTTCACCCATATAGCGATGTCATTGACAGGGCGGTACAGGTGCTTCACCCTCCGACGTGATACCAGCGGCTGGATCAGACTGTCGACATTTCAGAGTGCACCGCTGCAATTAGGCAGCTTGCCTATGTCGGACCGGCTGATATGTTCGATGAATACCTACATATGGGTGAGACGACTAGCCTAACGGTTTTGAGGAATTTTGTAGGGGTATTCAGGACATCTTCGGGCTAGAGTATCTACGAGCCAACTGTCGAGGACTGCTAGATACTGCTAGGAATGCACAGAAGTGTGCACGGTTTTCCAGGGATGATAGGCAGCATCGATTGCATGAATTGGGAGTGGAGGAACTGCCCGGTGGCTTGGAAATGGCAGTTCACTACTGGATTCAAAGGCACACACCCCTCGATGATCCTAGAAGCCATTGTTGACTACCGGTTGCGGATCTGGCATGCGTATTTCCATGTCGCAGGGTCAAACAACGACATCAACGTTCTGCAGTCGTCGCATTTGTTCAATGACGAGTGCCGGGGTGAGGGTCTAGAGGTCAGATTCGTGGCCAACGGCGCGCAGTACAACAGGGCATACTATTTGGCATATGAGATATACCCTCGTTAGCCCGTAATTGTCAAGACAATCCGCCATCCGGTTGGTCCGAAGAAATCGTATTTCGCGCGACGTCTAGAGGCTGCTAGGAAGGATGTTGAGCGAGTTTTTGGTGTGCTCCAAGTGCGATAGGCCATCATACGGTGCCCGACACGAGTTTGGCACAATAATGATGTCGCCGATATCATGTATGCATGTATCATATTGCATAACATGATAATAGATGATGAAGGATTTGCTGCAAAGAGGTGGGCATCGGACGAGGGTGCTAGTTCAAGTCAAAGTGTTGCCAGTGCGCCGATACAAATGGGTGTATCACGTAGTAATGAATACTTGATCCAATGGTTCACCGATATGCGAAGGAAAACAACACATACGTCACTACATGATTGTAATAGCTGTCAATTTCTCAAAGATGTTTTATTTTGGTTGATGTTGATTGAACTGGTGAGTATTATGGAAGTTTTATTATCGTGTTATTTATTCAATTGAATTTCAAGTTTGTTAGGAGGAGTAACAAATAGCACAAAGATTATGAAAAGCAATAGAGGATATAATAGAAATATTTACTCTACCACTTCGTTATAATATGTACTCCCTCCGTCCCGGGCTACTCGCTCATTTCCTTTTCGGCTCGGAGATTAAGGAATGAGTGTATAGGAAAGTCAAAAATGACGGCTGTAGGTGAAATTTTTTACTAAAAATGGAAAGAGTGCAAGTAACTTGGGACGCCCAAAAAGGAAATAAGTGCGAGTAGTGCGGGACGGAGGGAGTACTATGTTAAGGCTATGCGAAACCATGATGCTACTATTTTTTTCTGAATATAAAAAGGAGAAATTAATATTCCTTTCATATATTAATATGCATTTGTTAAAATAGGAGAAACAAAGAGAAAAATAATAAAAAAATTTATATAAATAAAAATGAGACTAATTTGGATGAATTGATTAAAATAAAATAAAAATTATACTATCTTTTGTGGAGGGAGATCATTAATTATTGTAAGAAATCATAGTACTACTGATATTAAAGTATCAAACCATACAAATTCCTCTTTTTGGATACGACATAAATATTTATTTACTTTTACAAAAAGTGAAATATATACCCATTTGGTTTAACCATGTGGGCGGTTCACTTAAACAGACAGCATCCAATAGTAGGTAGGGTTGAAATTTTGCTGGTGACTCCACCAACTCTTCAATAATTAATCATCATGGTAGGACAAATGATACGGTAATTTGGTATCATGGACGACACATGATAAATCAACCCATGTTATTAGTATTTGCTAATTATCCTATGAATAATTATTAACTGTGTTAATCATCTTAATTAAATGTGATAAATAATCTATTAGGATGAGAAACAAAAACAATATCATTATGTCAAGTTTAAAATTCATAGATGTATAATGATAGAAATTCATGGGTTCATCCTAAAACCAATTGGTGATAGGAGGCGTGACTCATTAGAATTATATAGTGGTTTCAGGTCTATGTGAACACCGATGTGGGATAGTAGGAGTGACTCATTAGAATTATATAGTGGTTTCGGGTCTATGTGAACACCGATGTGGGATAGTTATAATTTTATATCTAGTTTCAATTGCCAACATATACTATAATAACTTATTATACCAATAAAACTCATATAATCAAATAAGTTTTTGAAATTAAAAATTGCACCCAAAGCACACGCGCGTTAGTTAGAAACTCTTTTCGATCTCTAATACAAAATGATCAACTACAAACACATGTTTATTACTCTCTCCGTTTCGCCTTAATAGAGGCGTTTCATTTTCTGTACTCGCTTTGTAAAAATAATAATAAATAGTTAAAATAGAGAAAAAGTAAAGTCATTATTCTCTCTCTCCCACTTTACTTTTTCTCCACTTTAACTATTGATGCACGAAAAAAAAGATACTCTACCACTGAGTTAAAAGGGCTTATTTTATTTAATTCCCGAACGAGTCACTCTGTAGATAAAATCCCTATATGCACACAGGAGCGGAGCTACGGTGGGGCATGGGGGGCCCTTGGGCCCCCAGCCATTTGCGTTTTTAGTATAATATATATTCAGAAACCATTGCTATAGAATTTGATAGCGCAGTTGGCAAGTGGTCTCCTTTGGATCATGCTTGCGGTGAGGTGCTGAGTTCGATCCTCACCCACGCCATAAATTTTACTATTTGCCCAATGTTAGTAATTCATTTCTTGTCAAATCATCTTAGACGTGCTATACTTACCAAATGACTTTTAAAGATTATTTTAAAACTTTTACCCAATGCTATATTCTAATTTACTTTTTGTCAAATTATATTTTACAGATGTGCTATTTTTACCCAATAATTTTACTGTCAAATCATTTTTAAGAGGTGTATTATACTATTTAATTTTAATCAATGATTTTTAATGATTATAGTTTGAAAGGATGTTATTTGTTCAATGATTTGTAAACATTGTAATATATATTATATTTTAAACTGCTTTGTTATTGGTATTGTAATATAATTAATAGTTTCATCAAAATTTTCTAATATGTACAATTAAGCAATTTGCTTTACTTATGAAAAAATTAATTTTATTAGTAGGTAAAATTCTTTCAAAGGTAATCATAAAATGCTTATATCAATTATTCTTGATTAGATTAAATTTGCTTGATATGCATTTATTTCTTGAGTATTACATATCTGAAAACATACCTTTAATTTTAAGATCTTTTAATTCTAAATGATGAAAAAAGGAAAAACATATAAGGGTCTTACTACGACTAATTTCAATGACAAAACCACCGAGAGATACCTACAACTATTAACAGTGGCAGAGCTATATTTTTCCTTCTTGGGCCCCCCACCGCAAAATTCATGGCTCCGCCACTGTATGCACATATATTATATATAAGTATATACAGTAATATACAATAGACTGATAGTGGTTATAATCAAATGGATTTGACTAGAAAGTCGAGGTAAAATGAATTGTGTCAGTGACTTTGGCACTGGACGTTCCCAAAACGGGTACTATCGGGTCGGGTCAATTCAATAATAGACGCCTGTTGGCATTCCACCCTTCCTTCTCCTTTCAGGGCCTATCCGAAAGAGAATCCAGTACTTCTTGGTCGTGAATATCTGAACTGGTTGTTCGCTGTTCAAGAATTCTTGTTTGGACAGGAATTAAAGTAGTAGATCTTTTAGCACCTTATCGCCGCGGGGGAAAAATCGGACTATTTGGTGGAGCTGGGGTTGGTAAAACGGCTACGTCCATCATCATTCTCACTAATGGTTTTCATCATAAACTAATAGTCGACAAATAATTTTCGGTAAATAGAACTACTCCACCTCCGCCTTAAACATGAATGTAAAAATCGATCAAAGTGTGGATATAATTTTTATGATAGTTTTGATGAATGGAATTTGTATTTGTAGAAGATGTGGTAATGTTTTACATTCTTTTCCGAATTGACTTTTTGCGTGTCAATACCATAAATTATAAATTAAATCAATAATCAATGCCTCATGAATTTTCCAAAAACTCCCCTATGTATGGATTTGATTTTACTTAGGCCAAACTTATGACTCATATTCAACTGATTTCGCTTAACATGTTCAACTCAGTATAAAACCACAGTATTTTATAGTGAGGTGTTCCTATAACACAAATTTACCCAAATATTAAGCGGGCCTTAATCGTCGAGTATTAAGATATTTTGAGGCCCAAAGCCCACAGTAGTGATGAAACCTGCACCTGGAAATGAATTCCTCACTGAAGTTGAATTCACGAATTTTCGAGTGCGAAGAGAGATGATTGTTTAGATCAATTGCAAGGAGAGGGATACTTGTTGATCAATTGGAAGGGGAGAGGAGTTTTTCGATCAATTGATGGGGACGCGGGAAGTGTACGAAGAGAAGCTGCGACGAGGTAATCTCATACACGATCCCACCATCAAACCAGGCCTCGGCACCGCCCGCTGCCCGCGCTGCCTCTCTCTCTTAAATCCTGCTAAGGTACTATCTCTCACTCTCTGTGTGTGTCCACGTATATTTGTATTCGTTGATGCCGATCAGCTGTTTGATGATATGTTTCCTTAACTATTTTTTTGGAGCAGGAGGATTCGGAATGGGAAATCGCACCGGTTCTGCACGATGCCACTAACGTGGTATGTGCGCGGTCTTAATTAATAGCTGTTTTGATGCTTGAATTGCTTTTTTCTATACTAGTTTGATTTTAGAATGGAGCGAATGATTTCTGTAGTGGTTTCCGTTTCATATTTCTATATGTTCTTCTTATGTTGTGATTGTTAGTTTAGTTCCCGAGTTTGGTTAAGTAGTTAGTTTAGGGAGTATATTAATATGACTAGTATCAGTACTTAGGTACCAAATGTTGATCAATATAATAGGATAAATGAGAATGATTGGAAGTATATATGATTGGAGTTGTGTAGCTAATTAGACCTGATCTATTGTTCTTTGTATACTCCTTCATTCTCCTTGTGTGATCATTCGTTTTTTAATCAGCAACTTCTTGTCCATGACTCCTAGTTCTGCTAGTTTCAGTAATCCCATCCTACAAAGATGCACATGTGCAGCATTATCTGATATTTAGATCGGCTCTGAGTCACTAGGTTTTGCACAGCAACGTTTGTACTTGGTAATAATTTATCAGTTCTTATCTAGGTGTTGAGCCCATACAAGTAAACTGATTTGCTTCTCTTACTTATTATTTCTTTGAAGATATGAATCTACGATTGCTCTTAGTGTAGATAGCTGCACCTACTCTTGCTGCTGTTTCCATTTTAAAGTTTGAATGGAGACACTGTCGATTAATTTTATTTAGATTTTCTCATTGTTTTTGTACAAATTCATCCTGGAGAGTTTGTAATTTGATATTGTATTAAATATTGGTGGTGTAAGACAAGATACTCATGTGTTTTCCTTTGCTAAAATGAGTATATCTGCCTGAATACTTCTTTTAAAGAAACATATGCATAGCATAGATCTGGGCAGCTTGTCATGCCGATTCTGATAGCAGTTTCTTACCTTCACATTTACAAACTGTGGATCCCTATGCCTAAAAATGACATTATGAATTTGTGTATGTGCACATACATGAACATCCGCATGTATAATATACACATCCTCACTCTCCTTGACAATCATAACTGATATTATCCAATGAAATGCACTGTTCTGAATAGGCTGGCTATGGGATTGGTGGTTTGCTTAGTGCAATTCATGGGTTTAACACAGGTAGACCAATTCCATCTATTCACTCATTCAAGTGTTTCTTTGTCTATCATCTTATCTCATTAACCTTCGATGATGTCTTTCTAGGATTTCCTTATTTCCAAAACCGTGTGAAGGGGCCTAAGTGGCTTCCCTTTGTTATTGGGGTATGCTACGTTTGCTTTTTCAGTACTCATGTCAATCTAATAAGTACATTACCCAAACAATTTTGTATGAGATTTATAATCTTTCTGCCTTTCCAATTGGCAGCTTCCACCTCTTTTGATGTACTCTGCAGCTAGTGCTGCGTTTGGAGGTATGTGTCATTTATAATCAGATAATTACTACTAGTAATATTTTACATGTGCTTTCTGTAATATCAATATTTATATGCTTTGTAGCTTAATTCTTCTCCTTTCCCGCAAGATTTGAGCCACTGAATAATATCTGCAGCATATCTTTTTCTTTGAATATAGTCTACTTGACATAGAACATATAAATGTAATAAAACGAGTGAAAATCAGAGATTCTCCTACTATAAAAGTTACTAATGGTTTTCGACATATTTAAAACATGTACAGTAGTACATAGGAATATGACCTTCATGTATAACTAAAATATAGTTAGAGCTAGGAAGCATGGCGACTACGACAAATTACATGCATGATACAGGGTAGTAAATACGTAAAATTTTCAAAAAAAAAATGTATGATAGCCGATATGTCAAATTTTAAGAAATAAAGATACGATACGTCAAAAATACTTTTTAGGGTATAAAAAATCCATGATTCAGAAAATATGCTGTAACCACATAATCCATGATGAAATTAAGCAAATAGTGTTTAGGGTTTAGTTGCTGTTAGCGTCCAGAGAAGAAAGTGGATGGGGCTGGTGATTCCAGCGGCGTGAGGCTGCGGAGATTTCGGAGGAGGCTGATGTGAGAGGAGATGATGCGGAAGCAGAGATGAGAGGACTTCAAACACAGACGTAGCGGTGGACGGCTTACCTAGTGGTTGGAGTTAGATGGGAAGTGGGTTTAGGATTGAGAGGATGGTTCATTTGTGAATGTCTGAAAGGAAGGCAGTAGCGGCAGTTTTCTAAAAACATAGGGTTTCGTTGAGAGGATGGTTCATTTGTGAATGTCTGAAAGGAAGGCAGTGGCAGCAGTTTTCGAAAAACATTTGACCGTAATAAAACGTATTTAAAACCAAAAAAAATAACATGGTAAAATATTATATATCCCCAGGGGGACGTATTTTGCACATTTTTTTATTGCATTTGTCCTAGGGACTTCCCTGGATTAAGTACATGAACCTGGGGGGCCTCTCCATGCTTCACAAGTAAAAGGTATCAACAAAATCTCAAAGGAAAGTTAATACTCACAACCCCGAGAGCTATCGTTTATGCACCACATCCCAGAAAAGAAGACATAATCTGTTTAGCTCCCTTTTGGTACTAGGACCATACACTACCTCATTCTCATCCCATGCAACTGTTGTCTTTTTCTGAAAGCTTTAACAATAATTTTTTCAGAATGATTCATTTTCGCCTTAATTCACAGGCTATGCACTACCGAAGCTCAGTCAACTCATTGTGACATCTTATTATGCTTCTTCAAGTGTTTCCCATTATGGCATATCATTGCTTACAAGACATATTGAAGACAATCACATCTCTAGAGTTCAACAGAAGCAGCTTCCGTGATTGGCTGGAGGGGTTTAGAATCTTGGCTACTCTACTTGGTTCTGTTTTGTATTTTGTGTATCATGTAAATTAATAAACATCACTTTCTGTCTCAGCTGTTTGATCTGCCATTTGGGCCATATGATGACCATATCAGATTTAAGATATGTTACTACCTCCGTCCCCCAAAATTTGTCCCGGTTTGACCGGGCACGGGTTTTAAGAAGTGGTTTGACTTTATATTAAATGAAGGTGTGTAGTGGAGTTTGGGTCCCACATTGATTTTATTCTTTTATTCATGTCTTTTAAATGAGGTGTAAAGGGTATACTTAAAGTTTTTACATCCATTTTATTTGTGTGATTAACATCTATACTTAACCAATTTTCTGTAATTAAAATTTTTATACGAAAATGACTGAAAATTGATTAAATACATTGGCTCACAATTCTGGAAAAAAATTGCTCAATGTATTAGTATATAAATAAAAATCGGCCTCTGCATTTCCAAATATAGGTGCTGCCACCCTAATCCATACATTTTGAGAGGGAATTCCCCAACAACCTACTACACTTAGGAGGGAAATTAATTCAAACTAATGGAGGGAACACCATTTCATACACACAACAATGGAGGGAAATTCAAGCTACACCTATCTATAAAAGGAATAGCTACAACTACAAAAAATGTCCAGAGCCTTTGTCCTAGCGGCAAGGAGCTTAAACATTATTGTATGAGGCGCCGAGTTCGATTCCTCTTGAGTGCCCTCAGAAAAATTTCATCACCGGGCTATGGAGGAGCCTGCTGGAAGAGACTCACGCATAATACCAAGCACCACCAAAAATTTGCTAGCTCAAAGTCTGCTGCAATCGAGCCAGGCAGGAGAAGTACCATATGGAGCTATTGAACAGGCTCCAAAAGAGTTTGGAGTATGCCGGAAGACAGTCCAGAGAATATGGGCAGATGCAAAACTTCAAATTCAGAGTGGAGTACCTGTCAACATAAGAGATAGAGTTAAGGGCTACGAGCACACAGTTAGTAGGTTTGTGAAAGAACAGCATCTCAGGCCACACACAAATGCTATAAAGCCCCTACTTTGCCTCAAACAAATTAGCAAGAATGAGATGGGGTCTCAGACATATTCAACCACTCATAGTCAATGGTATGCTAAAATATCACACAATGCACGATGTAGTGCACATAGACGAAAAATGGTTTTACATGACTAAGACTTCGGATAGATACTACCTGCTGCCAGATGAGATTAAGCCATATAGATCATGTAAGTCAAAGCGGTTCATCACAAAGGTGATGTTTATGTGTGTTGTGTGTAGACCACATTTTGCAGAAGATGGGGAAGTAATTTTTGATGGAAAAATATGCATTTTTCCATTCACAACTGTGGAGCCAGCAAAGAGAAAATCCAAGAACAGACCAAGAGGGACTATGGAGACAAAGCCCATTCAATCAGTGAACAAGGAAGTGATGAGAGAATGTCTAATTCAAAAGGTACACTTTTTTTCCTTATTTATTCAATCACATAGTAACAGATCATATATGTGTAGATCATACCAGTAATCAAGGCAAAATGGCCAGAGAATATAAGCAAAGAGATATTCATTCAACAAGACAATGCCAAGCCTCATATAAACCACAATAATGCAGATTTTCTGTCAGTTGCTTCCACAGATGGGTTCAAGTTCCATATCAGGTGCCAACCACCACAATCCCCAGATTGTAATGTGTTGGATTTGGGATATTTTAGAGCAATCCAATCTCTACAGGATGATAAAGTGGCTAAGGGAGTGGATGACTTGTTGAGGAATGTGCATAGCTCTTTTGATGAACTTAGTCAATACACACTCAATAATGTTTTCCTTATTCTACAAGGTTGTCTAACTGAGATACTTAAGGTGCAAGGGGAAATGGATACAAAACTCCACACATGAATAAAGAGAGGTTAACAAGGATGAGGACACTGCCAGATGCATTAGAGGTTGAAGAAGGAATTGTGAAGGCTGCTGTGGCATACCTCCAACTGCTAGAAAATGATGTGCGTACAAATTATGACATCTCGGGTGTCACTGAAGTTGTAGGCTTCTAGTTCAGCATGTAGGAATCATACTTTTTATCAGTTAGGTGTGTAAGCCTCAGAATTAGGTGTGGCTTATGTTGTTCAACTGTTTTTTGTCATTTTGTAAAGCCTCCAAACCTCCATAAGGGTGGCTTCTAAAATCCTAATCCCTCAGAAAGATTTCATCATAGGGCAGCCTCCAAACCTGTGTAAGGGGTGGCCTCTAAGGGTGACTATCTCACATAACAGCCTCATAACCATGTACATGGGTGACTTGTACTGTGAAACTATTTCTATCATGAATTTGTATGGTTTTTTAAGCCTAATCCCTCAAATAGCATGGTTAAATCATGGACAAATAAGTCTCCTAACCTAAGAACAGGGGTGGCTTATTAATCAGAACAACTCAACAACAAGCAACACAAACAAAATCATCACAGGGAACACAACAGTATCAGCAAACCATACAAAATCATCACAGGGAACAGATCAATATGAGCAACACAATCATCATAAGGAACAACTCAACATCAGCAATTATCAAAACCACAACATCCAGATAAAACAACAACCAAAGCCTCCAAACCCACATCAGCCAAACCCATCCACACCAACAGCCTCCAGATCAAACAACAACCATAGCATTCAAACCCACAGCCTCCAAACCCATCCACACCCACAGCCTCCAGATTAAACAACAACCAGAAACCCTAAATCAATCCAAACCCCCAGCCTCCAAACTCATCCACACCCACAGCCTCCAATCTATCGAACAACCACAACCTCCAAACCCACATCATCCAAACCGAAATATAGGAATTTGAGGGACAACATACTTAGATTAGATCCAAAAACCTAGGCAGCAAGATCGTAAATATTTCCATCTCAACATCCGAATACACGATGAGGGAAACTTGAGGTATGTTGACAGAGGTGGCTGGTGGTGGTGGACCATAGTATGGGCTTTCAGAGCCAAAGTACTCAAACATCTCAGATGGGGCGAGGAATTTAGGGTCCTTTTCGGGGACAACGGTGTCGGTAAAGGTTCTGACATGATAGGGGGCGATGATGGGGGGGGTATGAGGGCCATATATGCTCTGGCGTGTCTGGGTAGACGAGGTCGTCCAGATCGTCGGACGAAAAACAAAGACAGGAGTCGGGATCTCCTGGCATCGCAAACCCACAAAGTTAGGGTTTCAGTGAGAATAATGGAGGGAGGCGATGGGGTGACAAAATTAGGGTTTTCGGTAGGTGATAAAGGAGGTGGATGCTGGCTGAAATCAATTCATGGAGGGAGGCGTTTTACACGAACTAGGGTTTCAGTGGAATGAAGGAGGCAGTGGGTTAGTGGGGGAATGGATTTCATCCGATTAAATCAGTGAAATGGAGGAAGGTGGTGGGTGGGAGAGTTTAATGGAGTGAGGTTGTGGTGGGTGGGTGAATTGAATTGAAGAAGGCGGATGGGTTGGTGGAATTAATGGAGGGAGGTAGTGTAAGGTTGAGGGAGGCGAGAAGATGGAGTAGAAATCAATTTAACTGAATGGGAGGAGAAATGGCAATTAGGTGTAAATACGATGAATATGGAGGGACATTTTTAATGTCCATATTTAGTAAATTTGAAGTGGGACAAATTTTCAGGGACAGAGCGAAATGGTAAACTGGGACAAATTTTCAGGGACGGGGGTAGTAACAAATTAAATACTGCTTCGCATTGCTCTTTGGTTATTTTGAACATTATACATAATTTGTAACATGACTTGTACTAGCACAAGAACCGGCCTTTTTCCTTTAAGTTTTCTGTCTGTAATATATTGCCTTTTACTGCTGTTCCAGTGATACAATCGACTTGTTTTGCATTTCAATTTCTTGCGTGTGTTGGTACATGGTAACACTAGACCACATATATTTTCAAGTAATGTTGAAGTAATTTGCTATTTTCTGGCAGAATAAGTGCAGTCAGGTAGGTACTGTGGAAATATTTATTAGGTCTTGAACTGAATATTGGTGGTACTGATCTTGATATATCACAAAGCTTGGCTATTAAGAGGTAGGTAGAATTGCTATAAATTTACTGTGATCAATGATATTGTTTACATGTTCTAGGTTAGTGTTAGTTACATGGTTAAATTCCAAGCCGTGCTGCAGTTATAATCTAAGTTATACATTCAATTTCGTGCTTTGTAACTTGAACTATATGATTAGTATTTACTAGTGTACTTCTGCTGTCCTCTTTAGCATAGACTGTAAGAGAAATTAATTGCATTTATGGAATAGTTATTTGTAAAACTCATTTGTGTCCTGCATAATATATGTATATGCACTCGGTATTCGTAGCGAGACTTCTGAAGCGCGTCTCCTACAGATGCAGTGAGCAGAGTTTTTTACCGCGTCCGTTCTGACCTGATGAGAAGTCTGGTGGTAAAGATTCTTGTCATGGTTTGAAAGAAAATATCTCAGGTTTCCGCTGCTTATGATGTGCATTCTGCTGGTGTTGGTGATATAGCATTGCCATGAAACGAGCACTGAATATTTATTAGGGTAAGTGCTTTATGAATATGATATGGTAGACGTAGAAATAACATAGTGTGTTGTGTTGAAGATGAGTGGATATGTTCCCACCCATCCATTGGGAGGTTAGCAGTGTTAAAGGTGTCAACCTCGTTTATAAGGTTGTGGTCCAACCAATTGTTGCTTGAATCCCAGTGGTCTGTGTTAGAGGTGCTGTGGTCCTAACTTCCATAATGCATTCTACTCTTCATATGTCTTTGTTCTCCTCTTTATTTGTCAACTTTTTCGCTTACATGTGTTTCTGTAGGTTTTCTGTCATCACCAGACTATTAATTCGTGGGCCTTCAGATAATTGGCCTGGATTCATCTCTCCCTCTCTCATTTGGTAAAATTAAACCCCTTTCTTATTTGAATTATTATTCCCTTATGCACTGTGTGCTTCTTTGTTTTTGGGTATCTGCAGTGGGGTAAAGAGAGGTACCATAATTGAAATTATGTCAGGTCCATCCAATTCAAAATCTAATTACATATACAACTATGCAAGCTGATATTATTATTATTATTATTATTATTATTATTATTATTATTATTATTATTATTATTATTATTATTATTATTATTATTATTATTTAGTTAATTAATTATGAATTTGCATATCTTTTTCATATCTTTTGTCTTGCTCATTAAGTTAATATCTACTATTATAAATAGTGGACATTGTTATTCATTTTAAGCATTCAAGAAATAAAATACTTTTTATGCCATTTATCGTTTTCCTCTCGTGCACAAAGCACGGACCCTAAATTTCGACGCCGGATTGATCGACGGGCAAAGTTCCCGCGGCGTTCGACGCGATTTTATATCGTTAAGGAACTTCATCCTTAACACAAGCCCTCTCATACACCTCGATGCGACGGTTTTTTATCTTCTACTTCAAGTATTTGGCTAAATATACTAATCTAACCAAAAAAACACATTTGTTTTCAAATTCTACCCAATGAACGAATACGGACAAAAATATACCTCAAATATAATCTGAATTAACTTCAGTCATAAAAATACGGTATTTCGGCTGCTAGCTTGATAACAAGGTGTCGAAAAAGTGACCCAAGTTAGATTTGAGAAGAAAATCAATTTATTAGGAACGTTTGTCAATATTCATTTATTGGATTAAACTAGGTTAGTACTACTACACGTAATTCGGAATAGAAATATATCTAAAAACGTTACAGCATGACTAGAAATGGTTTATGATTTGGTAGGTTAATGTGAGTCGTTCTTTTCTCAATAATTAATAAGCATATCGACATATATCCGTTTTCTAATAATTCAGATGTATATGCACCAAAATAATAGAGGTTTTAGGTCGATAGATAAATCAATACTTGGCCCTTGTAGTGTACTAATGATAAGTGAAAATAAGTGAGAGTCGAATCATAGACTAATATTATTTGCTCCAAATATGAAACCTTTTTATGACATTAATCCTAAATCGCATGGCACGTGTCATTTCCGAAACAGGCCGTGGCATAAATTTACATATATATATATATATACTAATTTATTTGATCTAAACACATTAACGATTGTATTAATTTTGTAAGAAACGACCATAAAGGGGGCCGGCTAGAATTAACACATTTGAATTTCTTTTGAATCTTTACAGGTATTTGAATCACTAGTGACGGAGTACTTAGTTGAGACAAGAATTCTTGAAAATAGAGTAATATAATAATAAAAAAAATGAACGAAGTAAATCACCGAGGAAGTTAATTCATTTACACACTAGTATGATTTCTTGTAAATAAAATCAAGAATCTGAGATGATGTTATTTCTCGAGAAATAAGCAATTCATTTATATTTTCTCCCTTTTTTTTCCAAGAAAATCCAGCTAAAGATGCAAATCCAAACTCACATGTTCTTGCATTTGAGCCTTTGATTCGTATCCAAACCGCAGCTGAGAGGCTGGAATGCTACTGATCGACGATGGCAAGGCCCTCATCTTCAGTGGCGTCTGCGGTGTTTGCTGGCTGCGGCCAGCAAACGCAACCGGAGCAGCAGCTGGGACCCGCCAGAAGGCCAAGGGGCTGCAGGTGATCGGCTGCTGCTGCGACTGAGCGGCGGTGTTTGCGTAGCTGCCGTAGATCCTGCTGGTGGCGGTGTAGGCGCTGCTGGATGCAGCGCCGCCTCCACCGCCCCAAGAATGGTAAGCCACCGGCAGCGGCGGTGCTGAGCCGAGGCGGCTGTAGTTCATTAGGCCGTAGACGTGAGAATCAGCCAAGCTACCATGCAGCATTGCTGACTGCAGATGAGCTCTCTTGGCTTGCTGCCTCTCCCTCTTGTGGGCGTTTTGGTGGCCGCCGAGGGCTTGAGAGGTGGGAAAGTTTCGGCAGCAGTAGTGGCACTCGAATTTCCGGCTGCTGCTGCCGCCTCCGTTGCTGGCCTCCGAGTCTTCAGTGCTGTTGATGTTGTTTTCATCGTCGTTGGAGTCTGAGGGATCGTCCTTCGGAGTTTTCTTGGTGCCCAATTCTTGGCCGAATAGTCTAATTCCACCGGCGGCCTTGTCGCGGGGCGCAGAGCGGATGAAGGGCAGCTGAGAGAAGGACTCGACGCTCATGAAGTCTCGAGTCTCTCTCTCAGATGCTTTATCCATATGGAGGAAGTGGGAGTTTTCGTTTTAGGCAAGGGTGGGAATGGAGAGAATTTGGAAGAGGAAGGGAAAAGAAAATGTGAAAGAGGAGTAGAGTTGTTGTATATGGGGGTGTTAGAAGAGGATATGGTGGGGCTGGAGAAGGAGTGGCCGCATAAATTTTACTTTAAACATTCTTCTATTTTCGTATCATTCATACACGTTAGCCTGTATAAAATACACGATATTATCAATACTATACACACATTATATGGAGTCTAGAGAAGTAAGTACTTGTTTAGGTTATTTTCTTAGGGGGGGGGGGTGTTTTTTCTACACTGGTAAATAGTTTCTTGATTGTGTTTCTGTAGTAGGTGAGTGCAATACAGTAGTGATAATTGATTACTTAAACACGAGCCCTATTATTTATGTACTAAGAACTAGCAAAAGTCATCAATGTAGGTTAATTATTGGGCCCTTATTTGTTGTTTTTTCCTGAAAAAAACGGCCAAAGCCAACCACCAAAAATTGATTCTTGTCTGAATATCAATCACGTTGATTTATAAAGATGGGAGTATGTGGAATAGTTTTATTTTTTAGCATTTTTAGTCCATTAAAGATGTACTACTAATTAGCGAAGCATTACTAGTAGGGTTTGTTTCTTGAATTTAAACATGATATTCACCGGCCATCTCTCTCTTCTCTCTCTCTCTCTCTCTCATGTGCAGGACCATGTAGAAAGGGCATTGTTGGGTAGTTCTTATTATCAAGTTGGGTGTTTTTCTAGTATATCTTGGAACCTTTCCTTAAAGTGGTCCAAAAATGTTAGCAAACATTACTTCCATGAAAGAGATGCCTAATGGGAGTTCATCATTATCTCTCTCCTCCTGCACCTCCTCTCTCTCTCTCACACACACACACACACACACACTATCACTTGCAGTTTGCAAAGTATTTAGTTTTGTATTTGGTTTTCTTGTCTTTTCTTCTCATATATAAATAATGGTCCATGATGTTTTCTACTGTCAAACCCTCCCATTTAAACTATCAAAACTCTACCTTCTTCCACGTTTCTTGTTGAAATATCATTTATAATACCCTAATCTGCCTAGTGATTAATTAATTGAGATTTTCTATTGAATTCTAGTATCATATGCTTAGATCAAATAGTATAAATTTAGTTTCATTATAATCAATTCTACAGTTTAGTGTAATATATGTAAGTTATAATTGAGAAGAATTGAATGTTTCTGACAGGAAGAAGACATGTGAAGTCAGGGTGTTTTTATGGTGTTTCATCATTGCATAGTTATATGAAGTTTTTGTTGTCATTTGTAATTCAAATCAAATGGTATACATATTAGGGAATTTCACCTAATGTTTTTACCTCTAGATGTACTTGTTTTTGTGTGAAAAAAAACTGTAGAAAATTACAGATTTGATCTAAAGGTTTCTGAATGTCATCTTCACAAGGAATTTTTACAGCTTTCTAACTTTCACTACTTCCAATATGCAACTACTTGATGAGCAAAAGTTTATGCTCAGAGAAGGGCTTTCTCTCTTTCTCTCTCTCTCATGAATTTGTGGAGTCGTTGATGCGTGCTTGACCCATTATATTTTTGGCAATTATTCTTGGTTTGTACACCACACTAACATACTAATAATTCAAGCTTTTTTGGTATGCAGTTTGAAGACAAGTCGTTGTCCTAAATTGCTTTGGGTTATCATAGGATTTTAATTACAAAATATATATATATATATGTACTGTGTGTGGTTTAAGGGTGATGCAAGTGTCCCCATTTGGATTTGCAGATTCAACTTACATGGGGGTGGGGGTGGGGTGGGGTGGGGGGTCCTTTCTCTAGTCATGCAATAGCTAGCCAACCTTCATTCATGCAAAACCCTTTCTTTTCACCACTAAAGTTGCATTCTTTGCACCTCACAAGGGGACCAGTGTGTTTAAGGACTCTTTTGCCCTCTCCAAGACCTAGCTATTGACAAATATAGTTCTAGTAGTACTCCCCCTCTCTCACTCTAAGCGAACCATTTTCCCCTTTAGGATGTCTCATTTTAAATGACACATTTCTAAATATAGAAACATCAATGTTTTTACTTTTTCTTCATCTTTTACTTTATTCTCCCCTCTTTACTAATAAAACAACACTACATAAAATCTTGTGCCGAATTAAAAATGTTCCACTTAGAGTGAGATGGAGGGAGTATATGTTAAGTGTATGTATGTGTAATATGCTTTGTTTAAGGAGTAGTGGTTTTTATTAAATACATTAACATACATACCTATACATAGGTATTTGGCTGAAAGGTTCATATAGGAGAAATTCAATTTTAATGTCCTAACTACAAACTAAATATGAAGATCATCTTCAAATTGTTTATAGTTCATTTTAGAAAATTCGAATTTCAAAAATATGAAAATAACCTAAAACGATTTAAAAATGACTTTTTTTTTCAAATCCTGATTTTCTTAAATGAATCAAAATGATCTAAAAATGACCTTCCGTAATTTGGCTTTGTGGTTTGACATTAAGACTGAGTTATGCTTTGATCACAATTCCTTGATTGAATTAGCCCTATAAATTTTTGATAGGGCATAAATATGTACGGAATTTTTAGTATTCAACTTTATAATAGTGTATGCAGGGGACGAAGCCACTATGAGGTCCGGGGAGCCCACAAGCCCCAACATCACTATTAATTCTACGTTCATTTCCTAAAAGTATGAACTTTGAAAATGCCACGTGTTTTAAAGTAAGATAGATGAATAGAAAAATAGGTAAAAGTAAGATAGAGTAATAGAAAAAGTAGTAGAGATGTCAGTGGATTGTGGAGTCTATATAAAATTGATAGTTACTCCCTCCGTCCAGCAATTGGAGTCCCATTTCTCCATGGCACGGGTTTTAAGAAAGTTGTTGGAGTGTGTAATAAATGGTGTGTGATAGTGGAATTTGGGACCCACCTCAAGTGTGTTAAATTTTTGGCTTCCAAAAATTCGAAATTTACTGCCTCTAAAATCGAAACTTATCACCAAATTTATCAGCAAATCAAAATCAGACATGAAAATGAAGAATCCAAAATCGAAAATGAAGAATCCAAAATCGAAATCGAAATCCAAATCCAAATCCAAATCCGAAATCGTAATCCAAATCGAAATCCAAATCGAAATCCAAAATCGAAATCCAAATCCAAATCCAAAATTGAAATCGGACATGAAAATGAAGAATCCAAAATGAAGAATCCAAAATCGAAATCCAAATCGAAATCGAAATCGAAATCCAAAATGAAGAATCCAAAATCAAAATGAAGAATCCAAAATCAAAATGAAAATCCAAAATCCAAATCGAAATCCAAATCCAAAATCGAAATCCAAATCAAAATCGAAATCCAAATCAAAATCAAAATCCAAATCAAAATCCAAAATCGAAACTTATTAGCAAATTAAAACATTAAAATGAAGAATTAAACACAGAGAGCGACGATTTGGAGGAGGAGGAGGCGGCGATTTGGAGAAGGAAGAGGAGGAGGCGTGGATTATGGTTCCACAGAGAGCGGCGACTGGGAGAGGAGGAGGAGGAGGGCGGCGATTGGGAGAGGAGGAGGGGGGGCGGCGATTGGGAGAGGTGAGTGGAGGAGGGAGACCGAGAGTGTCAAGAGTGAGGGTGAGAGAATGAGGGAGACCGAGAGTGAGGGTGAGAGAATGAGGGGGAGGGGTGTTTTTTTTATGGCAATTGTGTAAATTAGTAAGAAGGGGAGGGTAATTAAATTGTCCAAATATGGCAAGTAGAACCGGGACTCCTATTCCCGGACATCCCAAAACAGAAAAACGGGACTCCTATTGCTGGACGGAGGGAGTACTATTTTAGGAAATGGATTTAAAAAAAATATTTCTATTTTTAAAAAAACAGAGCGAGTACTATGTCATTCTGTTCCTAATTTGATTCCTATCGCCAGCAACTTGATTTTCCTTTTAAAATGTTGCTTGCACACTACTAGTTTGTTTCTCTTGTGCTATTATTTTATCTATATGCCCTTTTTTTCTTATTTACCTACATTTTTGGTTTCAAAGTTACTTGCACATGAATTTCTCTTATTTTCTATTTTACTCATACTTTAATTTTATTTAATTATACAATTTTCACTTTTATTTTTTTATTTTACTTCTATCATTATTTTACTTATTCTACACTACATGATTTTTGGTCTTATTTTCTAATTTATTCTCAATTATCTTCTAATATTCACATTTATTTTTTTCGTTTTAAATGATTTTTATATACATTTATGAATTTTTTCCTATTTTCTCATTTACTTATAGTTATTTTTTTCTAATTTACTTCCATGTGATTTTATTTTTCTCTTATTTTTTCTGTTTAAATTTAACTTCAATTTTACTTAAATGCACAACTTCTCTTTTATTTTTCTATTTACTTCCAATTAAATTTTACATATATGATCTTTTCTCTTGTTTTCTATTTTATTCTCAATTTTATTTCCTTATTTACTACTAGCTTTTTGTTTTTTGTTTCACACACGTTTTACTCATACTTTGAAGAAAAACTTTCAAACGTGCAATTTTAACGACAACGATGATATGTGTTATGATTTGTCTCTTGTTTCTCTACTCTATCACTTCCATTCCTTTACTACTCATAATACCATAACTATTTTCGATGATATTGATGCCAAAAAATACTCCAAAACTTTTAAGAGTGAATTGGGCCTGCTGGATCATAGTTACGATTTATGACATGGCGGACGGTTCGGATTTTGAATCGGCGGTTAACCTTGTTATGGGCATGGCATCTCTAATGCATTTAGAGTTGATATTAGGGTGTCGGTCGGACAAGGAAACAAGTCGCATAAAGTGTAGCCACGTAGGCCAGATTGAATAGATAGGAGTGCACCGTTTGTATGGCTTGGATGAAATAGTAGTAAATAGTTAGTCGCATCTGTTAGTACACCAGACGTGACAAACATCCAACATATGCAATTGTTTCTGTCCTTTCCTATATATTAATGTTGCTAACCAGAGTATTTATAATCTCCACCTAAATTAGGCCCCATTTCTTTTATTGCATTAGAATTTCATATAATGCAAAATTCAGACATTAATAATCAGCAGCTTACAGGTTATATACTTATATAGTTTATAGGTATATCACACACACACTGTCCAAGTTAAGTAAGAGTTGATGGCTTAAAAGTTAAATGGTTCAAAATTTAGAACATGCCTCCTTGATTCGCGGAAATTTTGCATTTATTGTGAATAAATATACTTAACTGATGATCTCAAGGCGATCATTTGGTCAAGACAAAGTACAAATTTACCAGTGATGTTTTTTTTTTATTAATTTAACCTAATTATGCATTCATCAGTTAATCCTATTTTTAGATTAAAAATTGATTTACATGAATTTGAAAATTAGAGGTGTGATTTTTAATTGCTCGTTTCAATTCTGTAAATTATACAAATGATTCAGTAAAGAGATAATTCCTATATATATAGGGATATGCAAATTAAATGGGAAGTAGATATTTCGGTGGGGTTATTAATTGATACCATAGTAAATAAGAAGAAGAATATACAAGTGGATGAAATAAAATAGGAGCCCACTAATATCCAACAAACTATTTAGTTATAAGGGATCAACATATTCCAAAAATGTAATATAATATAAATTCAAGTATAATATTTATTTTTTGCAACACATGTCAATTTATATATATGAACAGAAAACAACATGCCATTGAACTATCTTTAAAAGCTTGATGCTCAATGATACATCAGTATAATTGTCTGCAAACTGATGTTTTAGGACCACCCAACATATTTCTTTATCAGATGTGTCCATCAACCCTATAATCATGATTTATTTATAATTAATTCAAAATCCTTTTTTCCTAGTAACTTGCAAAATTATTGATTCAGCAATAATTATTATGCACGCATGTCTGATACATAAATAATTAAGATGTTACAGCTATGATATGAAAAAACTATTAACATTACTATATGTATGATTAAGTAGCGTTGAATTAATTTTATGGAGTAGGGTTGTGTGCAGTGGCGAAGTCATGAGTTCCTAACAATTCAAATTATTAAATTAAACTAGCCTGAAAAGTGTCGGGTAGATTAACGAGAGTCAATAAATATTTTTAATTTCTATTACTCATCCTCTAATTATCTCTTTGTAGTTACCGGTGGCATGGAGCCCTACCAGTTCATTCAATTATATAGCTAGCTAGAATGGTGGTAAAATATCATTTTCCTCAGATCTTGAGAGGATCTTGATGTTGAAATTTAGAATTAATATTATTGTCTTTTTCTAACTCGTATATGAGACAATTTTTATACATACGTACTGCAGTTTACCTGCATACTGTGATTTGCATTCATTTTCATCTCAGAACAATATATATATAGATAGCTCTGTCAATTCTTTACCAAACCCTAACACACGCACACTATATATATATATATATATATACAAACATTTTACTAGCTAAAAAATATGTCCTGTATCATATACGTATAAATAAGGTATCAATAAAAGTGGCAAGGCAAGGCAAAAATGGGCCTGTGAAATTTTTTAAGATAACAATAGAAATAAGGACATGGCTATAAAATTATGATATTGCCCTTATAAAATGTCATAGGTTTGATTTACTGATCATAGTTTGGGCGTTCTTTGAAAAAATACGATGAATTAAACCCGTAACCACACAAATAAAATGCAATTAATTTTAACAACGTATGCTCATTTGAATATAAGACATATATTAATTACTATACTATTTAAGTACTAGTACTATATATACGAATCCTAATATATTTCAGGGCCCCGTGCGATCGGTCACTTCACACCGCACAAAATGGCCCTTGTGTATAAATATTTAGTAGTTAGATGTAATCTATACTACTATGAATTATCGATTTTTTGGAAGGAATACAAAATGCTCAGGTCATAAAATGTATTTTTGGACGAAATAGAAAATGCTCAAGTCATAAAATGTAAGCCAAAACAAATAATAATAGGGCATCACAACCAAAACTTGCTGATATGATCATATCTCTTATGATCTTTCAATTATTTAGTTTTCCTTTATTCACCATATCTTTCTCATATTTGTTTAGATATTTGTTTCTTGTTCATTAAGTTAGGGTAGTAGTATTCTAGTATTATAAATATGAGAGATTATATCATGGTAATCAATGAATCAATGAAATATTTTCCCTAAATTTGACTTGTGCAACGAGCATATTATCGTTCCCTATTGCTACTCATCGGAGAACGTCCGAGAACCGGCAAATCGTGAGCTTTCCTTCGAGCACGTCGAAGGTTTGGTCACAGCAACTCGCGCGAAGATCGTCATCCGGTCACGTTACGGAGGACGTCCGTAACAACTGGTGCTTTCATCTCGTGCTCATCCTCCGTCTTCGTTCATCCATATCCCCCAAACAAATCACCAATATCAAAAAAAAAGTCAGCCGCATCACCACCATCTCTACCACACCCACGCTTCAGTCCGTCGACATGTCATACGACTACGCCGGCTACCGCCGTCGTCAATACAACTTCCCTCAGGCCACACAACCATTCCGTCCCTACCAGCCGGTCCAACCTCGCCGTGTAACCTGTTGGGACCCTCCGAGCAGCCCGGTGGAAGTACTTCGTCCGCCGTCGTGGCCTGATCCAGAATCACCCTACGTCTCACACCACTTGGATCCACCCGATCCGTCGCGTCGCTTGTCGACGCTGACCCGCCGCGGGGATGGTCAACCGGTGCTGTCCCTGCGCGATAATCCGGAAGGCAACAATCCCTCGCGCGCCTTCTCGGGATCGAGTGAGATTTTCTCCGCCGAGCTGGAGAAGATCATGGCCCGATTTGACAAATTAGAGTCCAGGTTGGAATCACGATGTGAAGAAATCAATCGCCGTGTGAAAAATTTGCATGCGTCAAAAGCAGCATATGGACGACAACCCTATGCGAATTTCGATTCGGGAGCGCTTAGGCGTCGTCCAACTGGCTGGGATCCGGCCTTCCAAACTTCCAGTCACCGTGTTGGAGAAACTCGTGCTCCTCCGCTGCCAGAACCACCGCTATACCGGAAGTCGCCCTACACCGACCTGGATTCTTCATACGAGCAGCCGAGGCAATACACGACCTCGACTTTAAGGCACCCACCCTGTTCGTCGGACGTGCCCCCACGAAATCCTCATGGCGTGGAATCCCAACGCCTCTCACGTCCTTATCTCTGTCACGATCCATCTAGCCCCTCGCTACCTGTTGTCGCTGTTGTTCCGCCTTCAACTCCACCAGCACCGTCGTGCTGCCCTGACGTTAGTAGAGATGAGGGTGAATTGTTACACGATGACCCGCCCCCACCGGTCCTAATTTTGCAGCTGTACAACCCAGATATTAGTGAAGAGGAGGAGTCATTGCTAGAAGATAAAGAGGAGGATGGTTCTATTGGTGAAGTGGAGAAGATAATCGCATCGTTCAATGTTGCTCAAATGTTATCGACGGATGTTGAGAATTGTTGGTTTAAGAGAGAAGGTGCTCCATATTTGAGCATTCTGAGAGGTGTGAACAAGCTTTTCGTTGTGGCATGGAATTTTGCCAACAACATTGGGTTTCCTTTGTTGATTTTTGACAAAGGTGATAAAGGGAGATATTCAATTGTTCGATACGTGTTTGATCCGGGAGGAGACGCCTCGCCAAAGCTTTTGCTTTCAACTCTCGTCGTTGCTTTGTGGTTTTCACCTTGAGGACAAGGTGGATTTCAACCGTGGGGGAGTTGATACGATCATATCTCTTATGATCTTCCAATTATTTAGTTTTCCTTTATTCACCATATCTTTCCCATATTTGTTTAGATATTTGTTTCTTATTCATTAAGTTAGGGTAGTAGTATTCTAGTATTATAAATATGAGAGATTATATCATGGTAATCAATGAATCAATGAATCAATGAAATATTTTCCCTAAATTTGACTTGTGCAACGAGCATATTATCGTTCCCTATTGCTACTCATCGGAGAACGTCCGAGAACCGGCAAATCGTGAGCTTTCCTTCGAGCACGTCGAAGGTTTGGTCACAGCAACTCGCGCGAAGATCGCCATCCGGTCACGTTACGGAGGACGTCCTTAACACTTGCCCACAAGACAAATAGATGGCTAAATAATTACTACCGACAACAGAATTAAAAAAAAAAACACAAACAAAAAATTAAATTAAGATTAAGCAACCCGCAGCACAAAACACAACAACGCATTCAAAGCACCTTAAACTAAAATCTCAAGAAAAGCAAAATTGCAACTCACCCCAATCAAAACACAACATACACAACAACGCATTCAAAGCACCTTAAACTAAAATGTCAGGAAAAGCAAAACTGCAACTCACCCCAATCAAAACACAACATACCTGAATCAATAGTTTTGGCTCAAGGGGTTCCAACTTCCAACCTCCATCATAGTCTCTAGAATTCCCCAGTTTCTCACCAATATGGTAAGGAGAAAATTAAAGTTTTGGATATCAATTTTTAATCCATGTTCCAAAATATTAGCAATGAACCAGTCACCCCATTAAAAACCTCATAAGAGGGGAGAGAGGGCTGTCCATTATTATATATATGAGATAGGACCATCACCAAGTCGATGTGAGATAAGATTTAGAGTTTTTAACACTAGACGTCAAAGTCCATTTCTTTTCGGTTTCTCGATTGGGTTAGTAATATTGGAAAATCACTTTGTTTTGAATCTTCCAAATTAAACATGATATGATGTAGAACATGGACACATGTAGCGCTTGTAATTGCATGCAGTTTCGCGCCAATTGTGGCATATTTGAATATGTTCTGACTTCAGAAGATCCTCAATGCCTATAAATATGGTAGTCATTTTATGCATTCTACACGACAATTCACTGCTTAAATTAGCGTACGAAAGCGCGCGCTCTCTCTCTGCAACCTTCATTGTCGAAGCTCTGCACTCGCCTCTTTCAGTTCGTCGGAGCTTGTGATGTCGGTAGTGTTGCTACAAACGAGACGAATTTGTTTTAACTACGTCGGAGCACACTACTTGGGTTATCTCTTATTGCAGAAACAGGACTCCTAAAACTTAGCTTAAATTAAGGTTTGTGTAGTTTTTGTATCTGTAGTTCAATTTATTTACAGTTCAGTTAATTTTTGTACCCAAATTTTCAATAAAACCTTATTGTACTTTGTAAAAGAAAAGCCCTTGAACTTCTTTGCTAAAGGTTTTATAATTAATGATCTTGGTGTTTTTGAAAAATACATTATTCATTTATCTTTCGCATGAAAATATTTGATTTTATTTATCTATTGGTTTATAAAAACAAGTACACATAATTGGGTACAGAAACAAATAAAATGATACCATAATCTTAAACTTAAAATTACCAGCGAATTGCCGGTACAGAAAGTACTCCCTCTGTCCCAAAGAAGATGACCTCTTCCTCGGGCAGCACGGGATTTTATGCATCTTTATTTTGTGTGTTAAGTGGAGAGAGGAAAGTAGGAGAGAGAGAATAGAGTAGAGATAAATGTGTTTTCAATTTTAGTTATGGGTCATCTTGATTGGGATAAACTAAAAAAGAAAGTGAGTCATCTTTAATGGGATCGGGGGAGGAGTAAAAGTATTACTGATGGATATATTATCGTATGTCAGCACCTCCATTGCCAAATTAAAAAATTATTCAATAAAATGTGATTAACTTTTACTAATAGATTACGCTGCCGATAATTCGCTGGAATGAATTAGCAACAAATTAATAATTATCTGAATGTGTTACCATAATCTAAAACTAATTAAAGTTACCAGCTAATTAATTGCCGGTAGTGAAACTAAAATTAATTCAGTTTGAATGTAACTAATTGAATAAATGCTGAAATAAATTATTGGTACTTGTAAGGCAGTGTCATTCACATGAATGTCTCCCATTTTACTACATTATTACTATCAATTGGTCCACTTTCTCAATCTAGATGTTGACTCTACATAATACATATTTAATTTAACCACTTGACAAACCTTTAATTTTTGTTTTCTGCTTCCATTTACAATAATTATATATAACCAAATCTTTGACCAAATCTGGAGTTTCCAATAATTATTACTATTTCATAAAACAAAACCAACAAACTATTTGCATCCTCATATACCTAATTTTTCCCCTAGTTAAAAAATGAATTGATTTTCAACCAATTTAGTTCATTTAATATCTACCATCTTTCCCTGCTAGATTCACCAATCATTTCTGCCTCCCCTTCATTATCAAAGGCCAATATCGCAATATGATTTATGACATTACATTTGCATTCATGTTTTCCCTCTCTCAAAATAAAATTAAGAGAGAGAGTGGTGGGGCTTCATTTATCAGTACTAGTGTGACCTATTCATATATGAAACACCACTTCTTTTTTGGCATTACTTCAAATGGTCCCAAACCAATGTACCCACAACTATTGTCTTAAAAAATCTATCTTCTTATACTACTCTCACATCACTCCCACAACTACATAAATACTATGTATTACTCAACCCTTTCCCCAATTAGCCAAGTGTATATAGGGGAAAATGTTTTCGTTCGAATATTGTATTCATTGGTAAAGTCAGTGATTTTATAGTTGAACATTTATGAATTCGAATTCCAACAATGTTTTTGGTTACTATTATATTACTACTTAGGTAAAGTGGGTGAAGTTATAATCCAACATTCATGAGTTTGGATTCAAATTATTTAACTTTTTTTAGTGCAATCTATCCAAAAAATTATTCACCGTGATATACTGATATTTTTACCTTGTTTATTTACCAGTTCTCGTGTGGCTATAAATTTCTTACCGTGAGAAAAGAAAAAGTTGGGACCATGAGTTTGTTTGTTGCATTATATAGTCTTTTTTTCCTCTCTTTTTTCTTTTTCTTTTTTCTTCCTATCTACCTAAAGATGTTGACATATCATCGTCATTGCCTAATTTTGGGTAGTTTTTGTAATGTTTTATCACATTTGGAATTTATTATAGTTCTAATTAAAAAAGGGATTTAGATGTACTTGTGAAACCTAGACTATTCCCAATATTTTTTTTAATATTAGTTGTACTAACTAATTGTGGAAACATAGGAATATACCATAAGTTTCCTCTTCAAACAAACATTTCCATCTTTACTTTTTTCCACTTTAATGGTCAATTATGCTACAGTCCTTAATCACTTACAAAAAGGTATTATATGGTTTTGATGTTGATTTCTATTTATTGTTGGTGTCTTCTCTTTTCCTGTTTATTTATTTAATATAGTATCAAATTAAATTGCTTTACTTAACTTTATGGGTAAAATTTAAAATGATTTAAACTGACTTCGTTTATTGAATTGTCTCGATATTTGTCAATGAATAAAGTTACTGGTGAACCTTCAAAGGAACACATGCAACATTATTGATTGCATGGACGCACAACTCTTAGCTTAAAATTAAACTTTTCAAATTTGTACTTGGTACAATAAAATATAGTACTATCATCTTATTAGTATTTTCTTTATGAAAAATAACAAAGCAGCAACCCATCATTCGATTATTTTGTTTTAGTTAAATTTAACAAATATTTTTAGTACTTTATTAAACTTAACATGTGTAATTTAATTTAGGATCATTATTCCCCAAAAATATTACTCCGTATTATAAACATTACTAAAAAGGCCAAGGAAAATCCAAGGCCCGAACTCAATTAGCCCAGTGTTTCCCCACACAACTAGGCCCAGTAGGCACAGTTATTTACCGATTCAAAGCCCATAGCCCAATGTTGCTATTTGGAGTATTATTCTTCGTTAAGTATTTTATTAATTTATCATTTTATACCATTTTCTTAGTTATAGAATTGGTGTTATATGCAGTATGGTATTTTTCTTTTGTCGAGAATATTCCAAATAATTAATTTCCTTCTACATTTCACTATACGGAGTAATACATTTTAGGTTTGTGAGATTGAAAATTTAAAACACAATTTTCTAACAATACTTGAGAATTTGATAAAAGAAAAGGAACAGAAAAAAGAAGATATCTTGGACTGTGGAAAAGGAATCAATGCATTTTTACTGCTCAAACTTTGCTGAATACTATGACAATTTGGAATCCAAACCATTTTGATGATACAATCAATTTAAAAACTTAGGAAAAAACTCAACATTCTCATTGTTTTCAAGATTCTAGTTAATGAGCATGTGGATTAATATTGACATTAAATTACTCTTAATTAACAATAATTAATTCATTAAGCAGTTACCTTAATTAGTTTAGGTCCCCGAATCACTAACTAAATTATTATGTCATAACATTAATTAATTTATCAATAATTTTGATGCATTAAATAATAGTTAATTTATTAAGCACTATTTACAAACATTAAATTATATCTTGCTGGGAAAATTAAAATAAATTATCATTTAACATTTAATTTATAAATATTAATAAATAAAATAAATTTTAAATTTTAAAACAGTCCACTTATCAAATAATCCACTTATTTTTATCGAGTCTTTATCTAACCAACCAAATAAACACTACTAAATTGTCATCTCTATTCATCTCAAATTTTGTCTACAACCAAATAATACTATTCAATTATTTTTATTCTTATCTCAAGGTTTATCTTACTTTGATTTTGCTTTATCTTATCTTCTCTATAATACAGAACCTTAGAGCATCAGCAATGGCGGACGTCCACGTGGAATTCCCACCGGCGTGCGGGAATTCCGTGGCGGACGTCCGTCATTGCGCGTCCCAGGTACGGATACGAGATTCCGAGAAGGAATTCGCAGTTCCGCGGCGTTCCGCGGGGAATTCCGTGCGAACGTCCGCCATTGCATTGACGCCCGCGGAATTCCGTTTTTTTTTCATTAAATGTTTTTTGGTTCCTATATATACATCCCGTTGAACTTAATTTCATTTGCACCACTTGTATTAACAAGTTTCTCTTTTTCTCTAAAAATACCTTTCTTTCGAATCAACAATGGAGCACCACGATAGCGATTCCCCCGCCTCGAGTGAGTCAACGACGCCCCATTTTCCCATCGGCGGGAGTACGCTGATGTCCGCTGCGATGCCTCAAATGCCGGGGATGATGCCCCAGTCTCAAATGCCACCGGGAATGATGCTCGGGTACTACAACATGTACCCGCAGTGGTATGGGATGATGCCCTAGATGCCCGGGGCGAGTACGGGGATGATGCCCCAGATGCCGGGGACTATGCCCCAGATGCATGGGTCGTCTGTCGCTGCGGGGGGAGTAGGCAGGGGGTCCCCCAATCGCCGGTGGACAACGTCTATCGGCCCTTTATGGATTTACTGTCGACGGAAAACCCGACAAGCTCTCCTCTCGAGTCTCAGTTTGCTGGCGTCGACACGTTCTCATTCGAGGAGTTTGGGCTTTCTCCGGTCCGGGATACTCCCGCCAGCGCACCATCGGCGACGAGGAGGGCAGAGAGGACCGGGCGAATGAGGGGCAGGGGACGGGGCGTCCCGGTGTACGGAGGCGAGGTGGGGGAGGGATGTCACGACCGCATTTTCTAAGGATAGAAAACACGGTTGATCGCGACTAGGATAGGATTAAAGAAGCGGAGAAGAAATGGGAAAACAACACAACTCGACCATAGCTCGAAACAAACGGGAATAGCTCGAATAAAATCAGAGTATCATTTCAACAATCAACAACTCCAAATGAAAATATCTCAACAATACACGAACTCAAAAGAAACAATATTTAGCGGAAGCACTTCGAGAGTAGAATAATGCTATGTATGAAGACACAACATATTCTAGACATTTGATAGACATTCTTCAATTTTATGCTCAACACCCACCGCGCTCGTCACCGCTCAACCTGCACTTAAGGAAAACACATGCAGGGCTGAGTACTTGATGTACTCAGTGAACAAATGCCAAAACAATTTTATAAAAATAGTTATATCATGCCACCATTGAGTGACCTCAGGGTTTTAACTTGAAAAGGCCCGAGACACTAAAAATATCTCAAACACAAACTTTCAACTCATCCTCAAATCCTTTTTCCTCATCATTTCAAAACACAACCATTTCTCCTTGATTTATTTAAGAAACTGTCATATCTGTTCTTTAGGGTGCCGTATAAGGGGGCCACTTTCCACGAGCACGAAAAACGGCCAACCCGTTCGATGACTCACGGTCCTCATCGTGTACACTAGTCCGAGTAGGGACGCACCCTTGCTAGGACTCGAATTCGATTAAACTCATAGTAGGGACTCACTCCCCACTAAGCAATCATCAACATCACCATCAATCTCATCAACATCAACAACATAATGTGAAACGAGAATGTGACCGCAAACTCAATCACTCGACCGGCCGACCCAAAAGACGGCTCACGATCCCCATTGGTGTACACTAGCCTGAGTAGGGACTCACTCTTTAGTCAGACCCGAATTCGATTTCAATATGTCTAGTAGGGACAACTCCCTTGCTAAACAAACAGATAGACATTTCTCAAAATAAAAATATGGCATGATATTCCCTTTGCAAACTTTATTTTCCTCAAAAACGTATTTGAAACACAAATCACTTTTCTATCTAGGTCGAACACCAATGCACATCATATCAACAATGCCAAGCAATTTATAATATCACTTAATAAATCAACACATAGCACCACATAACATGCGCAACAACACTTTCACTTTGATCACATATCTCGTCTCATCATTGGAATAAATATAATAAATCAATCACACATAACATGATGCTCGAACCGATATATTAAATTGAAAGCTCTTGAAAACACTTTAGTTCGAAAGCCCACCTCGTTCTCTTACAATTCTTAACTTGAATTCTCCTCTTCGGTCTCACTTCGCTCGCAGAGATAACCTGTTCGATCCGAATTCTATGTGACTTTAGAACATTGCTCTCATCCTTCTCATATTAATTCCAGCCAAAAAGTTAGAATTCTCGAATCAAGCAATTTAAAAATAAAAATAGCCAACTTCTTAATTAAATAACAAATGGTCCAACCTTTATATTATTCCTTGGTCCAAAACTTAAAATGGGGCAGCCCAATTCAAAATGAGAGGAGACCTTTCTCCCTTCTCTCTTCTCCAAAGCAAATTTCTCTCTCTCATTCTCGTCCACCGCCAACATCTCCTCTTCTCCATCTACAACAATCGGCCAACTTCATTCTCTCCATCTCATTGATGGATCACCAGCGGCGGAGTTGTGCCTACCCGGAGACGTCGTCGCCTGACTCTCTCCCCTCACGCCGTCGGCAGTTGCCCACGCAGCTGTTGTCCGCCGTCGCGCCGTCGTCTCCTTCTCATCGCCTTTCTGTTGCTGTCGTTAGATGTATACAATTGTTGCCTTCACCTCAATGCAGCGCCATCGTCGTTTCAGCCACTACTGTTGTCACCGCTACACTCGCCCTTGGTCCAGCCGCACCACTGCCTCGCTCTCTCTCGTGGCTGCTTGTTCCCATCTCTCTCTCGGACTTGTCGACGCCGCAAAGGTCGGTAGGCTCCTCGTTTTTCTCAGTTCGGCAGCTCCGAAAAACAGCACCGTTGCTGTCACTGTATGCTGACAGCTTCGCCGCTGATCGGTCTCCATCACTTGCAGCCCGCGTTCCTTACTATTTTCCCTTGGTCAGAACGCAGCGCTGCTGCTGTCACGGCGCAGTCGATGTCGTCGCTGCCGGGTCAGCTGCTGCTGCTCCACTCGAAACCATGTCGCCGCCCTCGCTGCTGGAGTTTGCGCAACTTTCTTCTCAAGACGGCACCACCCCTTCTCTCCTTTCTAACTCTCGGTATTCTTTAGGGTTTTGAAAGAAAGTGGGTAAAAACTGTTTTTTTGATTGTGTGAACGTGGATTGTTGCTATATTTTTGGAAGAGTGGATCTTGATTGTTGGTGGAAAGACTATCTGCTGTGGTTTCATATATATCTGTCACTTGAAATACTACTATTAAATCTCCCTTCGGTAACTGATTTGTAGAAATAATAAAATTGACTTGGGCTCAAAAACTAAGTGGGCTTACTCAAGGAAAAAAATAATTTGACTAGTAAAAGAATAATTGTAATAGGTCCAAATGTAAAATTCTTCTCTCGACTAACGAAACAAAAGGAAAAAAATTTTAGGTACACAAACGATGTCACTACAAGAACAAATAAAAAAGGTAGAAAAAGTCGGGGTGTTACAAGGGATCCAGCGGGAACAAGAGGACCGTCTGGAGCATGGACGAGTGCGTCGCGCTGGCGAAGGCGTGGATCAGTGTAGTGGAGGATCCATACGTCGGGGCGAACCAGCACATCGACCAGATGTGGTGGCGCATTAGCCAAAGCTACCTCCAGTTCAAACCGCAAGGGGGGAAGGCGCACAACGCGGAGCAATGCCGGAAATAGTGGGAACGGTTGAAGAGGCAGCTCAGCCGATTTGTCGGCATTTACACAAACAACCTCCGCTCGGCAACCAGCGGCATGTCTGCCGAGGATGTGAAGCTGCTGGCTTATCAGCAGTTCCCCGATGCTGACAAGGGCTTCGGGGAATTCAAGTATTGGCTGGTGTTTCTTGTGGTGCAGTCTTCACCCAAGTTCACTGTGGGTGTTGAATCTGGCTGGCCGAAGAGGACGAAGATCAGCTCCTCCGGATAGTACAGTAGCAGTGCTGGTTCCGCGGAACTCCCCCCACCGAGGCAGAGTTCCCCACACCCACATCGTCGGCCAGCCGCCTTCGCTCGGTTGGGCAAAAGTCCGCGGCGCGGATGTCGAGGGAAAGCACCAGCGGATCCGCCGAGGCTCAATCGGCAGCACCCCCCCAAAACGATCCCGAGAACCCCTCATTCGCCCGCATCGCCGCACATGAAACCTTGTTACGTGCGATGGTTGAATGGCGCCAAGCGACCGACCCCAGCTTAAGCCCCTCCTCGAAAGTATGTGCCGCGATTTGGGGTTCGACGGGATGTCGGACGATGATGGCGAGGGCGGCGGCGGGGCCGAAGGCGAGAGGACTGGCGACGAGGAGTGAGAAGCCGGTTTTATTTTTATAATAATGTACTTTTTTTTAGTAATTATGTATTTTTTTAATAAAGTATGGTTTTTTTAATAAATAAAGTGGTTGCATTTTCTCCGTATTCGCGTCGAAATTTTAATTCCGTAAATTGTTTAATTCCGAAAATTGTCTAATTTGTGAATTTGTGAACTTTTTTTAATGTGGGAATTCCGCAGAGAATTCCGCTACTGTGCAGTGGGAATTCCGTATGACGTGGCAGGGCAGTGGGAAGCAGTGGCGGATCCAGGAATTTATATTCGGGGGTGCGAGTCATATGATAAATCATTATATAACATACCAAAAATAAAAACTAATACTAAAAGCAATATATTTTGAAATATACAAATTTTAGAGTCATACATTTCAAAATACAAAAATAAACTACATTATATCTAATTTATTTTTCGACGAGTCTTCATTTCTTCAAAACGATTCACTATATCATCATCGGACACTTGTAGAAACACATCTTTCTCAATGAAAGTGACCAAACAATCGTTCAAAGGTTGATCACCCATTCTATTTCTCAACTTATTCTTCACAAACGTCATTCCAGAAAACACTCTCTCTACACTTGCAGTGGCAACCGGAAGAATCAAAATCAACTTGATAAGCAAAACCACACGCGAATAAACCACATCTCTTTTTGTTTCAACAAGCTTCACCAAAAGAGAACTAATATCTCGCAAATTCTGAAAGTCTTCATCACTTCTCATATCTCCAATGAATATACCAAGTTGGCACTCAAGGTCCATCAAATCAATGTTTGAAAAAGGAAGGATAAAAAGTGGCAAGTTTGAGTACCTTTTCCTTGTCAAAAGAAGAGAAGCCATCTTTAGGATTGAAGCAAGCCATACATCTGAGCAACTCCATATTAACTTCATCGAATCGATTATCAAGTTCTTAAAGTAATAAGTCAATCACTTTGATAAACACATCAACACGAAAATGATGAAGATATGAAACTTGTTGAACAAAATGTTTTGATCTTCCATGAGGGCTATAGTGAGCTTTCATATCTGGAACAACAATGCCATGTTTATTGCAAATTGAGATTACTTTGTTCAAGTGAATCTCCCATCCATCCTCCCTCATTTTCTGTAGTTGATCTTTGGTTAAAGTGACAAGCCTCATAGCATTAATGATGTCTTGATCTCTTCTTTGCAAAGCAAGACACAAATTTTTAAAATTATAACTAGACATAAAAAACAACTTATCATAAAAGTCAGAAGATCAAAATTTTAAAATTGAAACACAATAATTTAGAATCCAAAACAACAATTAAGCTATTTAAAATTAAATACTTGTGCATTTAATACTCTATAATCCCTAAAATAATACATAATTAAGAATTTCTCATCCACAAATAATTGGAAGCATGACTGTTTTCAATTCACCCCAATTCCAAGACAATAAGAGAGAGTCATAAAGTGAAAAACATTATTCTATTTTGCACAAGCTGCCAAAATCCCTAAATTATTTAATGAACTAAACTTTTACACCTAAATTCCTAATCACTCACCTTTTCAACAAAGAACAAAGTGTATGATGAAAATTGAGGCGGCAAGTCACGGAAGAAGGCAAGAAACCGGAGTTGGAGAGCGGTAGTCGGCGGCGGAAGAAGGCATGAAGCAGAAGCAGTCGGCTGTTTTCAATTGGGGATGACAATAGGTTTGTTATTTTTATTGTGTTATGTAAAAAATGCTTTGAATTAAAATTGAGTTTTACCACTTTTTGATTTATTAAATGTATTTTATTTCTTTTCCAGTATTTATTGGAGGAATAGCCAAATATGGATTAGGGGGACATAAGTTTTTGGCCGCGTAGTTTTTGGAGTAGCCAAATAGGGGGACATTATACATATATTATTAATATAAACTCAAAATTTGTATTTAAATATATAATACTACTAAATTTTTTTTTGGGGTACACTCGTACCCCCTTTGTCCCTACTCCCTCCGCCACTGGTGGGAAGTCCGTATGACGTGGCAGGAGGTGTTTTTGGGAATTCCGCGGGGAATTCTGCCGGGAATTCCGCTCCACTGCTGATGCTCTTATATAATGCTTCAATTAAGTTTTTTGTTTTGTTTGTAAATGTCGAAACGGGTACCTGCGGGTACCTGTACCCGGAGAACCGGGTACCCGTACCCATTTGTAGCCAAAATCTTTGTCCCGTTACCCGACCCGCACAGTGACGGGTACCCGCCTTGTCGGGTACGGATATCCCGTACCCGACAGGTGGGTACCCGTACCCGACCCGTTTAAAATATATTCATCACGTTGAGCTCGAGAAGCAGATGATGGATAAGTTCTACGGCGCCGGATTCTGGCGGAGTCCGTCGCAGAAGAGCGATACCTTCGGGCTTACAACCGTCACGATCTAGTAAAATCATAGTATCTCAAATTTAATTATACTAATTCAAAATGTGTAGTGCCTATCAACATTTGATTTGATTCTGGTTGTTAAAATATTGATTTTTTTTAAAGATGTGTTGGTTTTGTATAGGAAGTCTATATCTGGTGTTTTATTATGCTGGATTAATGTCTTTTTTTGTTGATATTTAATTTTTGACGTGTTTTGCAATCATTTAAACGGGTATATAAGCGGGTATCGGGTATAGGGTATCGGGTATACCCGATACCCGCTAAAACCTGAAACTCAATACCCGTACCCGAACCCGAACCCGTTCCCGCTTATGTCAGGTAGTGGGTACCCGAAACCCGACGGGTAACGGGTCGGGTGTGCGGGTACCCAATACCCGCTACCCGTTTCGACACCCCTATGTGAATCCATCACTGCAGATATAGAAGTCAATTGAAATGAGCCAACCACGATTTTAAATGTTCATAATATGTCTGCATAATGTTGTTTAAAATTCACAAAAATTACCAAAAATAAATAAATATTGTACCTATATAGAAAGAGAGAAATAGTGTTGTCATTCTACCCTTTTGTGCACTCTTCGAATCTACATTGAACACTACCAAATCTCGTCACCGAAAACCCCTCTCCGCTCTATAAATTCCTAAATTCTCAATCTCGCTCGATTGGAATTCATCTTCTGATAATCAATTTCATTGCATTTCTCAATCAGGAAGACAGAGATGCGCTAATTGTGTACGGATACGTCGTTTACATAGCTTCTCTACTGATACGGACTTCATTTGCGTATCGGTCGCGCTAATTTATGCTTTGGGCGATTGCTCTGGGTGCTTGGAGGGGATTTGGCCCTGGAAGAAGAGGAGTGTTTGCAGGAGGAATCGAGATTAGGAGATAGAATGCCTGGGATAGCGCAGAAGATTAATGTCTGCGGCGATTCTAATGCCACTGTTTATCACAATTCATTGGTAGGGAATGGTCAATCATTTAACGGTTCGTCGGTCTCCGCCAATGGCTTCTGGTCTAGCAATTGCGATGATCTGAGCTACAATCAGCTGCAGAAGGTATGTTACCAGCTAATGTACATGTCAGTTTTGATAAATAAAAAAAAATTAAGGTGTAGAGTGTGTTTGGCATTTTTTTGTTTATGGAATGAGGTGAGTTTGGTTTATATGTTTGTTTAGAAGGTTACAGGGTTGAATTGGAAGACTAGAATTTGAAAATTGAGTGACTTTGGGAATGCCGTGTGGATGTGAATTCCGTTTTTTTCTTACATTTTCTCTACGTTTGAATTTATTTTTTGGGGAAAGAAGTTGTTGAGCTTAATCTTACTTGATACCACTGTGGTGTACTGATTTTGGTGGGTAACTTCAAACTTTAAAAAAAGTTTGATACTTGGTAGTGTTTTTCTTATGCATTTGTTGCATTTTGACTAATGCAAATGACCTAGTATGTTGCTTGATCATGCGCTCTTTCAAGTAATGTCTTTTAGATAAAATTTATCATGCTCAAGTTCCACGAGTATAGCCTTCTATATTTCATTTAGGGCAGACATTTCCTTATTTCATTCGTGTGTCATCTTATTCTTGAGCCGTTAGATGAGATTTTATGTCGCAGTCATCTGAGTATCTTTTTCTCCTTTTCTATGTTTCATACAGTTTTGGTCTGAGCTGTCAACACAAGCTCGGCAGAAACTTATGAGGATTGACAAACAGACACTATTTGAGCATGCTCGTAAAAACATGTACTGCCCTAGATGCAATGGGTTGCTGCTTGAAGTTTCTTTACAGATTGTTATGTATGGAAAGTCTCTACAGCAAGATGCAACGAATGGCCATTACAATGGGCGAACCACAAACAATCAGAACTGTGGCAACTTGTGTATTGACAATGAGTGCCAAGATAACATGATAGATCCGTCTATACATCCATGGGGTGGATTAACCACTGCCAGGGAAGGTACTTTGACGCTGTTGGACTGTTACCTTCACTCAAAGTCTTTGAAGGGTCTCCAAAATGTAAGTGTCAACTCTACGTAGTTTTGTCTTCTTTTGTGCAAACCTTAGGTTAACTCCCTTTAATATGAATCAGGTATTTGATAGTGCACGTGCAAGGGAAAGAGAACGCAAGTTGCTGTATCCTGATGCATGCGGAGGAAGTGGCCGGGGATGGATGAGTCAAGGAATGACAGGATTTGGTAGAGGGCATGGAACAAGAGAAACTTGTGCTCTTCACACTGCTAGGTTATCGGTGGAGACATTGGTCGACTTTTGGTCAGCCCTTGGAGGGGAGACTCAGAAATCTCTCTTAAGGATGAAAGAAAATGACTTTCTTGAAAGACTCATGTATAGGTGTGCCATCCTCTTTTTCCTTGTTAGTGACTTAGTTCACCACTCACTGGCTCTTTAATGACTATAGCAGTTTCAAGAAATGTAAAGACACCAATCTGCGTTCATGTTGTAAATATATAGGAGTATATTTTTTCTGTTAAACATTGACTTATTCTAGGTTTCAGTTTTCCATTTAATACTTTGTCTCCATTGGACAAGGATGTGGCATGCAGCTTCTGGAGTAGAAATGTTAGTGCACAGACATCATAATGGTTATTTATAAATATATATATTGATCTTCATGATTTGGCTAAAGTTAGCACAGTATGAAGTTCTTTAGAGCTGGGCGAACTCATTCTATTTGGTAGTCCAGAACATTTAAAGTATAAATTTTTATGGATTAACTTAGGGTGTCATATAATCAGCCTAATTAAAGATATGGTACAGATTCTTATATAAGATGTAGTCTTATTTTGTCCAACTTAATGTCCAACCAAAAATTTAGTAGGAGATGTCATGCTTGACAGCAAATATCTTAGCTCCAACCTTTTTTTATCATCAAACTTATAGCACTGGAAGTAAGTTTAGGTTTCCACTTAGCAAGGTTTTATACTATTATCACACTACTGAAGTAAGTTTCGTAAACCTTCATTGCTACTTGAGATGCTTCAGCCTGTATAAATTGGTGTTAAGCAGTGGCATTTCCATCAAAAGTTGTCTCATGATTAAAATTTGCTGTGTCATCTTCAGAATTACTGGGAATGGTGAGTTTGTTGTAATTTTATCATCTGTGACTAGTTTCTTCTCGTTTTAGTGTTAACTTTGATTAGCTTGGAGTGACACATTAATTTGCTTAGGACTTGAATTATAATCAAATGAATGGGATAGGTATATAATTTAGCATTAAGACATAAAATCTACCTTATACTCGAAAAGTTTGTGCAACTTATGAGTTAAATCCTTTGGAAAAGGTCAATGAAGTTCTTATTCAATGTTGGTTCTAGGGTAATCCAATTTGAGTTCAATGCAAAGAAACTTATAATTTCCTTGTTTGCAGGTTTGACAGCAAAAGGTTTTGTAGAGACTGTCGACGAAATGTGATGCGTGAATTCAAGGAGCTGAAAGAGCTGAAGCACATGAGAAAGGATCCTCGCAGTACCAGCTGGTTTTGCGGAGCTGATTCCATCTTCCAATACGAGGTGCACAATCTGGATTATCTAGTCATTCTTATGGAAATTTGATATTCTGGTCCTACAATATGATAGAGATAAGGCGGTGGAGGATGAATGAATTTGTGCATAAACGAACGAAACAGCCTGCTGGAGAAGAAACGGAAGAACAGAAAGAGTGAACAAAAGGAACAATCTAAAATATAAATCTGAATAAAAGAATCCTCTTACGAGGCCCTATGGTACTACTGTCCTAAACTATTTTCTAAGACATATAGCTCTTCCACTGACAAGCTATTTCTATAACTATAGCAGACTCATAATTTGAATAAGGCTCCTAACTAAATAAGGACTCCTAAATCAACTCTAACTCTATAATATCTATCTCTAATTCATTAGTCATTACTGATATGCAAGACTTTATCAACGACTGATAAATAATAACTAGATGTCCTCTCACACTTACTCTATTGTTGAAACAGCCTTGTCCTCAAGGCTGGATTCAAAATTATCCATGGGGGGGCCATACTCAATCTTGCCGACATGAGGCGGTGAGCAGAACCACTGAATACCCAAAAAATGAAGGAACGAAAAAGGAAGTGGGTGCAGGCTGCTGTATGGGGGAGGGGGGAGGAGAAGATTATTGTGGCGGTGGCGGGCAGGCTGGAAGCAGGGGTGCCGTCGTTAGCAATGGAGTAGCAACAGACACAACAACTGATATCGTTACATGAGTATCAAGAGTTTACCTGCTTTCTTGTCTTTATCTTTATTAATTGTTATTTATTAGTGGTGAATTAGTGGAGTCCCCCAAAAAAAGCATTATCTTAGGAGTCTTGTGTTTATCTTTAGAGTCATGCTTATCTTAGGATTTCCTTTCCTTTTGAGTCTTGTGTTTATCTTAGGATTTCCTTCTGCTTTTAGGATTGAGTCATGACTCATGGCTATAAATACCCTTGATGTTGAAGAGGGAAGCCTCATCTAGGATTTTGGTTGAGTATTGGCATTGGCCAAGGACCTTGCAAGAGGGTCATTCTTTGTTATTCCTTTCAGTTAATGCAATATAGTTCTTTCTGTTATCATTGAAATATCTGTGTGCATTACTCTGCCAAGGGCAGCATCTTCGGCATTCCAGCAAGAAGATGGGGTGCGCGATCTTCAACCCTAAAAATTGGTGCGGTGAGCGTCCTTCTCCAATTGTGAATACGAGATGGACCGAGTCCGAGAGCGTGCTTGAGGTTCTGGAGCATGCAGCTGATTCAACAAAGCGCTCTTTTGCAGAAATTTGAGCTACCCTTTCTGCGTTCTCAGCCAAATTTGAACGAGACACAACTGATATCAACCGCCATCCTGCCGATATGAGTTCTTTATTAGTACGTTGGTGGTAAACTCGATGTCCTGGCCCTCTGGAGACTCCACCGGTGCCTTTACCGGTCCCTGACACCGATGTGGTTGCTTCTCAACCCACCTTGTCCCATCCATCTTTTGATGGTATAACATCCTTGGCTTGGCTATAATCTCCACCACCAATAGTTGCAAACGCACCACCTCCGTCATCAGTACCAGTACCACCTACTGTTTTGTCTCCACTATCCGTTGTGCTAGCACGTGTGCCGTCATCACAACCCCTTCTCCTGCTCCGGGCGCAGCAGCAGAATCTGCCGACCCTAGAACTCGTTCAACAATCCGCGCCAGCCCCTACTGTGGTTATTGTTGTTATTTCTCGCCTGAAAGCAGCCTTTATCCCAACCCGAATGTCCGCCAGCGCCACCCATCGGCCTGCTCAGTACTTCCTGGCCATAAAATTTAGTACAAAGAGTACGGAGTTCCAGAAACTATTTTAGCAACTCATCACTCTGATTGCAATTTGTCTTCATCTTTGCTTGGTCTTCAGTTTTGCCTGATGTCACCCTACCTAAAGCAGGAGTATGAGCCCCCTTGGTCACTCTCGACTCCATCCTTGAGGGAAAGTCTGTTTCGACAGACGTAGTATTGATAGCGATACATGAGTATCGAGAGTTTCCCTGCTTTCTTGTCTTTATCTCTATTAATTGTTATATATACGTAGTGAATATTTGGAGAATTGGAGTCCTGGAGATAGGATTATCTTAAGAGTCTTGTTTTCTTTAGAGTCATGTTAATCTTAGGATTTCCTTTCCTTTCCTTTTGAGTCTTGTGTTTATATTCAGAGTCATGTTTATCTTAGGATTTCCTTATGCTTTTAGGATTGAGTCATGGCTATAAATACCCTTGATGTTGAAGAGAGAAGCCTCGCTTGGATTTTAGTTGAGTATTGGCATTGACCAAGGTCCATGCAAGAGGGTCGTTCCTTTAAGTTTATGTAATAAAGTTCTTTCCGTTATTCATTCAAATATCTGTGTGCATTAATCTACCCAAGGGCTGCATCTTCGGCATTCCATTGAGCAGTTGGGGTGCGCATGGGCGGAGCAACCTTTGGAGGGGTGGTGCAAATGCCCCTCACTCCCACTCCTATATTTTTAACTAATTTCTAATATAACTCAAATTATTTACTAAATTCCCCCTTATTAAATTCTCAAAATTACACTATAATATATAAATTTGCCCCTGCTGAAATTATCTTCTGGCTACGCCCCTGGGGGTGTGTGATCTTCCACCCTAACAGCTACGGCAAACTCTGTCACAACTGGTAGATCGATAGTTAGGCAGGCACTGCCATGAAAACATGAGATAGGTGTGGTGAATAGCGGAACTGTAACAGTAACAGGAGGTGGTAGAATCGTCAACTATATTGTTGGCAACGGAGGGCAGGTCTGTGGGCCTGTGGCCAAGAATCCCTTTGGGCCAGGGATGGAAACGTGACCATATGGAAGCAGGGCGTAGGTTGGGTGCCGATCTCTGGTTATGTGGGTGCAACACCCTTTGAAGTTGCAAGGGTTTGCATTGATTTCCTCTAATTTGGTGTCGAACTTGGCTTTCAAGTCCTCCAACGCCTTCTTTAATCCATCGATATGGGCCTCCGTGCTTCGTGTGGTAACCATCGTTCGCCGCACCAATTGATAGAGAAAACGATAACTAACACAGCATAAACTCAAAAAAAAATCAAGGATAAATCCTCCACCCCCATGGCTAAACTACCTTCCTAACTCTCAACTCCACACGTAGCTTCCATTGAGGAGCTAGTTATAATAACTAGTAACAGACTCCTACTTTGAATAAGGCTCCTAACTATATAAAAACTCATAAATTAACCCCTACTCTAAGAGATAAAATCTATCTCTAAACAAATACCGATATAAACAAGACTCTATGAACAAACTAATAAATACTCCTTCCGTCCGCAATCAATTGGCTCAGTATGACTCTGCTCGAGTTTTAAGAAATGTAATGGAAAGTGGATGGAAAAAAGTTAACGGAATGTGGACTCTATTTACCAAAAGTTGTAAAAAATAAGTGAGAAAATTATTTGCATATGGATGAAAATGACAAATTGAGCCAATTAATGGCGGACGGGGGGAGTAATAACTAAAGATAATGTTCCAGAATGCAGGGGACTTCCTCTAAAGCAATACTGCTGGAATAATGATTAATGATGCATCTTGTACTTCAATTTCTCAGGTTTCTCATGATACAGTCAAAGTTGATTGGCATCAAACATTTTTAGATGCTTGTGGAACGTATCAACACTTTGAATGGGCTATTGGAACTGGAGAAGGAAAATCTGATATCTTGGATTTTAAAAATGTTGGAATGAGTGTAAGGGATCAAGTGAATGGTCTAGATCTAAGTGGTCTGAGTGCTTGTTACATAACTCTGAGGGCTTGGAAAATGGATGGGCGATGCAATGAACTGCATGTGAAAGCTCATGCATTGCGAGGGCAACAATGTGTTCATTGCAAGCTAGCTGTTGGTGATGGATATGTAACACTTATAATAGAGGAAAATATCCGAAGATTCCTTGAGCATGCAGAGGAGGCCGAGGAAGAAGAGGTAAGCTTGTTGAAAAGAAGAATTTGCTTGATGTTTTCTTATCCATAATTAGTCCATTTCTGTTATGTCTATTTAATCCCTGATATTATGATTAATACTAATGTTATTTTCAGGATGATGAATCCATAGATACGGATGGAAATGAGTTTGATGGCGAGTGCTCTCGTCCCCAGAAACATGCAAAGAGTCCTGAACTTGCCCAAGAATTTCTCTTAGATGCTGCAACTGTCATTTTCAAGGAGCAGGCATGTTAATTATGTTTATTTCTCATTACTTCAACTTTATGTTTTGAAATTTAAATGCAGTCAGAATTATTTCTGGTTTCCAACATGAATGATCATTTGAATCTTAAGTTACTACCTTAACTTGCCCAATTTCCAAGTTGTATTGTTTTAGAGTGAAGTACCATCTTGGAGTAATTTATGTTTATGAGCTTGTTTAATGTTTGATGTTTTCTTTGGTGAATGGACTTGTTATTAGCACTATGAAGTTTCTTAACTTGACAGATGTTCCTGCAGGTTGAGAAGGCTTTTAGGGAGGGAACTGCCCGTCAAAATGCACGCAGTATTTTTGTATGTCATGCTCTGAAATTGCTGGAAGAGCGCGTGCATGTGGCGTGCAAAGAAATCGTCACTTTAGAGAAACAGGTACTTACACGTGTAATGTGTAGTCAGGGGCAGCAGCTATCTATCTAGTTTAATATTTTTCGTGAATTTGAACCTACTCTCACTTTTCCCATTCAAATCTGTATTTACAGATGAAACTTCTTGAAGAAGAAGAAAAGGAGAAGCGTGAAGATGAAGAGCGCAAGGAGCGTAAGAGAACAAAAGAAAGGGGGAAAAAGCTGCGCAGAAAGGAAAGGTTAAGAGAGAGAGAAAACAAATGTGCTGAATCCAATAAAAATGCTGTGGTTCTTGATACTCGAGATGAGGCAGAACCTTGCGCTGATGAGGGCGCTAATAGTGGGAACACCAGAGATTGTGAGATGGAAACAGGGGCAGCTACCCCCCAACCCAGTCCTTTGTCTCCTGATATTCAAGATGACCAATTATTGATGGGTTATAGTTCTCCAAATATGGGAAATCACAATGAAGATATTTTGGAAGAGGAATCAGGCAACACCAGAGATTTAAACAACTCTTTTCCTTATAATCACTATAGCTATTCTCGCAGGACACCTAGGTTACATAAAGATATCGAGCAGGATTTCACCTCAAAGTGGTCCGATAGGAGAAAGGGTGCAGCAATATCAGAGAGTGAAGTCACTACTGGCAAGTATGAATCAAGATTTCATGCTAATCGCTTTGAATCTACAAGGACCAATCATTGCTTCAATAAGCCGTTAAGAACGAATGCTGCAAAGTTCAACCCAAGAAATGGTCCAAAGTTGAGTGAAAAACATCAGTGTACCAATAACAGAGAAGGTGGCAGATGCGATTACCAAGATTGTAGTTGTAACCATCCTAACGACTATCGAGCAAGGCCTGAGTCACATATGTTAAGATCAACTGGAGAGCCTAAATATGTGAATAACTTGGAATCATCTTTTGATATTTCAAAATCATATTATCCAGAGGAATGCACTGCAGAAGCTGAGTGCACACGTGAGATTAATGGGCAAGTTAAAGCTAATGCCAACTGTAACTGTGGTAACTTACATTTTAGAAATAAAGTCTGGGAACCTTTGGATTCACTGAAAAAACATGCTCAAAGCAACTCAGGAACTGATGTTGACTTGAAGCCCAACAAAGTTGAAACTACTGAGTCTGATCGAGATCCTGAATTATCTGGTACTGCTCCTGGTGAATTGACAAATTTTTCGATTGAAAGTAATAGCGCGGACAATGAACTGGGGGACATGGCAAAGTCTGGAAATGGTACTTGCAAAGACAGGGATAATGGATTTCATTCAATGGAAAAGTTTGCGAATTACATTAAGGTGGAAGAAGCGGAAGATGGCGAGTTAAGTTTCATGACTAAAACTCCACTCAGGACAGTAGGGTCATTTCTCAGCAGATCTTCCAACTCTGACAGCTGCTCTTCATGCCTAAGTGAAGGTGACTCCTCAAACCACCAAAATCTGGAATCAACATCCACATCAGATTCAGAAGAGTCTAGCCAAACCTCTGAGGGAAGAGATATGTTGCATTGTCTTGAAAGTAGGTTTCGCGAGTGTCACAAAGTTGTGGATAATTTAATCACAGCAAGAGCACAAGATGCTAACAGCCAGGAACTAGCTTCATCCAGCAGTTTGCCTGCAGAAACAGCCACGTATTGTGAGAGCGGGAAAGCAAATGCCGGTGTGGATGTTCTGTCTCAAAGCATGCTTCCCACTATGATGCAGAATCAGAGCATACAGTATCCCACCTATCAGGCCCCAACAATGACTTATTACCATCAAGCTCCGGTTTCATGGCCAGCCGGACCTACTAATGGATTTACGTCCTTTCACTACCCCAACCATTACTTATATGCCAATGGGTTCGGATATGAATTGAACACAAATGCACAGTTGATGCAGTATGGGGGCTTACAGCATCTCCCTCCGCCGCTGATCACCCATGTTCATATGCCTCTCTTCCCCAGTGCAGCTAATGTAGTCAGCTCAAAGAATCACAGTATAGATTCAACAGTTGCAGAGGATGACAAGTGTGAGAAGGGGAATGATGATTTCTCTCTCTTCCATTTTGGTGGCCCTGTAGGATTCAAACCTGAGGAAGCTGTCACCTTGAAAGGAGGACGAGGGGGCGATTTGTCAGAAAAGAGCCCTCATTCCTGCAATACAAGAGAGTCCATAGAAGAATACAATTTGTTTGCTGACAGTAATAGCATAAAGTTTCCTATTTTCTAATTTATTTTGGATTTGTGACACAAGGAATCCTGAGTGGGTGATGGAGGTTTGAGTGCTGTGTAAACAATAATCCTCCCCTGCAAATTTTTAGGATTTTTTTTATAACATTGATTGTTTTCATTTGCTTGTTGCCATGTCATTTTTCTGAGGAAGTAGTACTAGGAGTATGTTTTACCAGTTCCCAACACTTTGAGGTTTTTTGGATGAAGATATGTTTCTGCCATTGGCATGATGTGTTAGTCTAAAATGAAATGCCTTCTTTCTTGTCTAAACATGGTGATAAAACAATCTATTGTGCAAGAACAGTGTTTATTTAATTTAATATGTGCAATTTATACTTTGTCGCCCTAAATAATAATCTTCATGAATTAAATTCTGTAAAAATAGTTCAAATCTTGCTTATACAAGCAATAAACAAGATACACCAATAGATATTGGTGTGATCAATTGCTAACTCACCCCTTAATTGCTAACTACATCTAATTTAACATCATGGGATTTGAAAGATCTAATGGTCTATAAATTGCCACATGTAAATTAGTTTTTTATTTTTTTAATGTTAAAAACTATAAATTTAGGGTTTCAGATCAAAATGTCAACACAATAAATTGAATATATAAACACCAATGTTTTGAATATGTCAATACAGTTTCATATTGAGATTTACATGTATTAAGTTGACGTATTTTGGTAGTTATATTGACATTATCTGCTTGACAAAAAATACGAAAATTCATTAAAAAAAATTCAGATTTTGTTCTCGAAACATATGCAATTGAGATTTCGTTGGAATCCTTATTAAATTATCTTTAATTTGATAGATGTTGTGTGAAAAAATAATTTAAATTGAGATAGTTATAATCATTTAAAGTTTAGATATATTTTTCAAAAGTTAGTTACAACTAATTTGTTGTAAATTGACCTTAATACGTTTTTATTGATCTTATTGACATTCCAAGGCTGATGATCTAGGCCCTTGATTTGAATATCTAATGACTATTATTTAATTGTAGTTAGCAATTAAATATTGAGTTAGCAATATAACACTCCCCCACCAATACATATTGAAATTCAGCAATAACTACCAACACGTGCATTTAAGTAGTGAATAAGTATGTACTCGAACTCGGCATATTAAAAACAAATCATTTTCGTTGCTCAAACCGAACCTAACCAAAAAATAGAAATTTTGTGAAAATAAAGAGCATGCCGAATTATTTGAAAAACTGATTCAAAATCCGAACTATATAAACCTAACTGAACCGAAAAAAATGAAATCTCATAAATATATCCAAAAAATTCAAAAATTCAAAAATTAATTTTCAATAATTAACACAAAAAATATATCATATCAACCAATTCACATATACAAACAATTAATGTCTTTATAAATCTAAATGTTATTACATTTGTTAATATAAATCAACACAAATAAAGTTTATTTTTAGGTGTAATACATCCTCTGTCTTAGCTAAGATAAAACACTGTTCTTTTTAGTTTGTCCCAAATAAGTTGACACATTTATATTTTTAGAAACTTTCTTTCTCCAATTAATACATTCAACTATTTTTTCCTTTCCAATTAAAATATTCAACTTTTTTTCTCTCTCCGTTTAATACTTACACTTCACCTCCGACCGTTAGGCCGGGGGTCCGAGTCACTTCGGGGGTATATGGGGAACCATCGTTGATCCTCCTTTAAAAAAAATTAGGATTTTAATTATGTAATTTTTATTTTTATTTTTATTTTATTTTTGTTATTTGTAATAGTAGTTCAGGTATTTTTAATGCATTTTAATACTGTGGAAATGTTTTTTATTTAAATTGAATAATAGAAATGTGGGACCCTTAAGCATGCTCTTGCGAAAGAGCATGGATGTGGGTATTGTGCTCTTGCGTAAGAGCATGGAGTAAAAAATAAATAAAAGTGGGTCCGGGCCCACATACATGCTCTTTGGCAAGAGCATGGATGCAGGGATACTCTAAAATCTAATGCCGACTTAGAAATGTATCATCTTAGCCGGGACGGAGGAAGTATAATATTAAAAAGAAATTCGTTTTTTTGGATTTTCGGATTTTTTTTCCCGATCCGTACCAAAATTAGCCAAAAGTTTAAATCGAACCGAACCGAAAAACTGAAAAAGAAAATCGAACTGAATTTTATATTTTGGTTTGGTTCAAATCGAATATTTGGTTTTCGGTTTGTTTTGCTCACTCCCAGCTCTTTTCATTACAGAGGCAAAGTGCATGGCGATGACAGGAGTTGTCAAGGAAGTCATATGGTTGAAAGGATTTCTAGAGGATTTTGGAGATCATCAAGACATTGTCGACATAAATTGTGATGGCTGAGGATGAGAGGGAGAAGTCGCCGATTGGGGTGATGAAAACACTTGACCAAGCTCTAGTGTGGCTCACGAGCCCCAACATCGAGGTTTACCTCACGACTACAATGCGATTCTTCGTGCATTTGTTACTACCCGAGGGAAGAAGTCCAGGATTGCCTCCAACGCGATATGATTGAAGAAATTTGGGCATGTAACCATTGAAGTGTATATGTACTTTTTTAAGTTTATTTCTCGTTGTATTTTTTCGGTATTTTGATAACGTAACAAAAATTACAAGAAATAAAAAAATAGTGGTGACGTGAAAAATGAGATAGTTGCATTAGGGCGCTATTGCATATGTTTAGGTTGGAGGATTGTTAGGGTTTGTATACTAGAAATCACCTTTCGAGTGATTGAATACTGTAAAACTCTAATAATTATTTTCCAATGAATGCAACAGATTATTTTTGTCATAATGTTGTTATGTTTTACATTTAATGGATGTTTATTGCATATTTAAATGTATAAGCGAACATAACATAAGTCTAAGTCTTTGTTCTAGTAGACCGGTTGTGGGCTGCGCTCAATTTAAGGTACGCGGTCAGTTCTGAACAAAAAAAAATAAGAATTTCACAATCCAGATAGACCTAGACTACCTATCGTGAAAGGTTGCAATGTCAGTCCGATTATTTCTAAGCCTTATTGAAATATGATGACGTTGGTGTGGTATAGCACTGAATGGATCTAACAACAAGACGAGTCTTTATGCTATCTACTGAAAGACGAGGTCTTGATAATTAATTTCTTAATCAATGTACGTTAGCATTGAGCATACGATATTGAGTATCTTCTACTTTGACTTACCAAATGTGCGGGTTTTTCGTCACCCAACGATCCAGGTATATTGGGTAGTGGTGATCATTATCTAGCGGTGCTAGGATTGCTATTATGTTGAATCGTGCACGAGGAGAGTCTCGTTTGATAACATCCACAAGAGGAGCTCGAAACAAGGTTTTATTATTCGGAACCTAGCTAGTTGGAGTTTAATTACTCTATGAATAATAAATAAGAGTTTCTTGCTAAGTCCCATCTTAGAGAAAAAAATATGTTAATTAATTAAGTCCATAGCAGACATAAATTAGTTAATGGATGTTTCTATCTTAAGCGCGGGAAATGAATTAAACAAATAAAAGGAAACCCGGAATACTTGTAATTTCGGATTTGGAAAGGCAGTGCAATATTACTTTTGTAGTGGCTGCTTGTAATATTCCAATATAAGCTTATATTAAATTGTGGGTTCAATTTAATTAGTAAAAAGCTAATTGGGTGAGACCATGTCCAAATTCTTCCTTAGATCCCTGACTGGGTCCAATATGTGACTTAATATAAAGAGGGAACATCATTTTTTGTGCACGAACTTTGCCAAAGTATCATTTTAGGTCCGTGAACTTTGAAAATATCATTTTAGGTCCGTGAACTTTGAGTTAGTATCATTTGAGGTACTTTTTACTATTTCCAAGTTTTTTTGGACGAAAATACCCTCAATACCTTAAAATGTATATATTTTTAATAAATTTATCATATACTCATATTTTTTTATAAATATCTTTACAATATATTTTTGATAAATTTTCTAAATATTATCACTTACTTTTGTGACATGCAAGTAAAATTGCTTCTTTAATTTTTTATATTAACTTTTTAAAAAAATTGAATAAAGAACTTTCTTTAATAATAAAAAATTGAATAAAGATCTTTTTATAAATATCTTTACAATATATTTTTGACAAATTTTCTAAATATAATTTGACCTTCAATATTATCATTTAATTTTGTGACATGCAAGAAAAGATCTTTATTCAATTTTTTATTATTAAAGAAAAGTTCTTTATTCAATTTAAAAAAATTAATATAAAAAATTGAAGAAGCAATTTTACTGGCATGTCACAAAATTAAGTGATAATATTTAAGGTCAAATTATATTTAGAAAAATTGTCAAAAATATATTGTAAAAATATTTATAAAAAATTATGAGTATATGATAAATTTATTAAAAATATATACACTTTAAGGTATTGAGGGTATTTTCGTCCAAAAAAACTTGGAAATAGTAAAAAGTACCTCAAATGATACTAACTCAAAGTTCACGGACCTAAAATGATATTTTCAAAGTCCCAGGTGACTATTATCCTTCAAAGTCTTCCCCCTAGCTTCCAGCAGTTCAAGCTCAACTTCGAGATGAACAAAAGGAACTACACCTTGGCTGAGCTGTTGACTGAACTTCAATCGGCAGAGGACCTTATGGTCCAGGCTAAGGCGGCCATGATGACTTCGGCGCCTCGTTCCTCTGGCTTCAAGCCTAGCGCAGGAAAAAGGCAGGCACCGAACTCAGGACCGGCCAAGATAGCTAAGGGAAAGAAAAAGAAGAGGGCAAACAAGAAGCCCACGGGGAAGTGTTTCAAGTGCGGAGAGAAGGGGCATTGGAAGCCAGATTGTCCTAAAAAGGGCAAGGCTACATGTATGCACCAAGCTTTAGTAGTCGAGTCATGTTTGGCTTCGAAGTCTACTTGCACTTGGGTTATTCACACTAGAGCCACTGATCATATTTGTTTTGATCCTGACTTAATGCAGGTGACAAGACGGCTACGTGATCGTGAGATCGAGGTCCAGCTAGGCGACGCTACAAAAGTGGCGACCGTAGCAGTGGGAGATATTTATTTGCGTTTTAGTAGTGATAGATTTTTTATTTTGAAGAATGTTTTGTTGATACCTTCTTGTAGAAGAAATTTAATTTCAGTTTCTAAATTAGTTTTTGATGGATATTCGATTTCTTTTAATGACAATTGCGTTATTAAGAAAGATGGTTCTTATATCTGTCGTGGTATCATGGAAAACAATCTGTACACAATCACATCTACACAGTTTAATAATCGCAAATCAGACCTCAATACAACATCGTAAATTTCAAAGAAACGAAAGGAACCTTCAAGTTCAATGAACGAAACATACTTATGGCACTTTAGACTTGGTCATGCCAATGAAAGGAGGATCCATTCTCTTGTTCAACAAGATCTTATTAAAGATCTAGAGGAGGAACCTTTTCATAAGTGTGAGTAATGCTTAGAAGGTAAGATGATCAAGAGGCATTTTCAGGCTAAGGGCAATAGGGCCAAGGAAGTACTTGAGCTCGTTCATTCCGATGTATGTGGTCCAATGTCTAATGAGGCAAGAGGTGGTTTTCGATACTTCATCACATTTATTAATGACTTCTCAAAAATTGGATACGTCTATTTGATGCGCCGCAAGTCAGAGTTTTTTGATAAGTTCAAGGACTTTAAGACTCTTGTGGAGAAGTATCATGGTAAGAGTATCAAAAGCCTACGATCTGATCGTGGAGGCGAGTACCTCAGTGCTGAGTTTTTGGACTACTTGTCGGAGTCGAGAATTGAATCCCAACTGACTGCGCCGGGCACGCCCCAGCAGAACGGCGTGCCTGAAAGAAGGAACATGACCTTATTGAACATGGTCCGATCGATGATGAGTTATGCACGGCTACCTACTTCGTTTTGGGGACATGCATTGCTTTCTGCAAGCCATATTTTAGACAATTTACCTTCAAAATCCGTACCTACTACTCCTTATGAGTTGTGGACTGGGCGCAAGCCCAATCTAACACATCTCAAGATTTGGGGTTGCCCTGCTCATGTATTGGAAAAAGATCCAACTAAGCTAGGATCAAGGACGGAGGTATGTTTGTTTATAGGGTACCCCAGAGGAACGAAAGCTTATGAATTCTTTAGTCTTCGAAATAAGAAAGTTATTGTGAGCACTCACGCCACATTCTTAGAGGAAGACTATGTAATGAATCATAAACCCAGCAGTGAAATGGCTCTTGATGAGCTAACTTCTGTCACAAATTCCATTAACCAAGAACGAGTACCAAGTGTACAAACAATTCCAAAAACTTCAACTTCTATTCCAAGAATTGTAGTGCTGCGCCGCAGTGGGAGGGTCTCACATGAGCCCGAAAGATACATTGGTTTGGGGGAATCTATGGATCACTCCTCAGACAGCAATGTATTAGATCCCTGGAACTTTGCGGAAGCGCAAGCAGATGTCGATCATTGCGAATAGGTGAAAGCAATGGATTCAGAACTACAATCTATGATAAACAAAGACGTCTACGATTTGTCCGTCCTACCCGAAGGTTGTACTGTCATTGGGAGCAAGTGGATATATAAACGTAAACGTGGAGCCGATGGACGAGTTAAAGTCTTCAAGGCAAGACTAGTGGCTAAGGGGTATACCCAAAAGGAAGGTGTCGATTACGACGAGACTTTCTCCCCAGTGGTCATGCTCAAATCGATCCGGATACTATTGTCTATAGCAGCTTATATGGATTGGAATGTATGGCAGATGGACGTTAAGACTGTGTTTCTAAACGGCGGTCTTGAGGAGACCATCTACATGGAACAACCCGAAGGTTATGCCATAAAGGGCAAGGAACACATGGTTTGGAAGCTTAAGAAGGCCATTTATGGCCTTAAGCAAGCATCAAGATCAAGGAACCAATGTTTCGATCAAACTGTTCGCAAGTTTGGAATCGAAAAATGCCCAAGTGAAAGTTGTGTGTACAAGAAGGTTGAAAAGGGGAATATAGTGTTCTTAGTTTTATATGTAGATGACATTCTTCTAATTGGAAACAATAAAAAGATGTTGTCATCAGTACGAACATGGTTGTCAAACCAGTTCGAGATGAAGGATATGGGAGACGCGGGACACATCCTCAGGATCAAGGTTCTTAGGAATCGAGAAAAGAAGATGTTGTGTTTATCTCAAGAACCTTACATCGAAACAGTACTTAGTCGCTTTAGCATGCAGGACGCCAAGAAAGGTTTCTTACCTTTTAGACATGGCATCCATCTATCTCAAGAGATGTGCCCCAAAACGCCGTCTGAGATACAAGCAATGAGAAGGATTCCATATGCTTCAGCGGTTGGAAGTCTCATGTATGCTATGCTTTGTACGAGGCCTGATATTTGCTTTGCTGTTGGCATGGTGGCAAGATATCAGTCGAATCCGGGCTAAGGACACTGGACTTCCGTAAAGAACATACTCAAGTACCTTAAACGGACTAAGGACTATGCTCTAGTTTACAATGCAGTCCAGCTTTGTCCTTTGGGATATACTGACTCAGACTTTCAAGCTGATCAGGACTCGAGAAAATCTACTTCAGGATATGTGTTCACCTTAGGAGGTGAAGCCGTAATTTGGAAGAGTGTGAAGCAGAAATGCATCACGGACTCGACCATGGAAGCCGAGTATGTGGCCGCTTCGGAGGCTGCAAAGGAGGCAGTATGGTTCAAGAACTTCCTTATGGATTTAGGCGTGGTTACGAATCTGCCCAAGAGCATCACGGTTTATTATGACAATTCTGGTGCTGTGGCAAATTCGAAGGAACCGAGAGCTTACAAAGCGAGCAAACACATAGAGCAGAAGTATCATATCATAAGGGATATAGTGCAGAGAGGAGACATACAAGTGGTCAAGATTGCATCAGAGAACAACCTGGCAGATCCTTTTACAAAGGCATTGGCGGTAAAACCGTTCGAGGGCCACGTTGAAGGGATGGGAGTTCGACTCATTCAAGACCTCAACTCGCATTCAGTATAAGTGGGAGAAATTTGACGTGTGCACACTGTTTTGTATACTCGAAAGCTGTTTTGAGTATAAGTGGGAGATTGTTAGGGTTTGTATACTAGAAATCACCTTTCGAGTGATTGAATACTGTAAAACTCTAATAATTATTTTCCAATGAATGCAACAGATTATTTTTGTCATAATGTTGTTATGTTTTACATTTAATGGATGTTTATTGCATATTTAAATGTATAAGTCTAAATCTTTGTTCTAGTAGACCGGTTGTGGGTTGCGCTCAATTTAAGGTACGCGGTCAGTTCTGAACAAAAAAAAAAATAAGAATTTCACAACCCAGATAGACCTAGACTACCTATCGTGAAAGGTTGCAATGTCAGTCCGATTATTTCTAAGCCTTATTGAAATATGATGACGTTGGTGTGGTATAGCACTGAATGGATCTAACAACAAGACGAGTCTTTATGCTATCTACTGAAAGACGAGGTCTTGATAATTAATTTCTTAATCAATGTACGTTAGCATTGAGCATACGATATTGAGTATCTACTACTTTGACTTACCAAATGTGCGAGTTTTTCGTCACCCAACGATCCAGGTATATTGGGTAGTGGTGATCATTATCTAGCGGTGCTAGGATTGCTATTATGTTGAATCGTGCGCGAAGAGAGTCTCGTTTGATAACATCCACAAGAGGAGCTCGAAACAAGGTTTTATTATTCAGAACCTAACTAGTTGGAGTTTAATTACTCTATGAATAATAAATAAGAGTTTCTTGCTAAGTCCACTCTTGGAGAATAAAATATGTTCATTAATTAAGTCCATAGTAGACATTAATTAATTAATGGATGTTTCTATCTTAAACGCGATAAATGAATTAAACAAATAAAAGGAAACCCGGAATACTTGTAATTTCGGATTTGGAAAGGCAGTGCAATATTACTTCTGTAGTGGCTGCTTGTAATATTCCAATATAAGCTTATATTAAATTGTGGGTTTAATTTAATTAGTAAAAAGCTAATTGGGTGAGACCATGTCCAAATTCTTCCTTAGATCCCTGATTGGGCCCAATATGTGACTTAATATAAATAGGAGAATAAAGGAGAAAGAAAACATAATTATTATTGCTAGAATTTTCGTCCCCCTCTAGAAAGAGAGAGCATTCGAAAATTGCTCCCTCCGTGAGCTGAGTTCTGTCTTCATTATTCGAGTCCTAGTATTCTGGTGAGATTTGCCCACACAAATATCAGTATACAGTCCGGGACACCAGTCAGAAGATCAGAGGTCGAGCACTGAAGATCTTCACGTGGAGACGGAGCAAGCCATCATCGATTCTTGATTGAATCAACGAGGTAAATTGGCTAATTCTGTAGTGAGTATGTTTTAGGGATTTTATATGCTAAAGCATGTTTTAATTCAAGTTATGAGCATGATACATGTGATAATTACGCGAATAGAATTTGTCTAAATAATCTGTTAAATAGATCAAATTTATGTGATCGGATATCGTGCACGCTTCCGCTGCCAACCCCTTCAAGGATAAAATGTCGACGTAGCATGAGAAAAAAAATTGACAAATTTATAAAGTGAAAATATGTTTCACAATTTTTTTTTATTTAACCACAAGTGTACCGACCCATCTTTGGCGGAATTCGACTAATTTTACTCGATCGGACTTACGATTAAGGTCAATAATTTTTCAGCGATGGTTTGAACCCGTGACCTTAAGGTCACCTGACTCACCATAGGTAAGTTTGTCTAGACCATCGAATTTTCTCGTTCTTCCTACCCTCTTCGAATCTACATTACACATTACCAAATCTCGTCACCGAAAACCCCTCTCCGCTCAATAATTTCCTAATTCTCAATCTCGGTCGATTGAAATTCATCGTCTGATAATCAATTTCATTGCATTTCTCAATCAGGAAGACAGAGATGCGTTAATTGTGTATGGATACGTCGTTTACATAGCTTCTCTACTGATACAGACTTCATTTGCGTATCGGTCTCTACGGCCGCTGTAATTTATGCTTTTGTCAATTGATCTGGATGCTTGGAGGGGATCTGGCTCCGGGAGAGGAGGACTTTTTGGACAAGGAATCGAGATTAGGAGACAGAATGCCCGGGATAGCGCAGAAGATTAATGTTTGCGGCGATTCTAATCCGACTGCTTATCACAATTCAGTGGTAGGGAATGGTCACTCCTTTAATGGATCGTCGGTCTCCGCCAATGGATTCTGGTCCCAGCATCGTGATGATATTAGCTACAATCAGCTGCAAAAAGTATGTTATCAGCTAATTTACATGTCAGTTTGATAAGAATTAAGGTGTAGTGTGTGTTTGACAGTTTTTGTTGATGGAATGGGGTGAGTTCGGTTTATATATTTGTTTGGAAGGTTGTAGGGTTGAATTGGAATACTAGAAGTTGAAAATTGAGTGACGCTGACAATGCTATATGGATGTAAATTCCAAATTTTCCTTGCTTTTGTTCTATGTTTGAATTATTTTTGGGGGAAAAGAAGTTGTTGAGCTTATGCTTACTTGATACCACTGTGTTGTACTGATTTTGGTGGGTAACTTGAAACTTAAAAAAGTTTGATAGTGTTTTTTTATGCATTTGTTGCATTGTGACTAATGCAAATGACCTAGTATGTTGCTTGATCATGCGCTCTTTCAAGTAATGCCATTTAGGTTATATTTCTCATGCTCAAATTCCACGTGTATAGCCTTCTATATTTCATTTAGGCCAGATATTTCCTTGTTTCATTCGTGTCTCATCTTATTCTTAAGCCCTTAGATGAGATTTTATGTCGCAGTCATCTGAGCTTCTTCCTCTCTTTTTCTATGTTTCATACAGTTTTGGTCTGCGCTGTCAACACAAGCTCGGCATAAACTTATGAGGATTGACAAACAGACAATATTTGAGCATGCTCGTAAAAACATGTACTGCCCTAGATGCAACGGGTTGCTTCTTGAAGTTTCTTTACAGATTGTTATGTATGGAAAGTCTCTGCAGCAAGATGTAACGCGCCATTACAATGGGCGAGCCACAAACAATCAGAACTGTGGCAACTTGTGTATTGACAATGAGTGCCAAGATAACATGATAGATCCGTCTATACATCCGTGGGGTGGATTAACCACTGCCAGGGAAGGTACTTTGACGCTGTTGGACTGTTACCTTCACTCAAAGTCTTTGAAGGGTCTCCAAAATGTAAGTGTCAACTCTACGTAGTTTTGTCTTCTTTTGTGCAAACCTTAGGTTAACTCCCTTTAATATGAATCAGGTATTTGATAGTGCACGTGCAAGGGAAAGAGAACGTAATTTGCTCTATCCTGATGCATGCGGAGGAGGTTTCCGGAGATGGATAAGCCAAGGAATGACAGGATATGGTAGAGGGCATGGAACAAGAGAAACTTGTGCTCTTCACACTGCTAGGTTATCAGTAGTGACATTGGTCGACTTTTGGTCAGCCCTGGGAGAGGAGACTCAGCAATCTCTTCTAAGGATGAAAGAAGAGGACTTTCTTGAAAGACTCATGTATAGGTGTGCCTCCCTCTTTTTCCTTGTTAGTTCACCACTCACTGCCCCTTCAATGACTTTAACAGGTTCAAACAAATGTAAAGACACCAATCTGTGTTCATGCTGTAATTATATGTTTCCTCTATCCCATCAAAAGCGATTCGTATTCCTTTTAGGGACGTCCCATCTAAACTGATTCGTTTCCTTTTTTGGCAAAAAATAATATTTTTCTTCTCTCTTACTTTGTTCTTTCTTCACTTCTCTATTTTATTCTCTCTCTTACTTTATTCTCTCTCCACTTAACTTCTTAAACATTACTTTCTAAATCTTGTGCCCTAAAGAACCGCCTCGCTTATGGCGGACAGATGGAGTAATTTTTTCTGCTAAACATTGTGTTATTCTAGTTTTCAGTTTCCCATTTAATACTTTGTCTCCATTGGACAAGGATGTGGCATACAGCTTCTGGAGTAGAAATGTTATAATGGTTATTCATAAATATATATTGATCTTCATGAATTGGCTACACTTAGCACAATATAAAGATCTTTAGAGCTAGGCTAACCCATTCTTTTTGGTAGTCCAGAACATTCAAAGAATAATTTAAAGATCAACTTAGGGTGTCATATGATCAGCCTAAATTAAAGGTATGGTACAGATTCTCGTATAAGATGTAGTCTTATTTTATCCAACTCAATGTCCAACACTCCAACCAAAATATTAGTTGGAGATGTGATGCTTGACAGCAAATATCCTAGCTCCAACCTTTTTCATTATCAAACTTATAGTACTGGAAGTTAGTTTGGGTTTCCACTTAGCAAGGCATTGTACTATCATCACACTACTGAAGTAAATTTCCTAAATCATTGCTACTTGATATGATTCAGCCTATATATAAAAATTGGTGTTAAGAAGTTTCATTTCTATCAAAAAGTTGTCTCATGATTAAAATTTGCCGTAGTCATCTTCAGAATTACAGGGAATAGTGAATTTGTTGTACTTTTACAACAAATTAATGTGATATGTATATAATTTAGCATTAAAACATAGTACAATCTACCTTATACTTGAAAAGTTTGTGCAACTTATGAGTTAAATCCTTTGAAATAGGTCAATGAAGTTCTTATTCGATGTTCGTTCAAGGACAATCCAATTTGAGTTCAATGCAAAGAAACTTCTAAATCCCTTGTTTGCAGGTTTGACAGCAAAAGGTTTTGTAGAGATTGTCGAAGAAATGTGATATGCGAATTTAAGGAGCTGAAAGAGCTGAAGCGTATGAGAAAGGATCCTCGCTGTACCAGCTGGTTTTGTGTAGCTGATTCCATCTTCCAATGCGAGGTGCACAATCTGGATTATCTAGTCATTCTTTTGGAAATATGATATCCTGGTCCTACAATATGATAGAGATAAGGCGGTGGATGAATGCATTTGAGCAAAAATGAATGAAACAGCCAGCTGGAGAAGAAGCGGAAGAACAGAAACATCGAACCAAAGGAATTAAGGAACAAACTAAAATATAAATCTGAATCAAAGAATCCTCTAACGAGGTCCTACGCTACTACTGTCCTAAACTATTTTCCAAGACATATAACACTTCCACTGACGAGCTCTTTATATAACTACAGCAAACTCATACTTTGATTAAGGCTCCTGACTAAATAAAGACTCCTAAATCAACTCTAACTCTATAATATCTATCTCTAATTCATTAGTCATTACCGATAAACAAGACTTATCAACAACTGATAAATAATAACTAAAAGTCCTCTTACACTTACTCTGTTGTTGAAACAGCCTTGTCCTCAAGGCAGGAGTCACTGCATTAATTGATAGAGAATAGGCAGTCAGACACTAAACGAGAACTAACAGAGCATAAACTTAGGAAAAAAAACAAAGATAATCCTCCTTCGAGGCCCTACGGCTAAACTACCTTCCATTGAGAAGTTATTTACTATAACTAATAACAGACTCCTACTTTGAATAAGGCTCCTAACTTAATAAAGATTCATAAATCAAATAAAATCTATCTCTAAACAAATACCGATAAACAAGGCTCTGTGTATGATTATTATTTGTTGAAAACTTTTCATATTTAAACTTGGTCTAATTTTGGGGGACGGCCTAAAAAGGTAAAATTAGTCTATTTTTTTAGGTTGGAGGGAATATTAGTTTTATACTAGCTCCGTCCCACAATAATAGTCACATTTTTCCATTTCCTTCCCATAATAAGAGTAGGGCTGGAGAAAAATATCGAAAAAATGATATATCGCTCGTATCGTATTGAAAAATATTGAAAAATTATCGGATTTTCGATATATCGTAATTTTCGATACGAAACGATACCGTATCGTAAGTTTTCGATACGATAACGATATGAATTTCCTTATATCGCGATATATCGTTTTATATCGAATATACGATATATATCGATATTTTCGATATATCGAATTTCGGTACGATATATCGAAATATCGATACGATAACGATATAGATATCCTCCATATCGAAAGTTCGATATATCGAAATTCGATATATCGAAACTTTCGATACGATAACGATATGAAATTCTTTCATATCGATATTTCGATACGATATACGATACAACGTTTTCGATACGATATATCGTATCGACCCACCCCTAAATAAGAGTCACATTTCACTTTTACCATAAATAGTAAGTAGGTCTCACATTCCACTAACTCTCTTCACTCACATTTTATTATAAAACCAATATAAAAGAAAGTGGGCCTCATATTCCACTAACTTTTCCAACCCACTATTCCTTACATTTCTTAAAACCTGTGCACACGTCAAATGTGACTCCTATTTTGAGACGGAGGTAGGAATAAAATGTGAGTGGGATAAAGTTAGTGGAATGTGGGTCCATTATGAGAAGTAGTAAAAAGTAAATGAGAAAAAATTTCAAGTAAATGAGAAAAATTTTCACAGACTGACGAAAATGGCAAATTGAGCCATTTAATTGCAGACGGAGGGAGTAATAACTAAAGATAATGTTCTAGAATTCAGGAGACTTCCTCTAACACAATATTACTGGAATAATGATGCATCTTGTACTTCAATTTCTCAGGTTTCTCATGATACAGTTCGAGTTGATTGGCATCAAACATTTTTAGATGCTTGTGGAACGTATCAACACTTTGAATGGGCTGTTGGAACTGGTGAAGGAAAATCTGACATCTTGGATTTTAAAAATGTTGGGCTGAATGTAAGGGATCAAGTGAATGGTCTTGATCTAAGTGGTCTGGGTGCTTGCTACATAACTCTGAGGGCTTGGAAAATGGATGGGCGATACAATGAACTGTGTGTGAAAGCTCATGCATTGCGAGGGCAACTATGTGTTCATTGCAAACTAGCTGTTGGTGATGGATATGTAACAATTATAATAGAGGAAGATATCAGAAGATTCCTTGAGCATGCAGAGGATGCCGAGGAAGAAGAGGTAAGCTTGTTGAAAAGAAGAATTTGCTTTATGTTTTCTTCTCCATAATTAGTCCTTTTCTATTAAGCCTATTTAATCCCTGATATTATGATTAATACCTATGTTATTTTCAGGATGATGAATCCATGGATACAGATGGAAATGAGTTTGATGGCGAGTGCTCTCGTCCCCAGAAACATGCAAAGAGTCCTGAACTTGCTCGAGAATTTCTCCTAGATGCTGCAATTGTCATCTTCAAGGAACAGGCATGTTTATTATGTTTATATCTCATTCCTTCAAATTTATGTTTTGAAATTTACATGTAGTTAGGAATTATTTCTGGTTTCCAACACGAATGATCATTTGAAATCTTAGGGAACTACCTTAACTTGCACAAGTCCCAAGTTGTATTGTTAGGGAACACGAAAGTTTGATTTTTTTTAGTGAATAGGTTTGTTATTACTTATTAGCACTATGAAGTTTCTTAACTTGACAGATGTTCCTGCAGGTTGAGAAGGCTTTTAGGGAGGGAACTGCCCGACAAAATGCACGCAGTATTTTTGTCTGTCTTGCTTTGAAATTGCTGGAAGAACGCGTGCATGTGGCGTGCAAAGAAATCATCACATTAGAAAAACAGGTGCTTTCATGTGTAATATTTAGTCAGGGGCAGCTATCAATCTACTTCAATACTATTTTTTCCTGAACTTGGACTGACTCTCACTTTTCCCATTCAAATCTGTATTTACAGATGAAACTACTTGAAGAAGAAGAAAAGGAGAAGCGTGAAGATGAAGAGCGCAGGGAGCGTAGGAGAACAAAAGAAAGGGGAAAAAAGCTGCGCAGGAAAGAAAGGTTAAGGGAGAAAGAAAACAGATGTACTGAATCGAATACAAATGCTGTGGTTCTTGATACTCGAGATGAGGCAGAATTTTGCGCTGATGAGAGTGTTAATAGTGGGAGCACCGATGATTGTGAGATGGAAACAGGGGCAGATACCCCCCAACCCAGTCCTTTGTCCCAAGATATTCAAGATGGCCAATTTTTGATGGGTTACAGTTCTCCAAATATGGAAAATCGCCATGAAGACATTTTGGAAGAGGAATCAGGCAACACCAGAGATTTAAACAACTCTTTTCCTTATAATCACTATAGGTATTCTCGCAGGACACCTAGGTTACATAAAGATATCGAGCAGGATTTCACCTCAAAGTGGTCCGATAGGAGAAAGGGTGCAGCAATATCAGAGAGTGAAGTCACTACTGGCAAGTATGAATCAAGATTTCATGCTAATCGCTTTGAATCTACAAGGACCAATCATTGCTTCAATAAGCCGTTAAGAACGAATGCTGCAAAGTTCAACCCAAGAAATGGTCCAAAGTTGAGTGAAAAACATCAGTGTACCAATAACAGAGAAGGTGGCAGATGCGATTACCAAGATTGTAGTTGTAACCATCCTAACGACTATCGAGCAAGGCATGAGTCACATATGTTAAGATCAACTGGAGAGCCTAAATATGTGAAGAACTTGGAGTCATCATTTGATATTTCAAAATCATATTATCGAGAGGACTGCACTCAAGCTGAGTGTGCACGTGAGTTTAATGGGCGAGTTAAGTCCAACGCCAACTGTGGTAACTTACCTGTTAGAAAGAAAGTCTGGGAACCTTCCAATTCACAAAAAAAACGTGCTCAAAGCAACTCAGGAACTGATGTTGCCTTTAAGCCCAAAGTTGAAACTACTGAGTCTGATCGAGTTCCTGAATCATCTGGTACTGCTATTTCTGGTGAATCAACAATTTTTTCAATCGAAACTAATAGCGAGGACAATGAACTGGGGGACTTGGCAAAGTCTGGAAATGGTACTTGCAGAGACAGGGATAATGGATATCGTTCAATTGAAAAGGCAGAGAATTACATAAAGGTGGAAGAAGCAGAGGATGGCGAATTAAGTTTCATGGCTAAAACTCCACTCAGGACAGTAGGGTCATTGCTAAGCAGATCTTCCAACTCTGACAGCTGCTCTTCATGCCTAAGTGAAGGTGACTCCTCAAACTGCCAAAATCTGGAATCAACGTCCACATCAGATTCAAAAGAGTCTAGCCAAACCTCTGAGGGAAGAGATATGTTGCATTGTCTTGAAAGTAGTTTTTGCGAGTGTCACAAAGTTGTGGATGATCGAATGACAACAAGAGCAAACAGCCAGGAACTAGCTTCATTGAGCAGTTTGCCTGCAGAAGCAGCCACATATTGTGAGAATGTGAAAGCAAATGCAGGTATAGATATTCAGTCTCAAAGTGTGCTTCCCACTATGATGCAGAATCAGAGCATACAGTATCTCACCTATCAGGCCACAACAATGGCTTATTACCATCAAGCTCCGGTTTCATGGCCAGCCGGTCCTACTAATGGATTTACGTCCTTTCACTACCCCAACCATTACTTATATGCCAATGGGTTCGGATATGAATTGAAGACAAATGCACAGTTGATGCAGTATGGGGGCTTACAGCATCTCCCTCCACCACTGATCACTCATGTTCATATGCCTCTCTTCCCCAGTGCAGCTAATGTAGTCAGTTCAAAGGATCACAGTACAGATTCAACAGTTGCAGAGGATAGCAAGTGTGAGAAGGGGAATGATGATTTCTCTCTCTTCCATTTTGGTGGCCCTGTAGGATTCAAACCTGGGGAAGCTGTCACTTTGGAAGGAGGACAAGGGTGTGATTTGTCGGAAAAGAGTCCTCATTCCTGCAATACAAAAGAGTCCATAGAAGAATACAATTTGTTTGCTGCCAGTAATGGCATAAAGTTTCCTATTTTTTAATTTGTTGTGGTTTTGTGATACAAGGAAACCTGAGTGGGTGATGGAGGTTTGAGTTTTGAGTGCTGTGTAAACAATAATCCTTCCCTGCAAAATTTTAGGGTTTTTTTATTACATTATACATTGATTGTTTTTATTTGCTTGTTCCAATGTCTTTTCCCGAGTAGTACTAGTGTATGTTACCGATTCCTGGCACATTGATGTTTTTTAGATGAAGATGTGTTTGTGCCATTGGCATTATATGTTTGTCAAAAATGAAATGCCTTAAAGAGTATATGTACTCCGATCATTCCTTGTTAATTGAATCACTTCTTTATTGCACTCCATCTTACGAAAATGAGAGTAATAAATAGTAGTGGTTAAAATGGAGAAAAAGTAAAATTATTGTCTTTCTTATTTGACATTTTCTCCATTTTCATTTTTTCAAAGAGTGTTAAAAAAGAAGTTACTAAATTAACAAGTAACGAAGGGAGTATATAGCTTTAATCTAACTAGGTTAGACGATCCTCCAACCTATTGGTTGGTGAAGAACCACGAGAAGGATTTGCCTTCACTTGTATAACAGAGTGATTAAGATCTTCAAGAATTTATGAATTCAGTAAAAAAAAGATCAAATCTTGCTTATACAAGCAAGAAACAAGATACATCAATACAGATTCAACTCCCACCAACATTTGCATTTAAACAGTGAACAAGTATGTACTCGAACTCGGCATATAAAATCTCTGCCGTAATCCCAATATGGATTACACAAGTCAGTAGTTATGAAAAGGCAAATAAGGTCAAAAAGAGTGATTTTTGTTTATCATTGAGGAATCATATCATAATCATCAAATTTGACTCAGAAACATATGTACTCTTTCATCATCATAATATTTAAGCATACAGTTAAAAGCACTAATCCCAGGCACTGGGGTATCCTCCGCCATAGCCACCGCCACCATAGCCACTGCCTCCTCCTTCATGGTAGTCGCCGCTGTTGTTGCCTCTATTGTAAGAAGAATCTCTTCTAAAATCACGACCTCCAAAGCGCCCACCTCCGCGTCTACCTTTGTTTCCAAATGAAGCCCGGCCTGCAAACCGAGTCAACCAATCGGGCACCTCCTGATTCGCTTCCTTCATCAACTCAGCTAGCGATTTTGCCAATGACATGTTGTTCTCATTGAAGAATGCTGTCGCCAGTCCTGATTTGCCAGCACGACCTGTACGCCCGATGCGGTGAACATAGTCATCAATGTCATTAGGAAGGTCGAAGTTGATAACATGCGCAACATGCGGGATATCAAGACCGCGAGCTGCCACATCAGTTGCGACTAGTATTGGCGTATTTCCGCTCTTGAATGATCTTAATGCCGTCTCTCGCTCCTGAAATCACAAATTAAACAATGTAGTGAAACAAATGGGTTGGTATGGTGGAGAGAGAGAAATAGTGAATATCTGAGGATCCAGCTGCAGTTGTAGCTGAACTGCTGAAGTGACTCTCGGGGCTAAGAGCTAAGAACATACAACATAGAAGAGCAAAGTACATGTGCTCAATGAAAATTGTGAACACTGGATATAGTTAGGTTTCTGGTATCAGATATAGCAGCTTTCGAAGTCCACGACACTATACATCAAGGTGTGCCTTCTCCAACTTCATAACATCATGTTGAGTTAAGGTGCGGTATATCTTAGTTGCTTGCAGTGAAAATTTTAAAACAGAACACTGAGAATCACCTCACAAAAATCTCGCAGCCACAAAGTAGTGAATAACATAAAAAGTTGGTGATTAAAAATCTAATGACTAATTGCACAGAAAATGGACTAGGTCCATCAGAATCTCCAAAGGAAGGCAAAAGAAATCAGCTCGATCACTGCCAAGTAGATATACAGAATTTTCAAAATATCAAGTCAAGTATAATCAAACTATTCCCATGAACTCAGAAGTAAAAAACCACGATAGAAAGAGATGTAATGAGTATTCTAAACTACATTATTTTCTGACCTGTTGCGTTCTATCTCCATGAATTGTAGTAGCAGGAAATCCGTTCATACATAACCAGTGTTCCAAAGAATCAGCACCTTTTTTTGTCTCCACAAATACTAAAGTAAGAGCGTGCTGTCAAACACCAGGAAACAGAAATGTTATTATCAACAGAGGATTTTAGTAAAAAAGTGATTTACGAATATATGCTGGTATATCATGGGGAAAATATGAAGATCCTTAGTAACCAAATGCAGTGGCATACCAGATATGGAACTGCAGCTATTTATGGGGAAAGTTGAAAGTTGCATACTTAGTATTGGCAGTGTTACCATATAACTTTAGGTAATTTCTTGTTATGGACATGGGGAAGAGCACACTTACTAAGATATATCATCCGCAGTCGCCTAGACTCGAAACAATGCATCGCATGTCCCATTTGCAACATGTTCATGATGAAATTTGGGGGTCACAAAATCTAATTCATTCATGTTCTAGTGTTGTGTTGTACGGTCCATACATTTGTGGGAATTTTGAAGGTAGAATTATCTAGTGTATACTAGGTAAACCATGTGTATGCAAATAATGAGATTTTAGAGATTTGATTCCAGCCAATGACACACAGCCATCCGTGTCTTCATTGATTTGAATATTAGCAACTTGCATAGGAAAATTAGTCCTATTTTTGGCCAATGGTTCTTTTATTAACTTGTAGACTGTAGTCTAAATCACCTGGTTATAGCCTATAATTTATACAAATCAGTGCGCCTGAACCTAATTCAACAAATAAAAGTAAAAGATGAGAGTACAAATGAAGTTTAGGACTCCATCTGTATGCATAACCCCTACTTCAAAAAATTGAATATTTAAGGGCCAAAATAAGTTTTCCAATTTGCACTTAAAACTCTTCTTGTTGATAATCTACATTAACAATGTAATACTTTGATCAGATGTAGAATTAAAAAAACAAAAGATCTAAAAGGAGTAAATATTATACTATGTATTCACTATTCACTAGAAAAGCATACCTTCCCTTGAACTCCATTTGCTCTTTGTGCATGAATAAGATCCATCAAATGGCTTCTCTTATCATTCTCATGAACATATTCAACTCGCTGAACAATTAAGTCTGTACTAGAACCAACCCTTCCAACTGCCAAAAATATGTAATTTGAAAGGAAATCTGATGCCATTCTCTGCATTCCAAACATTAAGAAGAAATTTGAGAATATCACATGTAATTGGAAGAAAACCCAATGTCATAGTCGCCATTCACAAATTAGTAGCCTATCAAATAAATTGTTATATATGCACTTGGTACATAAGCCCAAAATGATGCTCAAGGTCTCTTTTTTCATCACTTATCATTGACCAAGTCAGAAACAGAATTCGACATGGATCCTTGTTGCAAGAATCAATGGTAAATTCGAAATCTGTTACTGGATAACCAATTGGCGTCAAGAATTTCCTAGCTTGTGATTCTTTTTATTAAAAAAAAATCAAATCTTTAATGCTTGTGCTTTGCAGATAATTTCATAGACAATTAGGTGGAAAGTAGCAAGAATCAAGTGAACACTACACAATATAAGATTGGTTTACGAGTTACGACTTTGACCTGGATCTCTTTTGGAAAGGTTGCACTAAATAGCATTGTTTGTCTTTCACCAGGTGGTGGCATATCCATCTGCTCCACTATCTTTCTGATCTGAGGCTCGAAACCCATATCCAGCATTCTGTCTGCCTCGTCAAGAGCCAAGTATCTTATCATTTGTAAAGAAACTTTGGCTCTCTCGAGCAAATCAACCAATCTCCCAGGAGTTGCAACCAGAATGTCTACTCCCCTCTCAAGTTCACGTAGCTAGACAAATGAATTACTTTGGGTCACCTTTATGTTGTAACAATTGTAGCAAAGATATTGAAGCTGAGAGCAAGTAATAGGACATCTACCATGAAAGGAAACCTCGCGTTTTACTAAATTATAAGGGACAAATCTTTACAACATCTAGAGAACATTTGAACCCAAAACAAATCAGCAATTTTTTGTACATCTTAAATCATGAGTATAACAAAAGTTGGATGCAAGTGTCCCAGGGAGAACGTGAAATACATATACAAGTTTCTCTTATACACCGTGGCATGTCATATATTTTCATGAGTTTATAGATTTTTATTTAAGGGATAGCCGAAATGGAATATATAGTACTCTGTGTTTTATGTATAATAAGACAGCAATACATGCATGCTGCACAACGCATCCCCCTCATATATAGATTTTGGAACCAAATCCGACAAAAATTAAACGAGGCTAGATTTTGGTCAGTGTAGTAGACTGTCATTTATAAGCCTAAAACAAAATCATGAAAGAGTGTGCTCATGTGAAAATTTAAACGGTCCACGCTTTGATTTAGGGATCTTTGTTATGCCTCAAATCTTAATTGGCTGGCAAGAAAAATCTCAGAGCAAAGGTCAGAGTCTGGTGGCTCACTCTGTCTTTTTGATGACTTTGTTTTAAGAAAAATGGTTGACAGTGGTTAAATATGGGGATGGTCTCAAATGAATGAATGAATCACCAGCCTAATAAGACAAAATGAAAATGGGTGCACACATGTGTGTGCGGATGAAGATAGTTGAAATGTGTCTTACTTCAAAATTTGTTAATTCGTAGTATAATTGCACAAGTAAAATCACATCATGAAGCTCAAGAAAAAGGCAAACCACAAAATCACTCGAGCAATCTATATGTTCCCATATTTCATCCTAGCATGTGAAATTAATTTTTTTTAAGTAAGCACGTGACATGAATTATTAACCTATCATGCATTCACAACATGCAACTTTTTTCCCTGGGAAAGAAAGGAAACGTTTTAATCAACAATAAGAAATTATATTTACAAACCTGCTGATTTATTGGTGCTCCACCATAAGCAACAACTACTCTAACACCCGTTTGATATGAAAACTTTCTAGCTTCCTCGTGTATCTGCAGTTTAAATGCAACACAGCCATCAACATTCCTTCTCATCTAGAAGTTCAAAGAATATATATAAAAGTAACAAACACAAAAACAACAATATTTCAATAAAGATGCCAACCTGCACCGAGAGTTCTCTTGTAGGTGAGAGGATAAGAGCAAGAGGAAAAACAGTACGAACTCCACGTGGTCTCTGGGGGAAGTTTCCCTTAATAATACCAGATATAATTGGGAAGCAAAAAGCAGCTGTCTTGCCAGACCCTGTCTGAGCACAAGCCATTAAATCCCGTCCAGCTAGCGAAATGGGTATTGCATGTCGCTGAACAGGAGTTGGTTTAACGTATTTACACCTGCGAATGTTCAAATTAAGTGCATCCCCCAAATCAATCTCCGCAAATGTATTCACAGGTGGCGGCACGTTACCCCCACTCGTCTCAACAGGGATATCCTCATAGGCATCAAAGTTAATGCCAGAATTCTCCTGCTCATTAAAAGCAGGATCTGCGTCAGCATCCGCATCATCATTACCAAAGGGATTGACCTCCCTATCCCTGCCACCCCAACCCCCTCTCCCTCCCCAACCCCCACTTCCACGACCCCCACCACCATACCCTTGTCTTCCATACTCAGTCCTGCTACCACCCCACCGGGATCCACTAGTGGGTCCACCAGAACCAGGCCTATCGTTAAAAGACTGCGGCCCACCAACAGATGGAGCAGGTGGCTCGGACGCTGGAGGTCTGTTCCTAAGGTGTGGTGGAACATAAGCAGACCTAGCTGCAGCAGATGGTCGTTCATTCCCACCACTTGTCCCAGCATTGTCCAAAGATCCACCAGCTGAGTTCTCAACAGCATCTGCCCATGAAGACCTCATTTTTCCCAGCAATTCTGCAAAAATATGTTCCCAGCTAATACAAAAAAAACTAAGTAAATAAAAATCCCAACTTTCCGGTATCACATTCTAAAAGCTCAGTCTTATTACAACCAAATCAACCTCACACATCGAAATTTTTAAACTCAATTCTCCCCGATGTAAATTAAGATGATTGAGAAATCAACACAAAAACAAAAACAGCTCACCACTTCGTAAATGCAAGCAAAACAAAAGTTAATGAGATCGAGCAAGCTGAAAAAAATGCACGGACAGCAAATTAAACAAAAATCGAGTTCCTTTCTCTCCCCTCACACGCACAAATAAGAAGAATTCTCAAAAACTCGAAAAACTTGGATTGCTTATGCGGAATGCAGAAGCATAAAGCTACAAAAAGAATGCATGATTTAGGGAAAACTCAGCACACATCAAAGTGCGTGAAAATAGAGGAAGTACCTGAGATAGATCAGCAAAAGATTTGGGTTTGGAATAATTTGTTTAGCAGATAGACGGTGACACCAGAATTATGGAAAACCCTAGCTACCAAATAGCAATAAATTAAAAGAAATCGTGGAGAAAATTTAGGAGCTCAAAATGGGACAATTCAACATAATAATCGGATTTTTATTACAACATATTTTCACTCTTACCCGTTTCTTCTACTTTTCAACTTTCACTTCATTTGGTAAACAAAAACGTGGGTGGGGTACTTCACTTCATATACTAAGTCTATCTCATCGGAGTATTAACTTTTTATTTCAATAGTATTTAGCTAATTTTCAACATTTCTAAGACGATCGCTAGTAAATGTAAGACCTGTCACGACTCACGACCCAATCTACTAAGTACTAACCAATACTCCCTCCGTTAAGGGATGATTTCTGTTGGGATTTACGTACACAAGGCTTTCACACACTCAATAAGATCACACACACACTCACTGTTGTATGAGATCACACAATGCAGGAAACACACACACTCACACTTTGAGTATTGAAGATGATAATCTTGGAGAGAAAACTGGAAAACTCTTTATTGATTAAACTCTATTCTAAACTACATACATGGTGAGCTATTTAAAGCTCTATAATCACGTAGCAACTGCTACTAACCAACTACAAGAAGAATCAAGAAAGCAAGAAGAATAACCGCTATATCTCAGCTAACTAACTGCTGCTCCAACGGCTAGTTCGGCTAGGTTGCTTCTACCTTCTCGGTTCAAGTCCGAACTCCTTCCTCGGTTCAAGACCGAACTCATTCTCGGCTTACAACCGAGCTCTTCCTTCTCGGCTTACAACCGAGCTCTTCCTTCTCGGCTCATTCCAGCTCAACGCCGAGCTTCCATACCGAGCTTCCATACCGAGCTTCCATACCGAGCTTCCTTACCGCTGAGCTTACCGACTTCTGCCTTCTTCTTCTTCTTCTTCTCGGCTAGTACCAGGCTAGTTCCAGCTCGGTAAGCCGAGCTTACCGAACTCCTTTCTAGCCGAGCTTCTTCCAACTGAAATGAGCACTCCATTATTACAATTCTCCACCTGAGGGCTCATCTCAGTTCTTGCACAAACATTGATCCATTTCTTGCAATGATCAAACTTGTCTCTACCTAGAGACTTTGTTAGCATGTCAGCCGGATTGTGCAAGGTGTTAATCTTAATCACCTTCACTCTCCCCTTTTCAATCTCATCTCTAATGAAATGCAACTTTATGTCTATGTGCTTGCTCCTTTCATGAAAACCCGGATGTTTAGCCAAGCACATAGCTGAGCTGCTGTCACAATGAATCACCATTGTCTTTTGGTCAAAACCAAAGTCAGAAATCACTCCCTGAATCCAAAAACTCTCCTGTACAGCTGCAGTGAGAGCTATATACTCTGATTCTGTTGTTGAGAGAGCAACAACACTTTGCAACCCTGACTTCCAGCTGATTACAGTACCAAACATGGTGAAAAGATAACCTGTTTGGGACTTTCTGTTGTCCAGGTTTGCAGCATAGTCTGCATCACAATAGCCCTGCACAACCTCCTCAGATTCACCTTCCCAGCCATTGAACACAATCCCCCAGTCCTTAGTTGACTTCATGTACCTCAATATCCACTTAAGAGCATTCCAATGCTCCTTCCCCGGGTCTGCCATGTATCTGCTAGTCACTGAGATAGCATGAGCCAAATCAGGTCTTGTACAAATCATAGTGTACATAACACTTCCAACCACACTAGCATAAGGGATAGCCTCCATCTCATCAGCCTCTTGCTTAGTTTTAGGGGCTTGTTCCTTTGATAGCTTAAAACTCTGGGACAGAGGAGTTGATGCAGCTTTTGCATTTTCCATTTTGAATCTCTGCAAAACTTTCTCAATATAGTCAGTTTGCAGCATCCACAGCTTCTTGCAGCCTCTATCTCTCTGAATATGTATGCCTAGGATCTTCCTTGACTCTCCTAGATCCTTCATTTCAAAGCTTGACTTCAGATCTTGTTTAACTTTCTGAATTTCTGTCATAGAAGGCCCTGCAAGTAACATATCATCCACATAGAGTAATAGGTAGGCAATGGGAGTCCTGCCTGCCTTCTTGATGTAGATGCAATCATCATATTCTGACTTGGAGAAGCCAATCTTCTTCATCTGTGCATCAAACTTCTTATTCCACTGTCTAGGACTTTGCTTAAGTCCATAAAGACTTTTCTGTAACAGGCACACCTTGCCTTCTTCTCCAATCTTCACATAGCCCTCTGGCTGTTCCATGAAGATAGTTTCCTCTAGATCTCCATTGAGGAAGGCTGTCTTCACATCAAGCTGTTGTAGCTCCCAGTCAAGCTGATTCACCACAGCCAATAGAATCCTAATCGAAGTGTGCTTCACAACAGGTGCAAACACTTCATTGAAATCGATTCCCTCCTGCTGTGTAAAGCCTCTAGCCACCAGCCTTGCCTTGAACCTGATTCTGTCTTTATCAGTGGTTTCTACCTTCTTTTTAAACAACCACTTGCAACTGATCAGCTTCCTCTCTTTTCCATCTGTCTTCAGCTTGGATTTGTCCACCAAAATCCATGTTTTGTTCTTGAGTAAAGACTCTATTTCCTCATTCATGGCTTCAATCCATCTTTCTCTATCTTTACTCTGCATAGCTTCTTTATATGTGAGTGGATCTGCACCATCAATACCTTCAGCTGCACACAGAGCATAATACACAACATCAGAGAACTTTGTTGGTGGCCTTGTTTCTCTTCTAACTCTGTCCCTTGCAAGCTGATAGTTTCTGATGGAGTCTGATATAGACTCACCAGCCTGGTTGCCCTGAGTTGGAGCCTCTTCTTTATCTGAATCAGACTCACTCCCTGAGTCAATGACTCCACCTGCTCCTAGGCCAACCCCCACAGGCTCCACCTTGAAGAAATCACTCTCATCTTCATTGGAGTCCGGCTTATCTTTCAGGAATGGCATCTGATCCTCCAAGAACACCACATCCCTACTTACCAAGACCTTCTGCTTACCGGGCTCAATGCACCAGAGCCTATACCCCTTAACACCCCTCTGATACCCCAGCAAGATACATTTCAGAGCCCTAGCATCAAGCTTACTTTGCCGAGCATGAGCATAGGCTGCACACCCAAACACCTTGTATTTTGAGTAGTCACTATGAGCTCCATACCACATGTAATCAGGAGTTTCAGATTTCAGGGCAGTAGATGGGCATTTATTGATGAGATAGGCTGCTGTATACACAGCCTCACCCCAGAATCTGCTGCTCAAACCAGACCCAAGAAGTAAGCACCTCACCCTCTCTAGGATTGTCCTATTCATCCTCTCCACAACACCATTTTGCTGAGGATTACCAGGAACAGTCCGGTGCCTCTTCATACCCTTCTCTTTACAGAACAGATCAAACTCAGCAGACAAGAACTCTAGGCCATTGTCTGTCCTTAAGCATTTAACACTTCTACCCTTCTCTAGCTCAACCTCCTTACACCATATCTTGAACTTTGTGAGTGTTTCAGATTTTTCTTTAAGAATATATACCCACAACTTTCTTGTATAGTCATCAATGATAGCTAGATAATACTTTCCTCCACCAATTGAACACACTGGTGAAGGCCCCCACAGATCACTATGAATGTAGTCTAATGGGGCTGTAGAAGAGTGAATACCTGTAGGATAGGGTGCCTTCTTAGCCTTTCCAAGTATACATTGCTCACAGGGGTCCATCTTGTTGAAATCTCCAGAGATCAGACCCTTCTTGATGAGTTCTTTCAAGCTTCCTTCGGCTGGGTGGCCCAATCTCTTGTGCCATAGCATTATGGAATCATCTGACACTGCATTGCTTTCTCCATCAACAGCCTTAGCCTTCAGATAATAGAGAATATGCTCTCTGTCAGCCTCCATCATCACTGCATCTCCAGATTTCACAAACAATTTTCCTTGACTCATCAATATGGTGAACCCTTTCTGTTCCAGCATTCCCAATGAGATGAGGTTCCTCTTTACTTCTGGAATATACCTCACCCCAGTTAGGATCTTTATAGAGCCATCTTGTAGGCTTAGCTTTACCTTCCCTATTCCTTTGATCTGACAAATGTGGTTATTACCAAGAACAACCGTACCCGATGCTTCTTGAAGATCATGAAACCAGCTTCTATTGGGGCACATATGGAAGCTGCACCCCGAGTCCATAATCCACCTATGACTGACCCCACTGTCACTGATATTCATGAGTTGAGCCGGGGGATCAGCACTCTCCACACAATCAGATTGATTGTGTCCCTCTGAGGCCATCTTTCTCTTCCATGCATGACAATCTTTCTTCAAATGTCCAGGTTTCTTGCACCAATAGCAAGCTCTGGTTTCCTTCTGAGCATCTGAACTTGAGGGTTTAGGGCCCTCAAACTTCTTCTTGAAGTTCTGCTTCTTGAACTTCTTCACATTCAAGGCCTCTGCAGCTTGAACATTGGAGCTTGCAGAGCCTCTGTTGGCTGTCTTCTGGAGTTCTTTGGCCATCAAGGCTGAATAGACTTCTGCATAGGTGATAGGTTTATCTCTGCCATAGATAATTGCATCACTTAGCTGGTCATACGAGCTAGGCAAGGCATTCAATGTGAGAATGGCCTTATCCTCATCTGAGATCTTGACATCAACAGATCCCAGGTCATCAATGATCTTGTTGAACTCCTCTAGCTGCTCAATGATGGACCTATCTCCAGAAAAACTATAGGCATACAGCCTCTTCTTGAGATACAGCCGGTTAGCCAAGGATTTGGCCAAGTAAACTTCATCTAACTTGTCCAAGATCTCCACCGCAGTCTTGGCTTCTTGAACTTCCCTCAAGACCTTATCTCCAAGGCACAGAATCACTGCAGAATGTGCCTTGAGCTGCATCTCCTCCATCTTTGCCTGAGCTTTTTCATCAAGCACTGGAGCCTTTCCTTTCTCATCTGGTTTTGCAAGAACTGCCGCCAAGCCTTGTTGAATTAAAACCGCCTTCATCTTCATCTTCCACAGGCCATAATCATTCTTGCCTGTGAACTTCTCTGCATCAAGCCTTGCTGCCATCTCTGAAACCGTTTGATCCTCTGCAAATCAGCTTCAATATCCCTTTCCCACAGACGGCGCCACTTGTTGGGATTTACGCACACAAGGCTTTCACACACTCAATAAGATCACACACACACTCACTGTTGTATGAGATCACACAATGCAGGAAACACACACACTCACACTTTGAGTATTGAAGATGATAATCTTGGAGAGAAAACTGGAAAACTCTTTATTGATTAAACTCTATTCTAAACTACATACATGGTGAGCTATTTAAAGCTCTATAATCACGTAGCAACTGCTACTAACCAACTACAAGAAGAATCAAGAAAGCAAGAAGAATAACCGCTATATCTCAGCTAACTAACTGCTGCTCCAACGGCTAGTTCGGCTAGGTTGCTTCTACCTTCTCGGTTCAAGTCCGAACTCCTTCCTCGGTTCAAGACCGAACTCATTCTCGGCTTACAACCGAGCTCTTCCTTCTCGGCTTACAACCGAGCTCTTCCTTCTCGGCTCATTCCAGCTCAACGCCGAGCTTCCATACCGAGCTTCCATACCGAGCTTCCTTACCGCTGAGCTTACCGACATCTGCCTTCTTCTTCTTCTTCTTCTCGGCTAGTACCAGGCTAGTTCCAGCTCGGTAAGCCGAGCTTACCGAACTCCTTTCTAGCCGAGCTTCTTCCAACTGAAATGAGCACTCCATTATTACAATTTCCCTTAACAAGATATCAACGTCGACGGGTGGTCGACGGCGAGAAAATAAAAGTGGACGTCTCGGGCTTTCCCCGGGATCAGCTCCAAACTAGGGTTGCGAGAAAATAAAGAAGACGATAAAAGATAAAGTGACGATAAAAGATAAATTGATATTTCTTGAATGGAATAGAAGAATACAATATCTCCTATTTATAAGACTACTCTGACTTAGGGAATAAGAAATAAAGATACTACGAATATATGAAAGGATATGCTAAATCAATGCTAAACTAAATAAGAGAGATTTGGGGATATTTGTAGAGATATTCTCGTATCAACTCCCCCGCGGTTAAAATCCACCTTGTCCTCAAGGTGGGAACCACGGCACTGCGAGAATAACCCCCCACTGAACAGCTTTGGCGAGATAACTCCCCCCGGATCAAATGCCCACCGAATAATTAAACGACTTCCTTCAATATTCCCATAAACATTCACCGAGTGAGGCTCGATGCCTGCCATGGATGACATATCGATGAATGGCTCAAAAACCTTCTTCCCTTCGAGGAATGGCACAAAAAGCGAAGCCGGAAACCGCGATAAAGTTGCAGTCAATACCTTGAGCTGCATTGCAATAGGAGCAGGCGATTTCTTTGTTGCGTCACCAATTATGGTGGGGCTTCCAATCACCGGCTCTGCCTCATCCCGAGCCTCAACGACATTCTTCGACACATGAACATCTTCATCTTGAATTACTGGCAAGCCACTGGTCGGGATAGTTACATCTTCTGTATCTGAAGTAGCCACATCACGAACTAAGACCTCCTTTGCTTTTGTCTCAAATATAGAGTCCGTGGAATGTACTCTTTCCCATTCATCACAACGATCTTCTTCCGCCACTCGGCATTCCGAAAAAACAAAATCTCTCGCGTTATCATATGAATACTCCATCTGCGTCACACAACTCATTGAATAAGAGTCTTCCCATTTTTGTTTATTCACTTCACGCGCATTCCCGCACACATCACTATTCAGATTGCACTCCAATTTAGGAAAATGGATGTGAGCGGAGCCATGGCCATAGCATCCGTACTCATTAGCCTCGCCTACCACCACCGGCACGCGCGATATCCAATTGACTGCATCAGACCCGTCGAAGCACGGCGGCTTCATCTCCTCATATCGTGGTTTCTCTGAGCGATGATCATAACGTGAGGGTTCGGAATAACCGGCCCTGTCGTGTCTGCCCCACGGGCCATCCCACGCGGGCAGATGTCCCCCATCGTGAATCTCATGCCGAAAGGCTGGGTTATCCCATGAAGTCGCCGTTCTAGGTTGATTCCCGTAGCAGCTGGACCCTTGACGCTCCCAAGGGTTGCCTTTGAATATATTTTTTTATTTAAAATTCGTTATTTAATTATAAATAATGATTAAAAAAAATATTTATTTTCCAAATCCCAAAAATATTGTCGTTTTTTTGCCCATTTTTCTGGATTTTTTGGAATTTTTTTATTTCCCCCCCCCCCCAAAAATCATCTATAAATACACACATTCATCATCCATTTATCACATCAAACCATCTCTCATTCATCTCTCATTCATAATTCTCATACAAACTATCAACACATTCATCCCTCCCTCAAAACCTCAAATGGATTTCACCCATCTCATGTCGGAAGCGAAGCGCGAAGAACAAGAATACTACGAACAACATCGTGCCGCTTACGAAGCATATGTCGCGGCGAATACCCCCGCTCCTCCTCCTCAACGAACTAGATCAACTCGCCGCTACATCAATCGGGACCAGGAGGGAGTAGTGGTTTTTTTAATTTTTAGTATTTTAATTATGTAATTTTTAATTTTTAGGATTTTAATTATGTTGTTTTTATTTTATTTGATATTTGTAATATTATTTAGGTTTTTTTTAATGAATTTTAGTATTATGGAAATGTTTTTGTTTAATTGAATTTTAAATTAATTGTGCTCGTCCTTGCGGAAGAGCACAGCCGTGGGTGTTGTGCTCTTGCCAGAGAGCAGACAGAAAAAGTGGGGCCGGACCCACAAACATGCCGTTGGCAAGAGCACGGTTGTGGATGCTCTTAAGACTCATGCGTGTTTAATAGAGAATTTTGAAAGTAAAAGGTCAAAGTTTAACATTTGGGCTAGCAACTTGCAAAGATGGTCTAGGACACGGTGGTGACGGATGTCTATGTCGCACTGCCTAGAGTCTTTTGCTTTAAAAATTAAAATTGAGGGTCTTAGTGTTTTTATTAGTAATTAGTGTAGGTTTGAATATTAATTTATTGCAAAAAATAGGTTGTGACAATTTTTTTAAAGACATAACACAAAGAAAGGAAAGTGTTACTGCATACCTGTTGTGGATATTAAATTATTTAAAAAATTAGGTTGTGACACATTTTCCATGCAATAAAATTCAAGACATAAGAAAGAAAGTTTATAGTACTCCACGTTCAGCTGGCAAATTTACATTCTTGAAATATGACAAATATTTAGAGACGGATGAAGTAATATTTATTTTGTAATGTATCGATCATTAATCTGAAATTACCGCACAAGCTGGGAATGGAAAACCATGATTTTTATATGAGTGAACTGCACCAAAGGGTCCTGACTTTTCGCCTTGTAACATCAGAGGCCCCTAACTTTTAAAAATACCACCACAGGGATCTGACAAAACATATAATCACAAATCGTGTTTTTTCGGACCATTAGACCCTCAGGGCCTGTAAGGGCAAAATCGGGCTTTTGCATGGCCGTCAGTGCTGTGTCAGCTGCAGCACTGTTGACGGGACATCGAATTGCAATTGGTGTGACAGGTTGCATTGCTTGTTGTCCCCTATTATTTTCACACGCATGAATTGCAATCGGACCAGCATTGAAATTTCACAAATTTTTGCCATTCCAAAACATTTCGCCAGGCTTCTCTATATTTTTTCCCTCCAATTCCACCTTCACTTCATCAATTTGCCATTTCGCCAAAATAATTAGCCTCTGCCTATCGCCTCTGCATTTCACGCCATTTTAATCCTTTTCATCAATGGCTCCAAAACGGAGACGAAGTGCTGCTGGAGCGTCCTTCGCTCGTAGTTCTTCTAGGCAAAAAAAGAAGCCGGCGACTCCATCGTCTTCGTCACAATCACCTCCGGCATCACCTAGACACGGTAGAAGGGGTCGGGGACCGGAGATAATCGACGTAGACCCTGAAACGTGGAGCATTCGCGATCCTCTGCTTGATTTCTTCTATCCGGAAGAAGAATATAGTAAGTTCAAATTTAAAATTGGTTTCAAGGTTTTTGATTGTGATTTAGGGCTCCAAAAATTGGTTGATTTGTGAAACTGTTTTGATGTCCTCGTTTGGGAAATTGTTTGGACTGTGATTTAGGACTTTATATGTGAAAAAAGTTGGTTTAAATTTGGACGTTTGCTAACTCTGTACAAACCATAACAGGGGACCATCCCGGGATGTTTTCCGTCGGTTTTCATCACAGAGGGTCAATCTTCGAAATCAATGGAAAGAAGAAGTATGTTGGGGGGCAATTGACATTCTTTGACTATTGCTGGATTCGTCAGTTCGATTTCGTAGATCTGGCAGGCATGGTAGTGCGGTTGGGTTACAATAGGAAGCTCATATGTGAGTACTATTACGTTCATCCAACGTACAGTGTTGGTTGTAGTGGCGTGGAAATAGGAGGCCCATTGCTGCCCATAATTGACGATGCACATCTGGGTCCTTTTCTCAAAGTCGCGGCTACTAGCACAAAGCTAGTTCACATATATGTTGTCGAGATAACACAGGCGCCCCCTTGCTGAAGAAGCGAAAAGAAGAAGCGGGGGAGTTGCTAAAATTTATGAATGCTAGTAAAAAACCCACTGTGGTCATTGAAGAACTTGACGAACCGAACCCAATTGTGCCGAAGAGTAAACCGAAAAGGAAGAAACAACACCAGGAGGAGCAGAGGAAACCATCGGCACCATTACTGTTGCTTGAGTGGTACCCTAGGGATCTTGAGTTTGAAGAGTATTTGACCACGAGTTTAGAAGACAAACATCGCGAATGGAAGAGGCAAGAGGAGGCTGCCCGTAAGAATTTGATGGATGCATTTGCATCACGTAGTGCAGAGCAAGCAGAAGCTGTTGTGTTTGATGTTGAAGGGAATGAACCAGTGGTTGGTGTTGTTGGACAAGGAGATGTCCATGAATGCGAATGTGGAGTTGAGGTTGAGGTTGAAGACGTTAATGAACAGGTTAGCCATGGTGAACACGGTATACAACCTGAGGCTGAGGTTGTAGACACTTGTGAACAGGTTAGCCATGCAGAGGTTAGTACACGACGGTGGTACATGTTTGTGATTTGTTGTTTATGTTTGGTATTCATATGTGATTTCATAATTTGTTCAGATTGGGCATCATGAAACCGATGCAATTGTAGACCCTGTTGATAGCGTGGCTGAGGTTAGTGCATACCTAACCTATTGTAATTGAGTTGTGATTTATGATTGTATGCATGGTGTTAATTTGTGAATTTATGTTAAAGCAGATGGGACAATCTTCTCATAGTGAAGATGTTCAACATGTTGACGATAATGTGTACAAACCGACCCTGGATTTTTCAGCCGAAGCTCAACGTCAAGTGCAGTCGGAAGCACCCATTATCGAGGAGATTCCGGATGAATTGATAATGTCCGGACTTGAACCTCCATCCATGGAACACGGTGGACAGGAAGTGCATGATGGTCCCGAAGTGCATGTTGTGCCTGAAGTGCAGGGTGGACCGGAAGTACATGATGGTCTTGGAGTAGAACCTCAGGAGCCGCCGTTTGAGTACATTCCGGATGGCTGCCATCTACATAATGAGGGACCGACGACTGATAATGAAGATGATGAGTTGGACAATTTTATCTCGTTGGCAAACATGTGCCGAGATGAGCAGCTTTTCACCTCATATTACGAATCCATTTTCCAACAACAAGAAGCGAGACAGAACCCAGAGCATGTACAGCAGCCGGGTGATGGCGAAGTCTATCCTGAAGGCGAAACCCAGCCGGGTGAGCATGGGTCAGGGGGGTCAGGGGGAAAACGACGGAGGAAGTTTTCGCCCTATGTGGACAAGAGGACCATGACAAACAACCCACTTTTCGAGGAAGAACTTGCGGACGAGCTACAAGATGTTGATGACCTTCAGGATTTGGAGGGTTTGGAGGCATTGAAGAAGAATGGCATAAAGTTTACCCCGTTCAAGTTCGTCAGAAATGAGCTTCCCGTGTGGAAGCCTGGTGATGTTTTTAAGCACAGAGATTTCTTTTATGACGTGTTGAGGCAGTACGCAATAATGTCAAGAAGGCGGGTGCACGTGAAAAGAAACGACGGCGACAAAATTCGTGCGATTTGTAAAGGGCAAGGATGTGATTGGTATGTGTACTTGAGGAAGCACGAAATACACAATGGTCATGATTATGTAGTGTTGAATATGCAACGCGATCACGCGAATACATGCTCTCAAGTATTGGATTCGAAGTGGCTGACGGCCAAGTGGCTAGGGGAGCGTTATATGGAAAAGATCAAAGCTAACCCTCATATTCCGCTTGCAGCTATACGGCAATGCGTCGATGAAGATTTTGGCCTGAAGATAGGTAGGATGAAGGCATATCGGGCCAGAGAGCACGCAGTGGACGGCATTTTCGGCTCTACGGCGTCCCAATACAGACACTTGTTCTACTATAAAGCCGAATTGGAGCGGACGCACCCTGAATCCAGCATTCATATACATTATGAGAATATGAGGGAATCTGGTGCCGTTGGACCGAGATTCATGAGGTTTTACTGCTGTCTAGGGCCACTGAAAAAAGGATGGAATGAGTTATGTCGCCTGATTATCTTCTTCGACGCTTGTTTCTTGCGAGGGATGTACAAAGGCCAGCTAATGACAGCAATAGGGATTGATCCCAACAATGGCTGGCGGCCGATTGCTTGGGCGGTGACTGAGGCCGAGAGTTATGTCCAGTGGAAGTGGTTCGTGGAGTACTTGGCCGATGACCTAAACTTGCATGCAAATGGGCCACGTTATGTGTTCATGTCTGACCAACAAAAGGTAGGCCATCCGTTATTCCAATATTTTATCATGTACGTGATATGTGATTTACTTTTATTTGTAATTTGTTTAATAAATTATGTACTGAACTGTGATTTTGTGGTAATGTATTGTTGTGTTGCATCAGGGCCTTGCAAAGTTGCTTGCTGAGGAATTCCCACAAAGCGAGCATCGCTTTTGTGTTCACATATACAACAATTTTAAGAAGAGATTTGTTGGTGAAGATTTCAAAGACCGGTTGTGGGAGATTGCCTCGAGTACCACCCTCGAACAGTATGTGGCTTTGATGGATGCTTTGCAAATCGAATATCCCAGTGCACACCAGTGGCTTTCTGGAGTAGCTCCCAAAGAAAAGTGGGTCAAGACCTTTTTCTCTCCACACACCTGTTGTGATGTGATCCTGAACAACATCTGTGAGACATTCAATTCGAAGATTGCATTGGCTCGCGAGAAAGCAATTATCAGCATGTTGGAGGACATTCGAACAAGTCAAATGGAAAGAATTCAGATCAGAGGCCAATGGATCAAAAGCTACGAGCACGCAGTCCCGCATGTTATCAAGGAGCTTGTTGATAAGTGGTTCGCGAGGGCTTCATCGTGGAGGGCTACATGGAACGGACAGTCTTCGTACCAAGTGTCTGGACCGTCTGGCCAATATGTTGTCAACATGCGCGATTTTACTTGTTCTTGCAGATTGTGGCAGCTAACCGGAATCCCGTGCACGCATGCTATCGCAACTATCAACAAGAATGGCGACGACGTGACGCGATTCGTTTCCCGATACTATTTGAAGTCAACAATGATCATGCTGTACGAGAATGTCCTCTACCCCATCAATGGGGTAGCCAGTTGGCCGAAGAGTACTGCGGATGGTTCAGTGGAAATGGCGCCCCCGAGGTCAAAGCGACAGCGTGGTAGGCCAAAGAAACTGAGACGTGAGGAGCCCCAGATTCGTCTTCATGCAGATGGAGGTGAGTCATTGCGTCGCACCTTCGTGATGAAATGTCGTCGGTGCGGTCTAGAAGGTCATAATAGGAGGACATGCAGCAATGATCCTCGGACAGATGCCCGTTCTCAGGTTGGGGAGACTTCGCGTGAACATGGTGACAGTACTTTACCTGAATCGTCAAACAATCCCCAACGCCGAGAGGTACTATGCAGTAAGCATATGCAACTATATAATGTAATTGTACACAGTGCTTAAGCATGTATACTTACTACACTATTAATTGTTGCAGCCTAATGTTTTGAATCCGAGACCAAGCAGTCGGAGAAGGACTCATCCTCAGAGATGCGGCCGCCGCGGTGATCAAGATTGATGGCCTTTACTTATTAACGTTGGTTTGTTTCGGATGGGTTGAACAATTTGTGTCAGTGATGATATGAATAGTATGATTTGTATGGTACAGACTATTTTGTAACAGACTAGTATTTTGGTGGAAGTAAAGTTCTGTGGAAAAATTTTGGTGGTGATATTTTTGTGGATAGCGTACGTCGCTTTGTGATTTCAATCATATTTGAGTAACTTCATTTGTGATTTCAGTGATAGTTTGGTAGTATTCATTTGTGTACATGGTTTGTGATTTCAATCATATTTGCGTAACTTCATTTGTGATTTCAGTTTGGTAGTATTCATTTGTGTACATGGTTTGTGATTTCAATCATATTTGAGTAACTTCAATTGTGATTTCAGTTTGGTAGTAATCATTTGTGTACATGGTTTGTGATTTCAGTCATAGTTGTGTAACCTCATTCGTGGCTTTCAGACATAAATGAATAGCAACAAAGCAAAGCGTAGTCGATCAGGATTTCAGTTTGTGATTTCAGAAATGAACCACGGAGTGAACACGACATAGCATTGTTATAACAGTAGAAAAATTACAATACATAAGAACAAGATTGTGATTTTTAAGCGTCGGAGAGTTGTTGCCATCTGACCAATTTTCACCGCCAATGCGTCACACTCTTCAGTTTTCATACCCAGTTGTAGCTTCAAGTCTTCAAACTCCACGGTTTTCAAGCGCAATTTCTCGTGCAGCACACCTTCGAGTAGAGATTTGCTTCGAAGTTCAGCTTCGAATTGGTTTCGCTCAAGTTTCACTCTCTGAAAATAACTGTCTTGACTTGGGGATAGACTCGCATCAAACCATCGAAAAAACTTGCAGTCATCGTCCTGCATAATAATTTCTCATTAATCTTTATGCCAACAAAATTAATGGACAACACGATCAAAATACATGGTTTTAACCTTCCATATAGGGCAGCGATAGTAACGTCTACCCGGGTTAGCAGCCGTCCTAGATGTAACGAGCTCGGCCTCAAGATCGTGATTACACTTCACAATTTCTGGACGAGGCCAATTCCAATTGAAGCTTGAGCCGAACGATTGAGAAGAAGAAGAAGACATTGCGTAACGACCTGAATTCAATTCAGTTTGACAATACAAAAATCAAATCGACCAAGAATTGCAAAAATAATTTTCAAATGCCCGACAGTAACCATACAACCAAAAAAAATCAACCAACAATTGCAAAATAAAATTCCAACGGAAATCGCCTAAAACCCTCTTTGATACCCTAAATTCAGCAAAATCCAGATGAAATCCACTAAATTCGAGATCCCGAACGGCTGGCGAAGATATGAAATCCCCTAAATTGCCCGATGCCGAAGAAGGTAAAATCGCATATACTGTTTTGAGAGAGAAAGAAGAATTTGAGTAGAACTTGAAAGGGGTAGATGAAACGAAAATGGAGGGAAGAAATAATGAAACAGAATTGAAAAATATAAATGGAATTATGATTACACAGGTGCTTGACAAGACCGCACCTGCAAATGCAGTCATAGGGGTGCAGCCTAATGCAATCAAAAGGTCTAAACTGCCATTCACCCCATTTGGGCATTTTCGTCCGAAAAATGGCAAAATATACACGATTTGTGATTATATGTTTTGTCAGATCCCTATGGTGGTATTTTTAAAAGTTAGGGGCCTCTGATGTTACAAGGCGAAAAGTCAGGGCCTTTTGGTGCAGTTCACTCTTTTTATACCGTTGATTATTGATGATGCAATTTATGCAGATGAAGTTTTTTTTTTTCTTAAATTCATGTGGTTCAGTCCACTTGCCCATCTGCCAGCTAGCACCAGGCAACAGTGTTAAAAGAAAAATATAGCCATTATTGGAAGGGGAAAATTAAAATACTTGTAGTAATAATTATAAAAAGAATGAATATCATGGTCCAAGTCCACCTTATAGAATCTCAAATGCTGACAATTTCTGTGCCACTTTGAAATTTCGTCAGGATTATTGATTCATTCGTCTTTTATTGTTCAATCTCACTCTCTTTTTACTGAGCAACATAGTGTATTGAGGAGAAAAAGAGAGAGAGATGGAGAGCATAACAACAGGGTGGCAAGTGATTTCATTATGTGGAATAGCACTTTGGATTATGATTTCTTCAAAATTGAAGGTGACTCAAAAGCTCAGATCTTGCACACAGCCATGGGTCTGTCAACGTGTGATCTCTGGAACTCCCATTATTCTAAAGATTCAGGTTTGTTATCTGTGATGTGTTTTTCTTGAAGAAATATGTGTAAAGATTATATTTTTGAGTGGTTTTTTATGGGCTTTTGCAGAAATACCAGCACAGATGTTTGGATGCATTTTTTTCTGGGTTATCTTGTGTTGTTTCTGTGCCTTTTTATACCGCCTTTCTTCCCCTCCTTTTCTGGGTAAGCTCTCTCACGCCCGTTCATATGCAAGGTTGTGTTTATCTGTTTGGTTTTGTATGAAAAGTTCCTTTTTGGGGGCTAATGCTTTTAGTTCTGTGTTATATATAGACTGGGCATTGCAAATTGGCTAGGCAAATGACACTCTTGATAGCTTTCTGTGACTATACAGGAAACTGCATAAAGGTAACTTCTTTTGTTATCCTTGAAGTTAGATGTGCCTTCTATCATTTGTGGGGCTGTTTCTGATTCAATTTATGATTACTGGCTTATAGGATGTGGTTTCAGCCCCTAGACCCCGATCTCCGCCTGTCAGAAGAGTAACAGCCACCAAAGACGAGGAAGATAATGCAATGGAATACGGATTACCTTCGTCTCACAGTCTTAATACTGTCTGTCTATCAGGGTATTGAGGTTTTCTTGCATTTGTTTCCTAAGTATATTTGTCATTTAAATTGCCCCGATGCTAACTTAGAAAAAGAAGAAAAGGATATGTTCTGATTCTTAAATATGAAGCAAACTGTTTGCTTTGATCAAAAAGTTAATTTTACACGTTGACATGCCAATGCCTCATAGATTGGCTATCCTCTGCTGGCTAATCTCATTGGGTGTTTATACAGGTACCTTTTACACTACATTCTTGACTATACTGAAAGTAACGATCTCTCTATTAGAGTGGCGGGAATCATCATGGCTTGTCTTGTTGTTGTTCTCATCGGTTTTGGTGAGTTTTTTTTAGCGTGAAAAATTACAAATTAAATTGTAATGCTTCTTTTAGTTGAGCATCATGAATGACTTTCAATGAAAGATCACAACATCTTTTGGAGAGATTTCATTCTATTAACTATTTATGTTTATATAGATAGGTGCTCATTGTAATGTCAAACAATGTGAAATACATGCAAAAATTATAGTCTTAGGGACCATGTTTTGCATTCTTTTAAGTTCACACTCTTAACATTTATGTTTGACAGGAAGGATATACCTTGGTATGCACAGCTTGATCGACATCATTGGTGGTCTGGCTTTGGGACTAGGAATCCTGGCAGTTTGGCTCTCTGTGTCAGAATACATAGATAATTTCGTAATTTATGGTCAAAATGGTAAGAGTGATGGTTCCCTTTTTCAGAGCATGTCCACCAGTCGATTTGAGGAAATTACTGGTAGTCACTTAAAGAACAGCAAGAATGTGTAACCTCGCAAAAATGAAAGAGAGTATAACAACATCAGATAAATTGCTAGATGCTGGAGCATGTATCACCTAATTATCAAAAGTTGAGTCAGTTAATAGAGATAGGGCAGAACATTTAGAGAAATGATAATTCTAATAGACATTAGGTTGTAAGGTTACTGCTTGGATGATGCACCAATGCTTTCCATGTTGTTTATTGAGAACTAAGTCTCTCCCTGTGCAGTTGTATCTTTCTGGGCTGCTCTATGCTTCTTGTTACTCTTTGCATACCCGACTCCCGAAGTTCCAACACCAAGTTTTGAGTATCACACTGCCTTCAATGGAGTTTCCCTTGGTATTGTAAGTGTGGTGTTCCTATTTCTAGTAAGAGTTTTGTTCAATGCATGTTATAATATCAACTCCTGAGTCTTTTTGCTAGGATCGTTAACATGATAATGTGTGATCCAGGTGATTGGAATCCACCAGACGTTCCATCAGTTTCACCATGAGGATGTTGCTCGTGTTTTCTCTCCTCAGCTTATGCTTCCTGCCTTTGTGGGTAGACTACTACTAGGAATCCCGACCATCCTTCTCGTGAAGTTCTGTAGCAAGGCTCTTGCCAAATGGATTCTTCCAATTATTTCAAATGCTTTGGGAATCCCAGTTAGATCGACAAGCTATATACCTACCTTAAATGGAACCGATAAGAAATCTGATGTATTGAAGCAGTCAGGTTATCTCCAGAAAATGTTCTCAAAGCAGACGTCGTTCGATGTTGATACTGGCATCAGGCTCCTTCAGTATGCTGGTCTTGCCTGGTCTGTTGTTGACCTTGTTCCTTCAATGTTCCTTCACATTGGATTGTGACACCATAATACCAATGTATATTAGTTTATCATCGTTCTACTTTATTTGTTCTTTGGGTTCCCCTGGTAGGGGTGGTGGTGGATGGTTAACTAGGCTGTATGGGTATATCAAAAATATTGGCACTGCTATATTCTTATTGTATAGAAACATCTCCAAATTTTGTTGTCATTTATGATCCATTACTGTGGAAGTTGATATTATGTTTAGCATCAAACTTTTGGAACCTATTGTTGTGGAATCTCTCTTTCATCTGAAGATCTGTGGCATATACGTAAGAGAAGTTGATCGTTCTGAATTCTCCATCAACAAGAGCCAAGGTGCATTCTGTTTATTTTTCTTGCTTTTGTATTATCATGATATTTTCACCTGTTTTCACTAGAAATTTGAATACCTAACATTGGCTTGTCCATCTTCTCTCAATCAAAGCTGCTGTATTGTTGTTGAACTACGATTTTGGTAACAGTTTGTTTGCAGGAACCACTCCCTACCTGATAATCTAGTGAAAGCATTTTTTTTCTAGAAATTTTGGTGAGTTATTTCATCAGCATGTATATTCAGGATGCTATATTTATTGTTCATTTGAACGGGCGAAGCCTAAAGCTTACGTGCTACTGGAACGATGTTGAGCTTGTAAAACAGTGATTATTCCATTGTTTTGGCAGAAATGCAGAAACTGAAGCATGTATTAGTACAATTTATCCTAGACGGATGTGTGACTGTTCTATAAATATTTATGAACTGGCAAATTGCTGGCCTCCTCTTTGTGGATATTGCATAAAACATGAATAGAAATAGAGAAAAAGAAAACACTCTTTTACAGTTGGCTACAGAAATTAATGATAAGTCTTTTGTTCGACGGAAGCTGCATTAACTGTTGCCTCTTCCCTTCATGACATGCCTCCTTAACCCCGGAATGTGCACGTTAATGATGTAGTCTTTCCAGTTGATGTTCTCGACTTCGAATCCAAACTGTTGTCTCTCTTCCTTCGACATGCATCCCATCAATCTTTGGGTATTTCTGTTGTCGAACCTGCCATTTTACACATTGTTTATTCTTATTATCATCCAGCATCAGAGTAACACAGTATAACATCAAGACTTAGTTGATTTTACCTTCCGCCGTAGAATGTGTATGATTCATAGATACTTGCTAGATACTTTGCTTGTTCCACTGATTTTCTGCAGATGAATTCAAGCTTTTGGGACAACTTCCCCTCAAGATTGGTCAGAGCTCCTAATCCGGTTCTATTGATTGCATCCTTCCACAAGTGGTCAGAGAAATCGTCCATAGAGCTGAATAGCTTCATTTTTGGAACATGAACTGGAGTCCCAGTGGAATCCATGATGGGTGAGGAACTGAAGTGCTCGTGGAGCAGTTTGGCTAGGTCCCGGAAAACTAATGGGTTGACAACAGATGATGCAACCTGATAGATGCTACACTCTGGTTTCCCAACTTCCCCGTGCTTCGCCATTGCTGCTAAGGTCGCGTTAACAACCATATCCGCTGGAACCTAAAGCAAGTCATTTTTTCAGTTGCCAGACTTGAAGTTCCAAACAGGTAAGAGATCTCGACTTCTTTGAGGGAAACTACTAAGAAATTAATATACTTTTATCAACTTTAGCATGGCTACTTACTACGTCAAGAACTCCATTGGGGTCAACAAGGAATCCTGTGAGCTGCCCCTTTCCGTATTGCAATATGATCGGATCCATCATTCTGGTGGCCATATATGTCGTTTAGTAAACATTAAAAACTAAAATGAAATGCAGAATTTTATTCATCAGACTTACCTGTTTCCTTCCATCCATCCAGGGAATGGTTCTTTGTGCGTGCTCTCGATGACACTGGGTCTAATCACAACTACTGGTACATCACCCCTTAAATTATCTATCATCATTTCTCCCATAGCCTTTGTGAACACGTACGTATCTTGCCATCCAAACTTCTTAGCCCTGGATAGAGCACACATGTTTTTGTTATCTTAATAGGAATGTATTGAGGAGATTTTAATATTTCATGATAAATTGAGATTACCTCTGCAGTCCTAATTCTTTCATTGCCTGAAGCAGTGAATCATTTCCAAGAGTTTTCTTTGCTTCCACAACTATCTTTATTTCATCTTCAACGCTCAATTTGGGAAGTAAGATTTGATGATTTCCGTTAACAGTTTCACCTGCTATAGTTTCACCTATGCAGAAAGGCTTTTCCATAATTCTGCCTTGCCTTTGTCCATTTACATAAGCTGTTACGAATATAACAAAAAAAAACATGTTTAAGTTTCATCATTAAACCCCCGGCGAAAAATATAGATAAAACTTATTAGGTATATACCTATAACATGCAAATTTAGACAGGCTAGAATGAGTTTAGGAAGTTAGTTAGAAGTTGGATACTCTTAGGTTGGATGTTTTATAACAGTGTTTAAGCTACTCTTTACTTGCCTGTCGATACTTGTACGAAGAGCTTCAGTTTCAGGCATTGTTTCGCGAAGCTCATGAGTCGAGTCGGGCCGCGTGTGTTTATGTCAAGGGCTGTATCATACCTGAGATCATCAAATCATTTACTTGAAAAATCATCAGAAACCCTGTAATTAGATGAGAAAAACAACTAGTATGGATTTCATAACCTTTCATCAAAAGTGGTATTTGCTGCAGAATTTATGATTACATCAACCTCTCTAGTCATGAACTCAGCTGCATCTTCGTCTAATCCGAGATTAGTTTCGCATACATTCCCAACCACAGGAATTAACTTACTCAACATGAAAGCTTGATATGATTTTCCATGAATTTGTTTCAAATTCTTGAACAGCTCGGCGTTGATGATCTACAACAGACACACATCTCAGAAGCTTACGCAGGAAAAAGAAGTCGAAGAGAGAGATATATATATGAAAGCAAAGCTCTCCGTACTTCGTTTTTCAATCTCTCTGCCCCAGCTTCTTTGCTCTTGGCCTTGATCAGAACAAATATCTTATGAACATCAGGAGCCGTTCGCAGCATTTTCTCGATGAGAACTGAAAATTCATGCAAGGGACAACAAGAGGAATTAAATGACGTTTCTGAGAATCTGAGAAGGTAAGAAAACAATACCTTTGCCAAGAAATCCAGTTGCACCAGTGATGAGGAAGGTCTTCCCTCTTAGAAATTTGACAATGCCGATACCTTCATCCTTGCCATTGGGGCTCAAGACCAGGCTCCCGGTTTCCATCAACGCAGGCCCATGATCTTGGCTGATCAAAGCCGACGACGTCTCTGTGAGAACCGAAGAGATCCCAGTAGACTTGATGGCATGGCTACCAGTTTGGCAGCAAACCATGCTTCTCCGCCTGCGTGTCAAAAGCCGCCTGTGGTTGAAGTTGGAAGCTTTAACTCCATAGGAGATGGAGGAATTCAGAGAGACAGCCTCCATTGTTGCACAGGTGAAAATTAGTTAAAAAGAATGCAAGGTGAGATGAAGCTCTTTTGTTGAGAAATGGTAGGTTTGCAAAGTTAGCTACTCTTCTTTTTTTTACCCTTAATTTTTTCTTGCAACAAACTATTATTTAAGATGTGTGTTTGGTTAGATTAAGAGGGGTGTGAATGAAATTGATGAATTGTTAATGATTTTAAGGAGTGTGGAGATGAGAATTAGGAGGATAACAAGAAGGCTCTCTTTTTGCCACCCCCTCTTCACACACGTTTACTTGGAAATGACTGATTTGGTGGAAAGTTGATTATTTTTATTATTTCTCTTTTACGTCTCACACACCAAAATATTTCACGAGTGAAACCAGAATAAAGGGTGTGAGGTTCTGACTTGAATTTTCAATCTCAACAAAATCACATTGCTACTAATAGGGTAGTCATTGCAAATTCTTCATCTTTAATCATGTTGGATGAAGGATTGTACAAACTAGAAAATATTGAGGATTGTAATATTTTTTTAAAGACATTTGAAATTTGTGAAAGTTTGTTGTAAATTGCTGGTTTCACGTTTGCGGGCAATACATGCGTGTAAAAGATACCAAGAAATCTATACACATCTCTTTGGATAAGGAAATGTTATTTGGAATTGTGACATACTCCATTGTACAGAGAGTATAACTCCATATATACATAAGGAAAAAAATATGATCCTATATAAGCATGATTTGATACAAACATATATAATTCCACAACAATCTACTAAGCTCGTGAATTGATTATCTAATAAATCAAAATGAAGAATCACAACATATGGTTTCTAAACTTTTTTTCGCAATATTTGGCCGCTAAACTCATTATTGAGAGAAAAAAACTTGCCTAGCTGTTTCATATATTCCACCAAGAGAGCTACAAAAGCTCACCAATTAATAGATCGCGTCTCGAATATGGCAAGTTTCCCTTTCCCTGCAACTCTCTCCAGTAGACTTCACTCCTTTGCAACACATCTGGGGCAGTCACATACGAAACCATATCCTCCGTACAGGATTTTTGCCCGAGCCTCATAACCCATGCTGGCATCAAGGTAGCATATCCGCACCTCTTCCGCTGCAATGTCATGACATGCACTTAACCTCTAGTGATGTTACGTTCATTTCCGGACATTACTTCACAAGATTTAAAGGGCCGTTAATTGATAGTTAAAAGGGGTGTGGGATGGAAGCACCATCTTAGTGCTCTGAATTAATCTTAGTCTCACAAAGAAAACATGCAACCTAATCACCTAACTACGACTTCTTTTGTTAAGGAAAAAAAGGTTATCGTGTGCTTGATTATCTAGATGAGATGAGACATATTTTTCAACACTTCATGTAATTTGAGAAAAAATGTTGAAGGAAACCTATTCAAGGGAAAGCCTTTGTCAATCTCTTCAAGTTAGCATGCTTTTATAGAAAGGGTAAAAATTCTGCCAAGTAATCTTTCACAAAGAATCAGATTAGGCCATCCTAGAAATAATATTAAATCATGAGACGCCGAGAACTAGAGCTACCATGCAGAACCTCCTCAGAGCATAACACACTCCAGCAAAAGCTATGAAGAATTGAAATAAATCGAGCACAGCACTTGGTTCAAAGAAAGGACCTTTTTCGATGTCACGCAAAGCCACCATCTTTCCTTCTGCACTGTCGCTCCATACAATATTTACATTAGGTTCTGCAATGAAAGGAAAAATGATACACTCACTGACCTGTGAAATTGCTAATGCTATCGCTGCTCTTTTGCAGATTATCACAAGCCATTAGCTACAGCTAGAATTCTTAATTATTGAAATAAAACCTAATTTCTTTGTATGGGTCTTAGTTTCCAAATAATGGAAGTTAACTAGTGTTAAGAGTCAAAAAGCACTGGACTTTCCATGAAGCAAGAGATATTACCACAAGAATGGTTGTAAAAGGATGGAAGCATATACATGGCATTTCCAACAGCAGCTTCTCCTTCTACAGTTGCAGCTGCTGAAGAAAGGAGATCTTCATGTGACTGTACAGGCAGTTCAACACGAAAGGCATTGATGCGTATTCGTCCCAAAACATCAGTATACCATTCTTCAGTCAGAACTATCATATCAGGTCAAAAGAAACAACATATGAGTTCACATGCAGGCATAGTAATCAGAAAAGGGGGGCAAAGTGCAAAGAGTCTCCAAATTCAGTTCACGAGGATACATGACAGCGGCTCCTCCGCCTCTCCATCAACAATTGGGCCCTTCCCTTCATCCATGTTCTTCTTCTTCTGCCTCTCTACCTTTATATCTGCATCTTCCAGAGTACTCCTCAGCAGGGCAAATTCCTCTTTTATCTGAAAACCATCACATAAAGATTGGAAGAAAACATAAGTTCGTGACTATAGCTTAAATCAGGTTTGAGTCAGTTTTAATTGTAGGAACACCAAGCCTTGCCCTTTTTATTGGATTTAGACAAAACTTGCTTAAGAAATGGCTGCACTTAGTTTAATTTCCTTAAACATAATTGACTGGGAATGGATAAAAGTCCATGAACCATGATACAGAGAAACCCAACCAATAATAGCCATCTAGTTAAGTGAGGATCCAAAATTTTGTTAAAAACACACAAGGTTTCCTGAGATTTTATTTTATTGCTGGGAGTCTGGGTGTAACCGTGTAAGGCCATTAAATCTAGGTTTTAAACCTCTACATAAGAGGGATGGTCAGGTGAAGAACAGATAAAATACATGAGTACACATCATAGACATATATATCACCTCCTCCAGTTTAAAGATTTATAAGGTAGACATTCTCCTTAAGTTTAAGAAAGCAATAAGTGGAACTAGAGAATCCTACCAGATGAGCTCTATCAGACAAATCCTCCCCTTGGAGTAATTCCAAAATGTCAGTAGGAATGTTACCAGCGATAACTTGACAGGCAAATCTCTTCATAATAAGAGGATATTTTAGACCCTTCTGTCTGCAGCAGAAGCAAGAGTGAATATCGAGTTCATCATGTCTTTGATAAAGAGCTAACAGAGAAATTCATACCGGCAGTATTCATGAAATCTCGACCAGTCTATCTGCTTCTCAACATCGTAAAACTTCTGATGCCATGAAACAAAGATTATAAGTGAGTGGAGTCACGATACAGAACAAACAACAATCTAAGAATTGATCAAAGTATTCAAAACAGAGATGTGGATGAAGCATAGTAATCAGCTGTAAATCAGAAAAAAGGATGCGCAATTAGGGCACTGATCTGCATGTTTTGCAGTGTTGTTAGAAAGAAATTATGGATAAAATGACATATTGATTAAGCTTAAACTCAGTATTTCCAAATTGAGAGCAATTAGGAGTACAATTTACAAACCCTCGAACTGAAAAAAACACCAATCAGTTTTACTATAAGCAAAATTCCATCGTGAATGCTACTAAATACACAGAATCGGACGTCGAGAGTACGATGGTGAGAGATTACCTTGGAAGTTTGTTCGCACTGTTCGCTGCAAAACGACACCGTGTGATGAGCTTCGGCAGTGCCGCCCCGTTTCGGGAGGCGCCTGAGACAGTAATAGCAAACGCAGTTGATCATGGAAAGGGACGGGTGCGCGAGAATAGGTCTGGCGGAATGGAGGACCTCGCCGGAGGCGATACGCTGTAGCGCAAACGCGCCGCGGCCCGCATGCTTGGTGAGCTGGATGCCAATGAGAGGCGGAATGTAAGGAGGCGGCTTCGGTTCGGAGGCAGCGCCGGCCGATTCAGTGGCGGAATTGGAGAAGGATGAGAGGAACGGCTGAGCTCCGGCGCGGCGGTGGTGGAGGGTTTTGAGATCGAAAGCCTGACGGCTGAAACGGAGTAAGCGCGACATTTATCTATTCTTGGTTGGACTTGGTTTGGTGAACTAACTGAAGAAGATCGAAATACAAATGCAACACCTGTAAAACCTTCGTATTTTTAATAAAATTAAATATCTGCCAGATTTTTAGCTTACGTACTACTATGGCGAAACTTTAATTTTTACAGAGCATTATTTATTCATAAAACAGTTAGTACTTCGTTTGTGCTCCTACATCCATTCTTATATTTCTAATACTTTCTTACTATTTCATATACCTTGCAATTGTATTGTAATTATAACTCAAATTTAAATTATATAATCAAAAAACTAAAAATTACACAACTAAAGGTAGAAAAATTTTAGAGCTGAAAATTACATAATTAAAATTAATAAAACTAAGAGATCATCAATTTATCACAATACATTATCAGAACAATTATTTTCTTTATTTCAAAATTCACAAAATATTCTTATCCAGTGTTTTCATTTCTATCGCCATGTCGTCATTTTTCTTCCGATGCCACACCACACCACACCATTTGAGGTCGCCATCTTCCTCTTACGCTTAGATGTCTTTTGTTTGATTGGATGACATATACTCATGTGATATCAAATCTTCCACATGCATGGTCGCTTGGAACATGTTCAACTTTACTACTTGAGGTGTGTCAGCTTGAATCTCCATTTCCGGCCACTTTTTGGCAGTGGTGCACCTCTCCTAAGTCACTACATACATAAAGACTTGTCTCCTTCGTCAGAATATCAGCATCATGAGATCCTCTCCTTTTATTATATAGTGTGTCGCATAATTTGTGGCCGTATAGGTGATCTCTTTCAAAGTGGGCTATAAGTGCACGAGCTTTTACGGGCATGCATGAGAACCTCAATGACTTAAAAAGCTTTCGCTGATTTTCTTTCTATAGTTGAAGCCTTTTGAGAGCGGGCGACAATTCAAACTTTAGAGATATTCATTCATGTACACTTCCAACAATGATAGATAATCAGACTTCGTGGCGGGAAGATCCGCTTCATTTGAGAGTTGGATGTAGTTTTCAAAATAAATACTCCCAAGATTCCAAATTTCAACATTGTTTCACCATAGAATGGAAAGCGTAATACCAATAGACATTGCACTTGGAAATTCAATCCCATTCAACATAAGAGAACATGTAAAATACAATAAGAGAGAGATGAGAAGCACCTATATATATAACCAACTACTACCCCACTCAACACCCATTACCAAGATGTCAGAAGATGTTCTTAAATAGCTCCCACACTAGCTGGAGAAATATGATCCCCATATATCACAAACAATAAATAACATCAGTAGCCCTCTGGGCTCCAGCTCCTGCTTCTGACCAGACTCCGGCTCTAGCTCCTGCTTTCGTAGGGAGACCTCGAATAGAATCTCTCTCTGTACGTTTTCCCACGAGGCGAGATGGATCTATATACACAAGAAAACGAGCTTTCATTGCTAAAATGATCACTAATAAATATAGAGTACAACATATAGTTGCCAATGTTCCAATGAATTGCATACCTGGAGCGGTGTCTGCCCCTTGAAGAGGGAGAATAATAGCGTGGTGACGGAGAGTAAGAACCTCTGTGGCGAGGTGATCTGGAGTAACGACTGGATGATCTGCTACAATGGCATTATGTGAAATCAGGATGTAAATCATATATAGAGAGATCAGAAACTAGGAAGCAGGAAGCCCACTAACCTGATACGCTCACGAGACCGCATCTCTGATGGCTTTTTCCTGTTTTCCTCAGCAAACACAACCGTCAACTCGCGCCCAAGAAGTGACTGACCATCCATATGATATTTGGCCTCACCAGCATCATCTGGGTCAACATATTGCACAAAACCAAATCCACGTGGCTGCCTGCATATGACATAAAGATGAATATGATCTGGCAAATGAACACCTTGGTAGCTATTTGTAACTTTCAACTAGGCATTCAAAAGCTAACATAATCCAAATTGTGAGCTCACCCGTGTGAGTATCAACAAGCAATTAACATTCTAACCTTGTAAAAGCAAGGTAAATAATTGAATTCCTTCAAGAGTCAAGACTAGAAATTCTTCAAGACTTGAACTTCTGTCATAATTGTATACATACTCAACCTTGCTTGAATCTTCAAGTTCATTAAGACGATCTTGACCTCTTAACTACTTCATCATTACTTTCAAATAAGAACATAACAAGTTTCTCATAAAACTATTGAGATTACATAACAGAAATGCTCACCCTGTGTAATAGTCACGTGGTAAGTAGATGTCCTTAAGCGGACCAAATTCCCCAAAAGGACCGCGGAGATCTTCAGTCCTGAAAGATATATAAACAACAAAGAAAGGAAGGATGACATATGTACATATAGCCAAATCCCACAGAAAATTCACAGATATGCAAATACAAACATGATCAAAATCTTGCAAATTTATTCAGAAGATATTGAAAGATCGAAATTGAGCATGAGAGAGCAGTCACACCTGCAATCATGGCGAAGATTGCGAACGAGCAGACTAGTTGGGAGGTCTCTCCCACGGCTTCGGTAACGACCCCTTGGGCTAGGGCTTCGGTATCCCCTTCTGTAACCTCTAGGAGATGGACTTCTGCTGTATCTTTTTCCCATTTTTCGGTCACCTTGTTTCACATAATAACACAAATCAACCTCAAAACCATATATCATCCGCTAATACTGTTGCATGCATAACTATAAACCATGATCAACATACATGCATGCAACGTACGAGTACATGCATGCGACATATATTGAGATCGCGGTGACGTGGCATTAGTTAGAAGTCTTGACCAATGAGGAGAAGGCAATGACGTGTTAGCAGCCAATAGGAAGGATCCTACGTGGAAGAGATTAAGAAGGAAGATGGAAGAGAAGCGTGAGCTAGCATGAGCTAAGACTCAGAGTATAAATAAGCGTAGCTACTCTTTCTTTTGTTTTATCGTTGAAATTGTGTGAGTTTGTTCATGTTAGCTTAGATCGTGGATCTACAGCTTACCAATGTTCCTATCCGATTCCTTTGAGTTGTATTCGTGGTATTCATCAATCAATAAGATTCCTCTTCGTTCGTCTTAGCTCGATCGATTAGTTGGTGCAATTGATCGTTCGGTTAATTGATTGTTGCGAAGTTGCGATCAATATAGGGAAGCTACGAGCTCGGATCGTAACAAGTGGTATCCAGAGCTAACGTTCCTCCGACTATAGCGTCGGTGATGCAATTGACGGCGCCGGAGAAGAGAGTGAAGCTGGATTGAGCTTGCGATTTCAGTTCTTCCACAACATTTAGTTTAAGTTGCATCAATCATGGAGGTGTGGATCGATTGGAGTTCGTCTTGTGGTGATTACTCTAATAATCGAAAGAGGAGTTCGTCTCCGTGTGGTGTCGTCTCTGGTAGCAATCGATCTCCGGACATCGGCACCGGGACGCGAGGTGCTGAAATGGAAGAAGATGATCTGATCTTTCAATTGCGGAGTCTAAAACAGGTATCACATATTCGAAGTTATATTGAAGCTTTTGATGAGCTAAATTCTAGGGCTGGTATAGAAGAGAATCAAGCATTGAGTATATTTTTGTCGGGGTTAGTAGATCAAATACGAGTACCGGTTTGTATGTTTGAACCAAGAACATTAGATGAAGGTTATGCTCTCTCTAAGCTTCAAGAGCTTACAATAAGTGTTTTATGGTGTGATCGTAAAAAGCGATATGAGGATGAAGTAGATTATTCTACGAAGGATAGTATTCGAAATCCAGCTCTTAAAACTGAATTGGAATTGGATAGTGAAATGGAAGATGAAACATATGCAGATGAGGGGATTGATCTAGATGTTGCAATTGATGTTGATCGAGCAATTGCTGATGAAGATCTAATGGAGACAATGGATGCGAACTCCAGCAGCTACTGCAACACCGATTTTGAACAATGGGAGTGTAATCAGTCTCCAGTGCAGAAAACAGAGGAGCTGGAACCGGAGCCTGCAGTCTGTGAGCAGCAGTTGTCTGAATGGCAAACAGATGTGGTAGAGGGTGAATTGAACTTGGTGATGGAGGGAACTGAGTCGTTGAATGATCACCATGAGGGAAAGTTGGGCAAGGAAGAAGTGCATGTTGCAGTATTGAAGGGAGTGGAGATATTCATGCCTATGGGGAAATCAATGGAGGTGAAGAAGGGGAGGGAATTGGAGCAAGTGAATGAGCTATATTATAGCTTGTCATTACCGTGGTTGCTCAATTGGTTTCCGAGACCTACGGTGAAGCTAAAGTTCGTGGCTCGATGTGATGATGAGCTCCACGAAGGATTTGTTGATCGTAGTAAGGGTTTTGTCGAGTGTGGGAAATTTAGCATCTGCAATGATAGAGGGCAGTTGGGAACTAAGTGGGAAAATGGGTTCACAGTGGTGGGAAGGCAACTGGATCAGAGAAGTAGTGAACTGCTGTATTTACCAGGTCTATTCGATGGAGTGTTTTCCCGGTCAGATTTTGGAGGTAAGGTGTTTGGAGATAACAGTTATCCTCTGGGATACGAGGAGTGGGGCAGCCACGAATCACACGAGGAAGAAAAGACACAACCTATATCAAGTACTATTGAGGAATGCAAAGAATGGGGATTTGACATTATTGAGATTGATGCTGGCTCACTCGGAATTCCTGAAGAGATTCTTCTGAGATATGTGAGGCTTGTCAAAACTGGGAGTCTCAGAGCTAAGCCTCTGCTTGCTGTGAAGTTTAACAAGTCAGATATACCTATATGTGGTGATAGAGCACATGGATCTTACACAGTCCCTGTGCAGCGAACATATGAGCTTGTTAAGGATGTGAATCTATTGATTAGGAGGGCGGAGAGATGCATTGAAGCTGGAGTAGACGTGATAATGATTGATGCTGAGGATGTATGTAGACAAGCAGATTCTTTGGGGAATCTGAAGGAAGAAAGGGTGAATATCACTGAATTGCAATCATACAAGCTGAGTTCCTATCAGAAATCAACGAGCTATCTGGCCGTGGAAAATTCGGATGCCGAGCTTGAAATTTCAGATTCAAAACAGCTTAAGAATTCTGAATCCTTACCAACTGCTCGACCAAATGCATTAGTGGGGAAGCTGGATGTGACTTCACCAATCTCAGTCTATTATTGTGTGTCCTTGTGGATGTTCATTTGGGGTCCTAAACCTATGGTGAAGATGAAGCTCATGGCACATCCTAGTGAAGTGATTGAGGAAGATTTAAATTCCATGATTTTTCCAATATCAAAGAAATTCAAGGAAGCAGGAGTTCTCTTTTCGTGTCAAGGGATCAATGGGAAGTACGTGGAAATGGATGAAAGGGCCGCAACATTAGAGCGAACATGGTTTGACATTGTTGATGGAGATATCAATGACGTTTCTCCGTGGAAGAAGCACTTCGAAATTGTGTCGTTTTCAGAAAGGAATGGGACTGATCTTGCAAGTTCAGAGAGGGTTGGGACTGATCTTGCAAGGTTGTCTGCTGCAACTAGGAAAGCTAATATCTTACAAGGAAAATCCATTCCCATTCTCGAGGCTGATAGTCAGGAGACCGTGGCTGTTGGGAAGAGCAGTGGCAGCAGCAGTGTGATGAAGAAGACGTCTCAGCTTAGTGACATTGATTGGCTGGTGTCGATTTGGTTTCCCCAGCCAACTGTAAAGATGAAACATGAGGGCTTGGTTCGGAGATTCCTAAGCCAAGTGTAAAATTGAAGGTTTGGGAAGGTAAAGCACGAGAAGCTTGGCTCCATGATTCCTTGTGGACAAGGAATCTTAAGGGGAAGGGATTGTTACGATCACAAATTGTAGGAAGAAGATCGCCGGCCGACGTTAAAGCCCGAATTCCATGGTTCCTTGTGGAAAAGGATAAAGCCGAATTCCATGGTTCCTTGTGGAAAAGGAACCTTAAGAGGGGAGTATTGTTGCATGCATAACTATAAACCATGATCAACATACATGCATGCAACGTACGAGTACATGCATGCGACATATATTGAGATCGCGGTGACGTGGCATTAGTTAGAAGTCTTGACCAATGAGGAGAAGGCAATGACGTGTTAGCAGCCAATAGGAAGGATCCTACGTGGAAGAGATTAAGAAGGAAGATGGAAGAGAAGCGTGAGCTAGCATGAGCTAAGACTCAGAGTATAAATAAGCGTAGCTACTCTTTCTTTTGTTTTATCGTTGAAATTGTGTGAGTTTGTTCATGTTAGCTTAGATCGTGGATCTACAGCTTACCAATGTTCCTATCCGATTCCTTTGAGTTGTATTCGTGGTATTCATCAATCAATAAGATTCCTCTTCGTTCGTCTTAGCTCGATCGATTAGTTGGTGCAATTGATCGTTCGGTTAATTGATTGTTGCGAAGTTGCGATCAATATAGGGAAGCTACGAGCTCGGATCGTAACAAATACACCGTATAAAATGTAAAGTACAGAATCACAAATCGGTCTATGAAAAGAACGAATCCTGATTTGGGGCTGGGGCAGGGGCTCCATGTACTATTCATCAATAATCCAATCAAAAAGAATAAAAGAAGTAAAAAAACAGCTAAAAATTTATCCGTGTAAGAGTTAATTAACTGACCACAAACACATTAAGATCGAATTAATTTATATTTGCATCGGAAAACTAAACACATACACATGATGATGCCTTGGAAAAACCAATCGAAAAGGATAAAAAGAAAAAGAACTCAAAAAACAGCTAACAAATTACTCCATCTGTCAATTGACCACAAATTCAATTCACCTTGAATCAATTGCTAATTGCAACATAAATTAAAAGCATGATGATCAAAATCTTCTCAATGGTTATATAGAGGATGAGCTGTAGATGATTCTCGAGAAGCTTCTCAAAGGCCTTAGTTTTAAACACTGGGCCGTAGAAGAGCCCAATCCAAAGCACGCGGATCTGCTGAGTTGTCTTTTTCTTATGTTGTTTATTTATTTATTTAGGGCTTGTTCTATTTGTCCAATAGTTTCAGATGTAGATAGGGGTAAGTCAGATAAAAAAGTCACAAATTGGATGTTGGGCTATTCGATACAGCTGTTTGGTTTGCACTATATGAAGCACAAGTGATATATACCATTTGTTTAGTTTGTCGTAAATCAAATACCACAATATATGTTTTGCCTTATTACCCTCAATGATGTACATAAATTATAACCATGTACCCAACCCTAAGTTGGAGTACATATATTTCCCGCCCCCGCCTCTCTTCCATTTCAGCGGCGCTCCACTCTCACCTCTCATTCCATAAAAGTTGTTCGATCATTTCTGTTCTACCACGGTACAGTAAAGTGTTCATTCTTCGAAACTTTGCAAATAATCATGTACAGGATACAAATTCGCTCCACCGTGTGAGTCCACATTATGTCCTCAACCATTTGCCTGACATAAGCTTTTTGCTTCTTATGTTTCGTCATATGTGAATTCTCTAAATCACAAATATGTAAATAAAAATTACAACTAAGTTCCAATTCCAACTAATCTTTCATTATTCAAATAAAGGAAGCTTAGTTTCAATCAAATAATCTTTCATTATTCAAATAAAAATTACAAATATGTGAATTCTCTAAATCACAAATTGCACGATGCAACATCAATATTAAGTTAATTCACACAACATAATGAATAGGTTAAAGTATATTTCTCATACTATATTTGGGAATCGATTGGATTCAAAATTACAAATTCAAATTAATCAAGTGGATGGGAAAAAATTAATCAATTCACCATTGCAGAGGAAAACCCTAGGACCGATCTACTCAACTAAACACAGAAATGACCCAGATTAGAAAGGCAGATTCCGTGGGTTTTTTAGACTCTGAAAAAATTAATCAATTCGATTGAAATGAATCAGTAGGAGGATTCACGCACTGTGAAAATTTCAAAAATAGCAAACAAATTTCAATGCAAACAAAACAAAAAACAGACTCACCTCAGTTCGTTACGGTGGGAGTGTCGGCAGAGTTGCACAGATTTCTTCAAAGTGTGTGTGGTGGTTTGAGAAGGAATTTTATAATTCCCTCAATTTTCTACGCATTTTTGGGAAAAATTAAGGGGTATTTTAGACACTTCAAATTATATTATTGGTTGGGAGTCAAAACCCTAATACGTATCGTAGTGCTCCACCCCGTTACACTAACGGCATAATATGGCCAAAAAGCAACGGGCCAAAGCCCATTTGTAGGACTGTGCATTAATGGTATATGCGAAACAGAACACATGATATGGCACAGATAAATAATTTAAATGACCTCTATATGACAAACAGAACACACCCTTAGATTAACCATACAATTAAATAAAATGTATCTTGTTTTATGTCACTATTAATTAATTTTTATACTGATGAAGCAAAAACTCCTTTGTTAGTAACATCTAAATTTGGGAAATGAAAGGAGATTGATATACTTGAGATTTTGAACTACTGAAATGATTTTGCTGTTTTATTGTGCATTTATTATACTCCATTTTACTATTATGACCGATTCTCTAATGCAACCAAACTTGAAGTGACTATGTGCAAACAAGAAAATATAGTAAAACAAACAAAATTATCCAATTAATTTTCTTATTAACTAAATGTAGTAGACTGTGCCAAACATTTTATTGTTCTGGTATAGTAAAACAAGAAAAGAATAATTTTGATAATTGAATTCTTTTTCTCTAGCTAATACTTACGGTTCCAATTAATCTAAGAGAAAAATCGTTTGACAAAAGAAAAAGCTACTTCAATTTCGTTGCCCGTTGCCTTTTTACGTGAACCGATATAGACGAGAGTTTCCAATTGTTCCTTTATGATAGAAGATAATAGACGAAGTTGAAGTTCAAGCAAGCAAATGAATTAGTTCACCAATTTATTAGGAGTACTAGTTAATAAATTAAGTACTTACTACACTTCTATTTGGTGGTTAGGCATGATTAGTAAAAAAATATTTTAGTCCATTATTCTAAATTGAGATATCTGTAATTTTTATTTTTCAGATTGTATTTAATTAAGATGACTATTGTTTTTATTTTTTATATATTAATACTTAGTTTTTGCAATTTAACATGATTATATCATAAATTGTACACTAATTTTTTATATTGGTTATATGACTTTCTTATTTAAATGATGTAATATTAAAAACAATTTATGAATTATTATTTAAAAAATTTCATCGTCCTACATTTTTAATAAACTAGTACTATTACTTAATATTCATGTCAAAATTTTAAACAAAGTCATGAGCAATAGATTATTTTAGAAAAACCTATCGTTAGGGAAAAAAATCATAAATATCAAAAGTTTGGTAATTTCCAAAAACCTCAAAGCTGACGAGAAATTTTAGAAAACCTTGAAAGCCCATATATTTACAGATAAATTGCCTTTTTTTAATCAGACAATGTTGTTTTAGTATTCGCCGCTTTTTGACACGAGGACACTTCCAACTAACATGTTCGATCAATTCAAAGAACAATTGTTTGGAGGAAATAAATCAAAGTTCATGTATTTAGATTAAAAAATAAAAAATAATGAAGTTTGTGTGTTTACATACAAATAATCATTTTAATAATTACAAACTAGGTATTGTTTCAATAAAAAACTTTATAGTACTAATGAATAAAAGTAAGTTATTGTTGTTATGATCGAAATTAACTTGTGAATAAGAGTTTTTGTTTTTGTGAAAAATAGTATTCCTTCCATTCCGGCCTAAATGAAATGCACTGGTTTTAACGCAAAAATCTAGGTAGTGATGGTGTTAAGTAAATTAAATTATTAAGACTGAACTACATAAAAGGGCCATAACTTTTCGCTGTATAACATCAGAGACCCCTAACATTTAAAAATCTCACCAAAGTGATCTAACAAAATATGTAATCACAAAACGTGTATATTTTGCCATTTTTCGGACGAAAATGCCCAAATGGGCTGAAGGGCAGTTTAGACTTTTTACGTACTACACCTGCACCCTATACCTGCACATAGTCTGCATGTGCAGGGGCTGTCTTGTCAAATAGAATAGTAATCATAATTCCATTCTCCTATTTTCTTTCTTCTTTCCCTCTCTCACCGTTTCATTTTCGTCTTTCATTTTAGTCTGCTTTCATATTTCCCTCTCTAACATAATAGGCGATTATATTTTGTTCGGCATCTGGTTCGGCATCTGTTCGTCATCTGGAAATTAGGGGGTTTGCATCTGGATTTCGCTGAATTTATGGTATACACAAGGGTTTAGGCGATTTCAACTGGAATTTTATTTTGCAATCAGTGGTTGATTTTTTGGTTGTAGGGTTACTGTCGGGCATCTGAAAAACTAATTTGCAATTCTTGGTCGAATTTAATGGTTGTAGGGTTACAGTCGGGGCATGTGGAATATTTTGCTATTCTTGGTTGAAGTTTACAGGTGGACGGAAATTTTAGTTTTTGTACTATGTGCTATCTTTTGGGCGAAATTGAATTCTTGCATTGTTGAATTGAATTTTGTACTGTCGAATTGAATTCAGGTCGTGTTGCAATGTCTTCTTCTTCTTCTCAATCTTTCGGCTCAAGCTTCAATTGGAATTGGCCTCGTCCCGAAATTGTGAAATGTAATCACGATCTTGAGGTTGAGCTTGTGACATCTAGGACGGCTGCTAACCCGGGTAGACGTTACTATCGCTGCCCAATATGGAAGGTTAAAACCATGTATTTTGGTCGTTTTCCATTAATTTTGTTGGCATAAAGATTAATGAGAAAGTGTTATGCAGGAAGATGATTGCAAATTTTTTTTGATGGGTTGATGCGTGTCTATCCCTAAGCCAAGACAGTTACTTTCAGAGAGTGAAACTTGAGCGAGACCAATTCGAATATGAACTTCGAGCCAAATCGGTACTTGAAGGTGTTCTGCACGAGAAATTGCACATGAAAACTGTGGAGTTTGAAGCCTTGAAGTTACAACTGGGCATGAAAACAGTGTTACGCATTGGCGCTAACAATTGGTAAAACGGCAAAAACTCTCTGACGGTTAAAAATCACAATCTTGTTCTTATGTATTGTAATTTTTCTACTGTTATAACACAACTATGTCGTGTTCACTCCGTCGTTATCTTCTGATGTTGACTGATTACGCTTTGCAAAGCTTTGTTTAATCTATGCCTAAAATCACGAATGAGGTTACTCAACTATGACTCAAATCACGAACGAGGTTACTCAACTATGACTAAAATCACAAACCATGTACACAAATGAATACAAACCGACCAAGTACTCTATCAAATTTCCGGCATTTGATTGACCACGTTTTGTCTTCGTCTATGCCTGAAATCATGAATGAAGTTACCCAACTATTACTAAAATCACAAACCATGTACAGAAATGAATACAAACCGACGAAGTACTCTTTCAAATGCGTGATGATGATTGTTTTCTCTATGCCTGAAATCACGAATGAAGTTACCCAACTATGACTGAAATCACATACTCAAATGAATACAAACTGACGAAGTCCTCTATCAAATTTCCGGCATTTGATTGACCACGTTTTGTCTTCATCTATGCCTGGAATCACGAATGAAGTTACCCAACTATGACTGAAATCACAAACCATGTACATAAATGAATACAAACCGACGAAGTACTCTTTCAAATGCCTGATGATGATTGTTTTCTCTATGCCTGAAATCACGAATGAAGTTACCCAACTATGACTGAAATCACATACTATGTAAAAAAGGATACAAACCGACGAAGTACTCTATCAAATACCACCAAAATATGTCATGATATCATTTCCACCAAAATACTAGAGTAATTTGTTACAAACTAGTCTGTAACATACATAACATACATATCATATCATCACTGCCACCAAAATATAAAAACTCGTAGTTAGCATACACATCATATCAACACTGCCACTTTAAATTGTTCACCCATCCCAACCAAACACAAAGTTTTAAGATTAAGTCAGGGCCCGTCAATCTTGATCACCGCGGCGGCCGCATCTCTGAGGCTGAGTCCTGGTCCAAGTGTTTGGTCCCGGATTCGAAATATTAGGTTACATCAATTAATAGTATAGTAAGTATATATGAGAAAGCAAAGTGTACAATTAGAGAATATAGTTGTAGATGTTTATTGTAGTACCTCGTGGCATCAACAATTATTTGACGATTCAGGCAAAGTACTCTCATCCCGTTCACGCGACCCGTTGTGCTGCGAAGTTTCCCCAACCTGAGAACGGGCATCTGTCCGAGGATCATTGCAGCATGTCCTCATATTATGACCTTCTTGACCGCACCGACGACATTTCATCACAACGGTCCGACGCAATGACTCACCTCCGTCCGCATGAAGACGAATCTGGGGCTCCTCACGTCTCCGTTTCTTCGGCCTACCACGCTGTCGCTTTGACCTCGAGGGCGCCAGTTCCACCGCACCATCAGAAGTAGTTTTGAGCCAATTGTCCACCCCATTGATGGGGTAAAGGACATTCTCGTACAGCATGATCATTGTTGACTTCAAATAATATCGGGAAACGAAGCGCGTCACGTCGTCGCCATTCTTGTTGATTGTTGCGATAGCATGCGTGCACGAGATTCCGGTTAGCTGCCACAATATGCAGGAGCATGTAAAATCGCGCATGTTGACAACATATTGGCCAGACGGCCCCAGTTACTTGGTACGAAGACTGTCCGTTCCATGTAGCCCTCCACGATGAAGCCCTCGCGTACCACTTGTCAACAAGCTCCTTGATAACAGGAGGGACTGCGTGATCGTGGCTTTTGATCCACTGGCCTCTGATCTGAATTCTTTCCATTTGACTTGTTCGAATGTCCTCCAACATGCTGATAATTGCTTTCTCTCGAGCCAATGCAATCTTCGAATTGAATGTCTCACAAATGTTGTTGAGGAGCACATCACAACAAGTGTGTGGAGAGAAAAATTCCTTGACCCACTTTTCTTCGGGAGCAACTCCAGAAAGCCACTGATGTGCTTGGGGATACTCGGTATGCAAAGCATCCATCTTGTCCACATAATGTTTGAGGGTGGTACTCGAGGCAATCTCCCACAACCTGTCTTTGAAATTTTCTCCAACAAATCTCTTCTTGAAATTGTTGTATATGTGCTGAACACAAAAGCGATGCGAATTCCTCAGCAATCAACTTTGCAAGCCCCTGATGCAACACAACAAAACATTACCACAAAATCACAGTTCCAGTACATAATGTATTGATCAAATCACAGATAAAATAAAATCACATACCACGTACATTATGTAATATTGAAATCACAGCGATCGTACCTTTTGTTGGTCAGACATAAACACATATCGTGGCCCATTTGCATTCAAGTTTAGGTCATCAGACAAGTACTCCACGAACCACTTCCACTGGACATAACTCTCGGCTTCAGTCACAGCCCAAGCAATCGGCCACCAGCCATTGTTGGGATCAATCCCCATTACTGTCATGAGCTGTCCTCTGTACATCCCTCGCAAGAAACAAGCGTCGAAGAAGATAATTGGCCGGCATAACTGCATCCATCCCTTTTTCAATGGTCCAAGGCAGCAGTAGAACCTCAGGAATCTCGGACCCACGGTGCCAGTATCCCTCATATTCTCATAATGTATATGAATGCTGGAATCAGGGTGCGTCCGCTCCAATTCGGCTTTGTAGTAGAACAAGTTTCTGTATTGGGTTGCCGCAGAGCCGAATATGCCGTCCAGTGCGTGCTCTCTGGCCCGATATACCTTCATCCTACCTATCTTCAGGCCAAAATCTTCATTGACACACTGCCGTATAGCTGCAAGTGGAATGTGAGGGTTGGCTTTGATCTTCTCCATATAACGCTCACCTAGCCACTTTGCCGTCAGCCACTTCGAATCCAACACCTGAGAGCATGTGTGCGCGGATCGCGTTGCATATTCATCACAACGTAATCATGACCGTTGTGTATTTCGTGCTTCCTCAAGTACACATACCACTCACACCCTTGCCCTTTACAAATCGCACGAAGTTTGTCGCCGTCATTTCTTTTCACGTGCATCCGCCTTCTGGTCATTATTGCGTACTGCCTCAACACGTCATAGAAGAAATCTCTATGCTTAAAAACATCACCAGGCTTCCACAACGGAAGCTCATTACTCTCGAGCTTGAACGGGGTAAACTTTATGTCGCTCTTCTTCAAACCCTCCAAACCCTCCAAATCCTCGAGGTCATCACAATCTTGTAGCTCGTCCACAACTTCTTCCTCGAAAAGTGGGTTGTCTGTCATGTTCCTCTTGTCCACATAAGGCGAATACTTCCTCCGCCGTTTTATCCCCTGACCCCCCTGACCCCGGCTGGGCTTCGCCTTCACCCGGCTGGTCTGCATTCTCTGGCTACTGTCTCGCCCGTTGTTGTTGGAAAATGGATTCGTAATATGAGGTGAAAAGCTGCTCATCTCGGCACATGTGTGCCAACGAGATAAAATGGTCCATCTCATCATCAGTCGGCGGTCCCTCGTTATGTAGATGGCAGCCGTCCGGAACGTACTCAAACGATGGAATGTATACCCCCTCTTGAGGTTGTACTCCCGGACCATCATGTACTTCCGGAATACCTTGTACTTCGGGTCCAGCTTGCACTTCCGGTCCACCATGCACTTCAGGCCCATCAAGCACTACCTGTCCAGCTTGCTCCACGTCATGTTCAAGTCCGGACATTAGCAATTCATCCGGAATCTCCTCTATAATGGGAACTTCCGACTGCAGTTGACATTGAGGTTCGGCTGAAAAATCTAGGGTCGGGTTGTACACACTATCGTTAACATGCTGAACATCTTCACTATGAATAGATTGCCCCATCTGATTTAACATAAAATCACAAATGAACACCATACATACAAGCATAAATCACAACTCTATTACAAAGGTGGGCACTAACCTCTGCCACGTTATCAGGGTCTACAATTGCTTCATCTTCATGCTGCCCAGTCTGACCAATAGATGAATCACATATGAATACCAAACATAAACAACAAATCACAAACATATTCCACAGTGGTGTACTAACCTCTGCATGGTCTATAACTGCTTCAACCTCAACCTCAACCTCAGGTTGTTTAACGTGTTCACCATTGCTACCTTGTTCATATCCATCTTCTACCTCAACCTCATCTCCATCTTCGCATTCATGGACATCTCCTTGTCCAATAACTCCATCGACTGCATCATTCTTTTCAACCTCCACCACAACAACTTCTGCTTGGTATGCACTACATGATGCAAATGCATCCATCAAATTCTTACGTGCTGCCTCCTCTTCCCTCTTCCATTCGTGACGTTTGTCTTCTAAACTTTTGGTCAAAAACTCTTCAAACTCGACATCCCTAGGGTACCACTCAAGCATCAGTAATGGTGCCGATGGTTTCCTCTGCTCCTCGTGCTGATGTTTCTTCCTTTTCGATTTACTCTTACTCTTCGACACAATTGGGTCCGGTTCGTCAAGCTCTTCAATGACCACAGTGGGTTTTTTACAAGCGTTCACAAATTTTAGAAACTCATCCATTTCTTCCTTTCGCTTCTTGAGCAAGGCAGCCGCCTCTGTCATTTCCACGAGATAAATGTGAACAAGCTTTGTGCTAGTAACCACGACTTCGAGAAAAGGGGCCAGATGTGGATCGTCCGTAATGGGCAGCAATGGATCTCCTATGTCCACGCCCATACAACCATAACTGTACATTGGATGAACGTAATAGAACTCACAGATGGTTTTCCTATTGTACCCCAACCGCAACACCATTGCGGAAAGATCTAAGAGCTCGAATTGGCGAATCCAACAATAGTCGAAGAATGTCAATTGCCCCCAACATACTTCTTCTGTCCATTGATTTCGAAGATTGACAATGAAAAGCGACGGAAAACATTCCGACATGGTCCCCTGTTAGGGTTTGTATAGAATTAGAAAACTTCCAAATTTAAACCAACAAATTTCACATATAAAGTCCTAATTTCCCAAACGCGACATCAAAACAATTTCACAAAACAACCAATTTTCGGAGCCCTAAATCACAGTCAAAATAGCTTGCTTGGAATTTTAAATTTGAACTTACTATATTCGTCTTCCAGAACAAAGAAATCCAGCTGAGGACCGCGAATGCTCCACGTTTCTGGGTCTACGTCGATTATCTCCGGTCGAGCCCTTCTACCGTATCTAGGTGATGCCGTAGGTGATGGTGATGAAGACGATGACGTTGGCGGCTTCTTTTTGCCCCTTGAAGAACTACGGGCGGAACTTCGTCTCCGTTTTGGAGGCATTGATGAAAATGGCGTGAAAGACATCGGCGTTTTCCGAGAATTAGTAGAAAATTGTGGTGAGATAGTGTTATTCCAGACGAAAATGATGAAGTGAAAGTGGATTGGAGGGAAAAATGAAAGAGCATCAACCGCATAATTGTTTTGGCGAAATGGCAAAATACTGGAAATTACAATGCAGGTCCGAGCGTGGGAAAATAATAGGGGACAAGACCCATGCTTTGCTGTCACATCAACTTTTCGCCATCCCATCAACACTGCATGCAGCAGTGGCAGACATACAAAAGGGCGATTTTGCCCTTCCAAGCCCTGAGGGTGTTATGGTCTGAAAAAACACGTTTTGTGATTACATATTTTGTTAAATCCATTTGGTGGGATTTTTAAATGTTAGGGGTCTCTGCTGTTTCACAACGAAAAGTTAGGGCCTTTTGTGCAGTTCACTCAATTATTAAAGGTATGTTTGAATTGATAGATAGACACATTTAAATTGCATTTAATGGTCTTATCTAGTATGACCCGTTTCTCGGTCTTATCTAGTGTGACCCGTTTCTCTTATATATCTCAACAGATTGATGTTAATTGGGCTTTACTCCCTATAATACGTGTGTAGTACGATTTAGTAGCGACAATAATGGGCCAGAATTAAATTAAGAAGCCCCATTTAAATAATTAAAATTCCATTTTATAGCCCAACATTTCCGATTCCCCTTTCCCAGCGCTGCGCGTGTGAGAACTTGCCAATGTTTATTGTGAAAATTTGCGAATATGATGGATTTGGTATTGGTAAAATAAATAGGTTTCATAAACCCTGAATAACCCTCTCTTTCGGCCGCTCCTCTCCTCTCTCTCCGCTGTCTTTCTCGCAACTCTGAGGACTGATAGCTCTTTATCGAGAATTATTTTCCTCTATTTGGCGGATTGCTGAGGAATGGCGCCGCCTGCGAAGAAATTTAACTCGAAACCTAGCTCGGAAAGACCTTGTGGCCGCCCCATTGCTTCGTCACAGTTGCCTCTTCAGCTCGAAGACGATGCTCCCGACTTCCCAAGAGGTTCTTCTCACTTTTTACCCTCTCCGTGGTGCATGCTCATTGAGAATTATTGATGGTTATCCGGTGCATTGCTTTCAAAATCGAAGTGTGGCATATACTAGATTTTTCTGTTTGCTTATAGGGAATGCATGAGTAAGTTGCTAAATGTAATAAAATTGCCAGCATAACTTTGATTGAAAACGAAAGATAATTGGAATGCTTTTGTGAGGTTCCTTCATGTAGTTAGACACACATATGTAGTTAGCAATTGAATGAGATGGACTGTGGAAAACATAAAGCAGGAAAAATATAGAATGGAGAATAAAGCACAATACAGGTGTTGGAACTTGACACTTGGAGGCAGAGCTAGACGAGGACATTTATGTTTGTACTTGGCTACTCTTCCTTACAGAAATAAAAATATCATTAGGTTACTTACTTACAACCTTTGGGCGATTTACAACTGATATAATCCGAAAACTTCAATCGATGACATAATGGAAAACTTGAAAGAAGGAAAAATTGCCTATCTGGTAATTCATTATACTTAA